>NC_069508.1:185161195-185471195 GCF_027579735.1 Bombina bombina | reverse complement strand
GGATCTCTGACAGCGCAGGGGGTTTGGGAATTTCGGGAGGCGAGATTACCCATCAACATTTTGGAGCTCCGTGCGATTTTCAGAGCTCTTCAGTCGTGGCCTCTTCTGAAGAGAGAATCGTTCATTTGTTTTCAGACGGACAATGTCACAACCGTGGCATGTGTCAATCATCAAAGGGGGACTCACAGTCCTCTGGCTATGAAAGAAGTATCTCGGATACTTGCTTGGGCGGAATCCAGCTCCTGTCTAATTTCTGCAGTTCACATCCCAGGTGTAGACAATTGGGAAGCGGATTATCTCAGTCGCCAGACGTTACATCCGGGCGAATGGTCTCTTCACCCAGAGGTGTTTCTTCAGATTGTTCAAATCTGGGGTCTTCCAGAAATAGATCTGATGGCTTTTCATCTAAACAAGAAACTTCCCAGGTATCTGTCCAGATCCAGGGATCCTCAGGCGGTGGCAGTGGATGCGTTGTCATTTCCTTGGAAGTATCATCCTGCTTATATCTTTCCGCCTCTGGTTCTTCTTCCAAGAGTGATCTCCAAGATTTTAAAAGAGCGTTTGTTTGTTCTGCTGGTGGCTCCAGCATGGCCTCACAGGTTTTGGTATGCGGATCTTGTTCGGATGGCTACTTGCCAGCCTTGGACTCTTCCGTTAAGACCAGACCTTCTATCTCAAGGCCCTTTTTTTCCATCAGGATCTCAAATCATTAAATTTGAAGGTCTGGAGATTGAACGCTTGATTCTCAGTCATAGAGTCATAGAGGTTTCTCTGACTCTGTAATTAATAATCTGGAAGACTTACATTTCTTGGTGCTCTTCTCATCATTTTTCCTGGCATTCTTTTAGAATTCCTAGAATTTTACAATTTCTTCAGGATGGTCTGGATAAAGGTTTGTCTGCAAGTTCTTTGAAAGGACAAATTTCTGCTCTTTCTGTGTTGTTTCACAGAAAGATTGCTAATCTTCCTGATATTCATTGTTTTGTACAGGCTTTGGTTCGTATAAAATCTGTCATTAAGTCAATCTTTACAAGCTCCTCCGTTTGAACCTATGCATTCTCTGGACATTAAATTACTTTCTTGGAAAGTTCTGTTCCTTTTGGCCATCTCTTCTGCTAGAAGAGTTTCAGAGTTATCTGCTCTTTCTTGTGAATCTCCTTTTCTGATTTTTCATCAGGATAAGGCGGTGTTGCGGACTTCATTTAAATTTTTACCTAAAGTTGTGAACTCTAACAACATTAGTAGAGAAATTGTGGTTTCTTCATTGTGTCCTAATCCTAAGAATTCTAAGGAAAGATCGTTGCATTCTTTGGATGTAGTTAGAGCTTTGAAATATTATGTTGAAGCTACTAAAGATTTCCGAAAGACTTCTAGTCTGTTTGTTATCTTTTCCGGTTCCAGGAAAGGTCAGAAGGCCTCTGCCATTTCTTTGGCATCTTGGTTAAAATCTTTGATTCATCATGCTTATGTCGAGTCGGGTAAAAATCCGCCTCAAAGGATTACAGCTCATTCTACTAGGTCAGTTTCTACTTCCTGGACGTTTAGGAATGAAGCTTCGGTTGATCAGATTTGCAAAGCAGCCACTTGGTCTTCTTTGCATACTTTTACTAAATTCTACCATTTTGATGTGTTTTCTTCTTCTGAAGCAGTTTTTGGAAGAAAAAGTACTTCAGGCAGCTGTTTCAGTTTGATTCTTCTGCTTATAATTTCAGTTTTTTTCAATATAAGATTAAAACTTTATTTTGGGGTGTGGATTATTTTTCAGCGGAATTGGCTGTCTTTATTTTATCCCTCCCTCTCTAGTGACTCTTGCGTGGAAGTTCCACATCTTGGGTATTTATTATCCCATACGTCACTAGCTCATGGACTCTTGCTAATTACATGAAAGAAAACATAATTTATGTAAGAATTTACCTGATAAATTCATTTCTTTCATATTAGCAAGAGTCCATGAGGCCCACCCTTTTTTATGGTGGTTATGATTTTTTTGTATAAAGCACAATTATTCCAATTCCTTATTTTTTATGCTTTAGCACTTTTTTCTTATCACCCCACTTCTTGGCTATTCGTTAAACTGATTTGTGGGTGTGGTGAGGGGTGTATTTATAGGCATTTTGAGGTTTGGGAAACTTTGCCCCTCCTGGTAGGAATGTATATCCCATACGTCACTAGCTCATGGACTCTTGCTAATATGAAAGAAATGAATTTATCAGGTAAGTTCTTACATAAATTATGTTTTTATGTGGATAATGCATACAATACCCCTGTAGATATATGGAGGCAATTTTTTATTAAGATTATAGTTTTCTAGCTGTTCATACTATTGGGGTATTAATACAGACACAATGTAAGACTATATGTGCACGCTGTTGTTGTTTTTCTTATTAAAAACATAGACTATATCTTGATCTTATAAGTATAAGTATTAATATAAATATTTTTGTTTGCAGGATGTGTTAATGAAGCAAATACACAAGGTAATGAATTCCTCTATACGGCAGAACAAGAAAGCAATATGTCTACTGTATGGGTAGTGAGATAAGAATGATGGGGTAGATGAGTGGAATGTAGGAACCTAGGGGGTGGAGATTGTGTGGCAAAACTGGAATCTTGACCAGGTTTCTTGGCTCTTCTCCACAGACCAGTCAGTGCATGTGGCTGATGCAAGCATTGGGTTTCCTGCTGTCTGCATTGCAAGTGGAAGAGATTCTCACCAACCTGCACTCTCTCATTACGCCGTACATCCAGCAACTGGAGAAGTTAGCAGATGAAACAGTCAGTAAAGAATTCCTGTTGTGTAAATGTTTAATGTTGTTGGTGTTCCAGAGTCACTTATCTAATCATTTTGTTGTGACAAATATCCTTGAAGTTCATTTGAGACTAACCCACCCAAGAAAAATGTTAAAAGGGACAAATTACTTAGACAAACGGCTTATTAAAATATATTGTATTGAAAAGTGTTTTAAAAATACCCTTTCAAATGGGCTGGGTTTTATCCCCCCTCTAGGAGGTTAATCGTTTCTTATTTACAAAGCTTTTCTATAGTGGATGCGGCTATACTGAGATTTTTCAGTATAGGTAGAGGTTCCAACAGGCAAAATCAGCTATTTCAAATAACAAAGTAAACAATTTACACTCCAGCAGGTGAAATGGATTATTAGGAGCATATTAAAGGGGAGAACATTTTATAGAGTGAGAGTAATATACAAGCTCATTTTATACAAAATGTGTACATTTACGGTAGTTTAATTTCTGATATACTCTACTTTTATTAAAATGTCTTTAATGGGACGGTTTACTGTCTGCTGGAGTGTATTTAATTGTTTATAAATAGGTCTTTAACATTTATTTTGTCATTTGAAATAGTAGTTTTGCAATTTGTATCTCCACCTATACTGTAAATGTCATTACTTAAATATTGGTAAGCGCTGAAGAATCTGTTTTGGCTCTCTACAAATAACTGATAATAATAGATCGATGAGCTATGCAAACAACAAATGTTTAGAATAAACCATTTCTTTAGTGGGGGTGTAACAGAGAGATACTAAAATGTTTATTTACAATTGTTATCTCAGACAGAAATAAGATAAGAAAGCCTTTGTATTTATATAGAGTGATACAATGATTAAGCTCTTCTCCCTAGTAGCTCTGCACACTTTAGTGTGTTGTAATTTTAAAAAGCAAATACAGCTATTACAAAAATAAACCTAAAGGAGCAATTTCCCATGCAATGTATACCCTGCAGCTGGAAACACAATAACAGGAACATTTACAGTACACCTGTTTGTTTTGTTTGTATCTTTGTTATTAATATTATTATTATATCTTTTAATAAGGGCACTTCCATGCACAAAAAAAAAAACAAATGACAAATTCATATTGCAATATGCATCTGCAATCAATAACAATACTCTTACAAACAGATGAGCTTTCAGGCATTTAATCAATAGGGACATTCATTCTCCGTGTTGGTTTTGATGACATTATTATTATTATTTATTTGTATAGCACCACAAAATTCCGTAGCGCTGGGTTCAAAGCTAGGGGTATACATGACAAGGATTTGTGATAAAATACAAAACATAACAAATCTAGTACAGGAGGAAGAGGGCCCTGCTCCGGACAGCTCACACTATCATTAAAGTACAAATGTTTTATAAAAAACAAAATGCAAATTTCATTCCTCGATAACAGCTGTGACGCTCACTCCAGACAACGACCAACTTAGTTCTATTTAGCCGGCCCTCCACATCAGGCTGAACTTAAAGGGACATTGTATTGTAAAACTGGTTTCCCCTAATATGTTCTCAATAAGTTGGGCATTTAGGTTTATTTTTGTGTATGAAATAGCTACCTTGCTCATTGATGACTCAATCCATTGTGCTCAAGAACATTCCCATATAAATGTGGTGAGCCTGCAGAAATTGTTATTTATATCTCTACACAGTAAGGCCTCTTTATCTTATATATCTCTATGTCTGTAAAAATGACTGGTACTTAGAGAGAGCAATCGAAAATTTACATTTTTATTACCTATCTCTTTCACCCCCACTGAGATCTTGATAGCTGTTTGCTGCTTCCTGTTTACATAGCTTTTCTATAGATACTAGTTATTGTAGTATTAAAACACTGCAACAGGTGAAGAACCTTATAGAAAGGTAGCTGGACATTAATAGTTCTCCCAGTACTTCTGCTTGATGCAGTATTATGTAACAGTGGCCAGTGATTTTGTCCTCTTGTAGCACTAAGGTCACCTCTATTAAGTGTACTGGTATTTCTGTCTTGTTTCATGCATATATCGGTTATGGAGATAGTCTTGTTGCATCTGTAGTCTTGTGCAACCTTTGAATGGTTATTGTTTCTGCATGAAAGCTTTAATGGGGAGCAGACTTTAAATATGTGCTTAACCCCTGCAAATAGTAGCATGACAGCATTAGTGCAATAATAAATTGCTCTAACAGAATAAACATTTGGGGAAAGGAAATATTTTGTTTTCTGTTGTGTGTTATTGCTACCCCTGCGTCACATGCTTATACCGTCTTATACTTTGTAGGCACATATCCTTCATTCCTTTGGATGTTTTGCAGCTTTGCTTATATTTATCTTTTTATTTACAGCCAAATCCTTCCAACAAACTGGCTATAATCCACATTCTTGGGCTTCTGTCTAACCTTTTTACCACCCTGGATATCAGTCACCATGACGACGACCATGAAGCGGTGGAGGTGAAAAAACTACCTGTAGTTCAGGGACCCAACCCGGTGAGTGCTATAGACATTTTTACCCTTATTTTCTGGTCTTCTGTGCTACCCAAAACCTCCCAGTCCTTGCCCTTTAAGGGACATGAAATCCAAAAAAATGTTCTTTCATGATTTAGGTAGAACATACAGTTTAAAAAAACTTTTTAAAATTTACTTCTTTTATCAAATTTGCTTCATTTTCTTGGTATCATTTGTTGAAGGAGCAGCAATGCACTACTGGTTTCTAACTGAACACATGGGTGAGCCAATGACAATTGGTATATATATGCAGTCACCAATCAGCAGATAGAACCTAGGTTATTTGCTGCTCCTGATCTTTCCTATATAAACCTTTCAGCAAAGGATACCAAGAGAAGGAAGCAAATAAAAAAAAAATAGAAGTAAATTGGAAAGTTGTTTCAAATTATATATTCTGTCTAAATCATGAAAGGAAAAATTTGGGTTTCATTTCCCTTTAAGTCCCAAAGTCCTATCTCCAGTCCAGATTTCCTGGAGCATAATGTTTGGTGCTCTGCAGTTGTACAAAACTAAAAATGTTCATTTCTTTCCTATTACATGGAGAGTCCACAACGTCATTCCAATTTCTAGTGGGATATTTAACTCCTGGCCAGCAGGAGGAGGCAAAGAGCACCCCAGCAAAAGCTGTTAAGTGTAACTGTGTTACCCATAACCCTATGTCATTCTCTTTGCCTCTGTCAATGGAGGTTGTGCGAAGTTGGTGTCTGAAGATTAATTAATCCTTTTATGGGTACTTTTCCCTGCAAGCAAGGATTGGGATCTAGCTGTGTCCACGTCAATCTCTTGCGTAAGAGTAGTAATGGCTTTTAGCAGTTAAACGTAAAGCAAAGACTTCCTCGCCGCCTTTTAACACTTTGCTACACCTTTGCAAAAAGCCAGAGTTGGTTACTCTTTTCTACAGGTCCCTGTTAGCGGTTAAGTGAGCCTTTCAGACCTGCAGCTGCTGTACCTGCTCAACAGCAGAAGTTTCCCTGGAGGGTAAGTCCTTTTATATATTTTTATTTCACTGGATAAGAAATAGCATGGAAAGGTCTAAGAGATTGAGGATCCTAGTGGGACCTGTGACCTTCCTAAAGGGTTTGTATATTTTCTTCATAAACGGGGAGAGTCCACAGCTGCACTAATTACTTTTGGGAATTCAGAACCTGGCCACCAGGAGGAGGCAAAGACACCCCAGCCAAAGGCTCAAATACCTCCCCCACTTCCTTCATCCCCAGTCATTCTTTGCCTTTCGTCACAGGAGGTTGGTAGAGAAGTGTCGGAAGATTTAAGTCTCTTATGGAGGGTAGTACTCTTCAAAATGGGACTGGAGTTTTAAGTAATCCTGTCACCCTCTCAGTGAGAGCATGGATGAATGTTAGAGTTCAGAGATGCAGGGAGAGTCTTTCTGCGAACCCATCCCGACTCTTGTTAACAGCTCCTTAGCAATCAGCGTTGACGAGTTTTGCTGCCTGCTTTCTTCACTCAAGTCCATGTCAGAAGCAAAGCTACTATCTGTCACTCTTGAAGGGCCGTGTTCCTGTTCCACGGCATAGATTCCGGTAAGATTGTTTCATTTTACTTTGATAATGTGAATGTAATGTAAACGAAAATGTCAGGGTCTCAATGGGACTCCTTTAGCTTTATGGAATCATGGGTTAATATCTCCTGAGGGGGGTTATTGAACAGGGGGGACTTTAATCATGTTTGTTAAAATTCTGTCTGCTAATGTGTAGTGAAAATTGGGCTTGTGGTTATATCGGAACATAACGGCCTTTTTGTCAGGCTGCGTGGCCCTGGTAACCTTGGCACTTTTTTTTCTGGCTTGCACGGTGTACCTTGTGACTAGGCGTGGTCATATTTTGTTCTCCTTTTCCGTATTCCTGACCGTGTGGCGACTGAGAGCATCTGTTTGCTAGTTGTCTGGGTCACAGGAAGGGGTGAGTGCCCCAGCCATTGGGGGGTGTAAGGTGCCGTTTTTATTTTTTTTTCTATCCATAATTATCTATCACTAAGTTATGGAGGATTCTGATTCTTTGGAGACGGATGTCTCTGATTCTAATTCTACTTTTTGCGAAGAGTATGAAATGGCCCGGGTAATCCATGCCCATCAGTTATGTTCCGAATGCCGCTTTAGAGTGCTCTCTTCTCCCGGAACAGGGAACTTAGAGTCCACCGAGCCATTCGCCCCTGGGAATCCCATATCCCGTGAGGCGCGTCCCCTAGAACCTTCCTTGGCTACGCAAGCAAGTGTACCTAATGCCATTGCCCCTTCTCTGGAAGGCGGCTTGTTTCCTCCAGAGGTTACGGCACAGTTCCGTATGGCCATATCTATGGCGTTGGCGCATTTCCATCTTCCAGAGAGGGAGGTGTTGCTGAAAAACTGTCCGTATTCTGCTAACCAGGGCTCACCAGGCATGGGATCGTCAGGGTCAGGTCAGCCATCTGGGGAAGCGGTTTCCTCTGAAGCTTCAGGGGTCCAACCCTCGGGGCCGGGGTCGGCGGAGGTAAGTCTTGCTTTTCGTTATAGACTGGCGTGTCTTCGTGTCCTGTTGCAGCATGTTTTGGCGGTGCTGGAGGATCCCAGTCCTAATAGGTTGGGGGATCCGCGATCTTCTGTTCCAGACTGCAAGCTGGGTTAGACGTGTGGGGATGCAGTTAATCTCCTTATCGTCTCCAATTTCCTTTTTTTCGGGTATCTTATTCCAGTTCTGAGCTTTGAAGGAATGGGGTCTCTGATTGTCTGGTCCTGTTAGTGTACCCATTCTTCTTTGGCGTTCACCTGCGGGTTCTTCCTTCTTTTTCTTTGATCCGGTTAGGATGTGTTTTATTTTTTTTGGAAGCTCATATCTGTTATAATTTTTCCGTTGGGAAACATTTCTTCTCTGGAATTTGATACTGGCGATTTTGTGGTCGCTTGAGCACTTCCGCAGAAGTTGCATGTTACGGTTTCAGTACATTGTTATGTCCTTAGTTTTGTCAATCCTATGGGATCTTGATTTTTCTTTGGCCTGGGTCAGTTTTGAATGCCCTATGTAGCAGCCTGGTCCTGGTTCGGCGCTAATCTCTGTACCTTACGGCTTATTTCATCCACGTGGTGCTGGTCTAACTGGCTGTCTGGTTGAATGGTGAGTTTCTCACTCGGATAAGGAGTTAGTTTCTCTTTGGGTTCTCTTCAGTTCGAAGTATGCTTTTGATTTTTGCTAGAGTTTTCGTGAAGTGGAACTTCCACGAGCTTCAATAAAATTTTGAGGCTCTGCCCATGCAGGGCTACATATGGAGAGGAGGCCTTCTGTACCCAGACAACAGGCTAATTCATGTCTCTTCTTTTAAGAAGGAGCATCAGACTAGGTGTTCCTTACAGCGAGTATCCTTTCACTGATGGGTTACAAATAGCCTCGCCTAAATTGTGATTTGCAGGCGACCGAAGGATTGCACTCAGTCCTTGCTGTCCTGTTCCTGTTTATTGGTGATGGGCCAGAGCGGATCCTGGTAAAGATAGCTCTGGGTAATGTTCCTTGTCTTCTCTTGAAGGTCTTCTTTGGAGTTGTCCTTTTGGATCTGTTTTCCTTGATAACAGTATCTCTTCCTTCGGATTGAGGCTGATTGGGCCTTTTTTCTCTCCTTTCCTTGGGGTTGGCCTTTGGTCAGCTGTTTCAGGAAGTAGGACCTTTGTGTTTTTCCACTTCCGGGATTCCATCTGCTCCCATATTTTTGGAGTTTGCAGATTAGGGTGTTTTTCCCTTTTTCCTGTTTTTGCCCCTACATAGACGTTTTTGGGTTTTTACCCATCTGGGGTTAGAATGCTAGTTCATTTGTTATTCCTCGACCTGTAGGGGCTTCCAGGAGAAGGATCCTGAGAGGATCTTGGAGACTATGGTCCTATTTTCAATCCAGAATATCTGGGGTTGAGCTCTGTTCTCTTGACGTTCCCTTAGTCTTTGGACTTAGGGCTGTTGTCTCCAGTGCCTTAGGGTCAACCAGAGTGGCTGTGTGGCTCTCATTATTGCCTAGCACCCTTTTTAATTCGGGAGTTGTTTCCCGTTATGGGTGTCTTAAGCACCCTGTGTCTGGGACTCTTACGTGAGAGTTCAGTGTAGTGTCCAAGGTGCCTTGGATATAACCGTGATGCATCACCTGGGGTGCGAAGTCTGCTCCGGAGGGGTAACCCGGTGGTTCCTAAGGAGGTAGTACGTTTGTAAGCCGGCTCCGAGTTCTGGTGTCCAGGCTTATTTGTCCTGGTCCTTGTCTTTGACTGGACTTTTTGGAGTTCTGTACCAGATCCCTTAGGGTGGTTCGGGGCGGCCCGGTTCCGGAACATCTTCGTTTCCTTCCGGCGCAAATGTTTCTTTTCTTAGAGAATTTGTCTTCTACTGGACTGACCGCAGTGGCCTGATGTTTCTGTCATTCGGTTCTTGACCTGTTGTCTGTCTACAGCTTTACGCTCCATGTCTGTGTGTGGGTGTGCTGTGCTAGTGCGCGGAGGCGCTGTGCTGGTTTAGTTTTCCTTCCTTTGGGGTGAATTTGGATGGTGTTCCACCATGGCTTAGTGGCGGTCTATGCTTCCTTGAAACCTGAAGGTCAAGAGTTTAAATACAGCTGTGATTTCATTATGCTGGTCCTGCAAATACCCTTGCCTAAGGGGCTGATCTCTTCTTTCTGGTCCTTTTTGGGAAGGAGTTGTTCTGCACTTCTTGGAGTCGTCCTTCTTTGAGGATGGTCCTGTGCAGTTTCATACCTAGGGTTGGCGACTTGGGCCGCCAAGTCCTCCGTTGCTGCAGGACGCCTGTGGCTTTGGAGGAGTGTATTCAGATATTTTGATACTGTTTCAGCGGCTTCCGGGGACAGTTTTGTCTTTGGTTGTTCTTTCATGGGCGCGAGTTGGAACGCTGCGTAGGGGAGGGGTTTTCCTTCTCCCTTTCAGTCTCAGGGCATTAATCCTTGGTTTCTTTGCAGATAGGGATTCTCCCTTTGCCCTGTTGGGTGGTAGTTTTTTTTTCATTGGTTTTGCCTTGTTTCATCCTGGTTTACTACTCTTTTGGATTTGCCTTTGGGGTTCTTTCGCCCTAGTCTCTTATCTGAGTCCTTTTTCTTCCCTTCTGGGGGAATGTGGACGTTCCCCTTACTTGGGTAGGGGGTGAGTTTGTTTTGCAGGCTGAATGCCTGTGGGACTTTGTTTCCCCAGGTGCTTTTAGGTCTGGTCGTGTTTGATAACTTGAGCGGTCTCTAGCAAAGGTCTTGCTGGTTCTAACTGTTGGGCAGTTACTTGGGCTGTTTCTTTTTGTCCCTTCGGCTTCCAGTGAAGCAATTTTCTTGTCTGGAGTTTGGGTGTTTTCAGGCTGTGAATGGGCCGCCTTTTTTACCCGCCCGTTTTGCATTCAGTGTCCTCTATAGCTTGGGTATTGTTTTCTCAAAAGTAATAAATGCAGCTGTGCACTCTCCCCGTTTATGAAGACAAACTTAAATTATGCTTACCTGATAATTTTCTTTTCTTCAGACGGGGAGAGTCCACAGCTCCCTGTCTGCGTTTTTGTATGGGGCGGCTGTAATTTTAGTTTTTTGTTCTTCTGGCACCTTTTTCACCCTGATATTTCTCCTACTGTTCCTTGTTCCCTTGGCAGAATGACTCATTAATATCAAAGCTGAATAGTTTTGGAAGTAGTTTTTTAGTTTGTTTTTAGTTATAGCTATTTTAGGGGGATATCTGTGTGTGCAGGTGACTATTACTGTGCATAATTATTAGGCAACTTAACAAAAAACATATATATACCCATTTCAATTATTTATTTTTACCAGTGAAACCAATATAACATCTCAACATTCACAAATATACATTTCTGACATTCAAAAACAAAACAAAAACAAATCAGTGACCAATATAGCCACCTTTCTTTGCAAGGACACTCAAAAGCCTGCCATCCATGGATTCTGTCAGTGTTTTGATCTGTTCACCATCAACATTGCGTGCAGCAGCAACCACAGCCTCCCAGACACTGTTCAGAGAGGTGTACTGTTTTCCCTCCTTGTAAATCTCACATTTGATGATGGACCACAGGTTCTCAATGGGGTTCAGATCAGGTGAACAAGGAGGATGTCATTAGATTTTCTTCTTTTATACCCTTTCTTGCCAGCCACGCTGTGGAGTACTTGGACGCGTGTGATGGAGCATTGTCCTGCATGAAAATCATGTTTTTCTTGAAGGATGCAGACTTCTTCCTGTACCACTGCTTGAAGAAGGTGTCTTTCAGAAACTGGCAGTAGGACTGGGAGTTGAGCTTGACTCCATCCTCAACCCGAAAAGGCCCCACAAGCTCATCTTTGATGATACCAGCCCAAACCAGTACTCCACCTCCACCTTGCTGGCATCTGAGTCGGACTGGAGCTCTCTGCCCTTTACCAATCCAGCCACGGGCCCATCCATCTGGCCCATCAAGACTCACTCTCATTTCATCAGTCCATAAAACCTTAGAAAAATCAGTCTGGAGATATTTCTTGGCCCAGTCTTGACGTTTCAGCTTGTGTGTCTTGTTCAGTGGTGGTCGTCTTTCAGCCTTTCTTACCTTGGCCATGTCTCTGAGTATTGCACACCTTGTGATTTTGGGCACTCCAGTGATGTTGCAGCTCTGAAATATGGCCAAACTGGTGGCAAGTGGCATCTTGGCAGCTGCACGCTTGACTTTTCTCAGTTCATGGGCAGTTATTTTGCGCCTTGGTTTTTCCACACGCTTCTTGCGACCCTGTTGACTATTTTGAATGAAACGCTTGATTGTTCGATGATCACGCTTCAGAAGCTTTGCAATTTTAAGAGTGCTGCATCCCTCTGCAAGATATCTCACTATTTTTTACTTTTCTGAGCCTGTCAAGTCCTTCTTTTGACCCATTTTGCCAAAGGAAAGGAAGTTGCCTAATAATTATGCACACCTGATATAGGGTGTTGATGTCATTAGACCACACCCCTTCTCATTACAGAGATGCACATCACCTAATATGCTTAATTGGTAGTAGGCTTTCGAGCCTATACAGCTTGGAGTAAGACAACATGCATAAAGAGGATGATGTGGTCAAAATACTAATTTGCCTAATAATTCTGCACTCCCTGTATATATATATATATATATATATATATATATATATATATATATATATATATATATATATATATATATATATATATATATATATATATATATATATATATATATATATATATGGGTCAGGAATTTTACCGCTCCATTACTGGGCTATTTTAAGGACAAGCCCAGGACTTATGGTGTGGGGGGGAATGGGTGTCATGACGACATTCATTTTCCTTCCTTCTACCCCTGTGTGGTTCGTTGTTATGAACGTTAATGGGTTTCTTTTTGTAAGGACTCAGTCTTTTATTGTGGGTGTGTGTTCAGTACTGTTTATGGCACAGTTGTTATCGAGCAAGCAACTCTGATCATATTTATTGTTGCGCAGTTAGGGCTCAAAACGTTATTTCTTTCATGTAATTAGCAAGAGTCCATGAGCTAGTGACGTATGGGATATACATTCCTACCAGGAGGGGCAAAGTTTCCCAAACCTCAAAATGCCTATAAATACACCCCTCACCACACCCACAAATCAGTTTTACAAACTTTGCCTCCCATGGAGGTGGTGAAGTAAGTTTGTGCTAGATTCTACGTTGATATGCGCTTCGCAGCAGGCTGGAGCCCGGTTTTCCTCTCAGTGTGCAGTGAATGTCAGAGGGATGTGAAGAGAGTATTGCCTATTTGAATTCAATGATCTCCTTCTACGGGGTCTATTTAATAGGTTCTCTGTTATCGGTCGTAGAGATTCATCTCTTACCTCCCTTTTCAGATCTACGATATACTCTTATATATACCATTACCTCTACTGATTCTCGTTTCAGTACTGGTTTGGCTTTCTACTACATGTAGATGAGTGTCCTGGGGTAAGTAAGTCTTATTTTCGTGACACTCTAAGCTATGGTTGGGCACTTTTATATAAAGTTCTAAATATATGTGTTCAAACATTTATTTGCCTTGATTCAGGATGTTCAACATTCCTTATTTCAGACAGTCAGTTTCTTTTTTTGGGATAATGCATATGAATAATCAATTTTTCTTACCTTAAAATTTGACTTTTTTCCTGTGGGCTGTTAGGCTTGCGGGGGCTGAAAATGCTTCTTTTTATTGCGTCATTTTTTAGCGCTGAAAATGTGTTTCAGATCTAGAGTTGGCTGGAGTAATTGTGCCAGTTCCAGTTTTGGAACAGGGGCTGGGGTTTTACTCAAATCTCTTCATTGTACCAAAGAAGGAGAATTCCTTCAGACCAGTTCTGGATTTAAAAATATTGAATCGTTATGTAAGGATACCAACATTCAAAATGGTAACTATGAGGACTATTCTGCCTTTTGTTCAGCAAGGGCATTATATGTCCACAATAGATTTACAAGATGCATATCTGCATATTCTGATTCATCCAGATCACTATCAGTTTCTGAGATTCTCTTTTCTAGACAAGCATTACCAGTTTGTGGCTCTGCCGTTTGCAACAGCTCCAAGGATTTTTACAAAGGTTCTCGGTGCCCTTCTATCTGTAATCAGAGAACAGGGTATTGTGGTATTTCCTTATTTGGACGATATCTTGGTACTTGCTCAGTCTTCACATTTAGCAGAATCTCATACGAATCGACTTGTATCGTTTCTTCGAGAACATGGTTGGAGGATCAATTTACCAAAGAGTTCGTTGATTCCTCAGACAAGGGTAACCTTTTTAGATTTCCAGATAGATTCAGTGTCCATGACTCTGTCGCTGACGGACAAGAGACGTCTGAAATTGGTTTCAGCTTGTCGAAACCTTCAGTCTCAATCATTCTCTTCGGTAGCCTTATGCATGGAAATTCTAGGTCTTATGACTGCTGCATCGGACGCAATCCCCTTCGCTCGTTTTCACATGCGACCTCTTCAGCTCTGTATGCTGAACCAGTGGTGCAAGGATTATACAAAGATATCACAATTAATATCTTTAAAACCGATTGTACGACACTCTCTGACGTGGTGGACAGACCACCATCGTTTAGTTCAGGGGGCTTCTTTTGTTCTTCCGACCTGGACTGTGATCTCAACAGATGCAAGTCTGACAGGTTGGGGAGCTGTATGGGGGTCTCTGACAGCACAAGGGGTTTGGGAATCTCAGGAGGCGAGATTACCAATCAACATTTTGGAACTCCGTGCGATTTTCAGAGCTCTTCAGTCATGGCCTCTTCTAAAGAGAGAGTCGTTCATTTGTTTTCAGAAGGACAATGTCACAACTGTGGCATATGTCAATCATCAAGGAGGGACTCACAGTCCTCTGGCTATGAAAGAAGTATCTTGAATACTTGTATGGGCGGAATCCAGCTCCTGTCTAATTTCTGCGGTTCATATCCCAGGTATAGACAATTGGGAAGCGGATTATCTCAGTCGCCAAATATTACATCCGGGCGAATGGTCTCTTCACCCAGAGGTATTTCGTCAGATTGTTCAAATGTGGGGACTTCCAGAAATAGATCTGATGGCATCTCATCTAAACAAGAAGCTTCCCAGGTATCTGTCCAGATCCAGGGATCCTCAGGCGGAAACAGTGGATGCATTGTCACTTCCTTGGAAGTATCATCCTGCCTATATCTTTCCGCCTCTAGTTCTTCTTCCAAGAGTGATTTCCAAGATTCTAAAGGAGCATTCGTTTGTTCTGCTGGTGGCTCCAACATGGCCTCACAGGTTTTGGTATGCGGATCTTGTCCGGATGGCTACTTGCCAACCATGGACTCTTCCGTTAAGACCAGACCTTCTATCGCAAGGTCCTTTTTTCCATCAGGATCTCAAATCCTTAAATTTGAAGGTATGGAGATTGAACGCTTGATTCTCAGTCATAGAGGTTTCTCTGACTCCGTAATTAATACTATGTTACAGGCTCGTAAATCTGTATCTAGGAAGATATATTATCGAGTCTGGAAGGCTTACATTTCTTGGTGTTCTTCTCATCATTTTTCTTGGCATTCTTTTAGAATTCCTAGAATTTTACAGTTTCTTCAGGATGGTTTGGATAAAGGTTTGTCTGCAAGTTCCTTGAAAGGACAATCTCTGCTCTTTCTGTTCTTTTTCACAGAAAGATTGCTAATCTTCCTGATATTCATTGTTTTGTACAGGCTTTGGTTCGTATAAAACCTGTCATTAAGTCAATTTCTCCTCCTTGGAGTTTGAATTTGGTTCTGGGGGCTCTTCAAGCTCCTCCGTTTGAACCTATGCATTCGCTGGATATTAAATTACTTTCTTGGAAAGTTTTGTTTCTTTTGGCCATCTCTTCTGCTAGAAGAGTTTCTGAATTATCTGCTCTTTCTTGTGAGTCTCCTTTTCTGATTTTTCATCAGGATAAGGCGGTGTTGCGAACTTCATTTAAATTTTTACCTAAGGTTGTGAATTCTAACAACATTAATAGAGAAATTGTGGTTCCTTCATTGTGTCCTAATCCTAAGAACTCTAAGGAAAGATCGTTGCATTCTTTGGATGTAGTTAGAGCTTTGAAATATTATGTTGAAGCTACTAAAGATTTCCGAAAGACTTCTAGTCTATTTGTTATCTTTTCTGGTTCTAGGATAGGTCAGAAGGCTTCTGCCATTTCTTTGGCGTCTTGGTTAAAGTCTTTGATTCATCATGTTTATGTTGAGTCGGGTAGAACTCCGCCTCAAAGGATTACAGCTCATTCGACTAGGTCAGTCTCTACTTCCTGGGCATTTAGGAATGAAGCTTCGGTTGATCAGATTTGCAAAGCAGCAACTTGGTCTTCTTTGCATACTTTTACTAAATTCTACCATTTTTATGTGTTTTCTTCTTCTGAAGCAGTCTTTGGTAGAAAAGTACTTCAGGCAGCTGTTTCAGTTTGATTCTACTGCTTATAATTTCATTTTTTTTCATTAAATGATTTAAACTTTGTTTTGGGGTGTGGATTATTTTTCAGCGGAATTGTCTGTCTTTATTTTATCCCTCCCTCTCTAGTGACTCTTGCGTGGAAGATCCACATCTTGGGTATTCATTATCCCATACGTCACTAGCTCATGGACTCTTGCTAATTACATGAAAGAAAACATAATTTATGTAAGAACTTACCTGATAAATTCATTTCTTTAATATTAGCAAGAGTCCATGAGGCCCACCCTTTTTTGTGGTGGTTATGATTTTTTTGTATTAAGCACAATTATTCCAATTCCTTATTTTTTATGCTTTCGCACTTTTTTCTTATCACCCCACTTCTTGGCTATTCGTTAAACTGATTTGTGGGTGTGGTGAGGGGTGTATTTATAGGCATTTTGAGGTTTGGGAAACTTTGCCCCTCCTGGTAGGAATGTATATCCCATACGTCACTAGCTCATGGACTCTTGCTAATTACATGAAAGAAATGAATTTATCAGGTAAGTTCTTACATAAATTATGTTGTCTGCCCTCTGCTTATAGTACTTATCACCCCTCACTAGGGGCACATCGCTAACCATGTATTTTGGACAATTTCTGTCTGCACATATTTGCAGCCTGCTTATAATCTTAGCCGAATGAGAAAATTCTGTCGGCTATGTAAATTGTAGCAGTGCGCACAGTTTCTGAGATCCGTTTTCATGGAAATGAATGCTATCTCTACTATGGGATCTGTTATGAAGAGAAGAGGATTAGAGCGGTCATTTTTTTGGCTCTATTTAACCTTTTTATTCTCTATGCGGTAAGTCCGCGAAGAGGTTTAACCACAGGCTCAGATAAGGTTTCTGTTTTTAGCGCCTTTTTTAACGCCTCGACATGTAAAGTTTGAGCACTGGAGTCATCTCCTTAACGGAGTATTCAGTGTGTTATTTATCTGAGTGTATTTTAAAGTGGTCTAAGGCGCCAGACTCTAGGAATTTCCCACAATTGGGTATTTTAAAAATCTTTCCTCTAAGATGGATGGAAGGCTGTTTTTATTTACCCCAATATTATTTATATCTGTGTTCATTGTTTGTTTATGTTTGTGTTCACATAATTCCACAATGAGGGGACTAAGTTTACTGATCATATCAATCAGAAATATATAAATGCTAATTTTATTTTTTCATTTTTCTCTGGAAAACAGTTTTCTAATATTGGCCGCCATCTGGTGGCAGTTAAGGAAACTGCGTGCTATACTTTATGACTTGCATATTCTAGAGTCCTCATATGATATATTCACATAGTTATTTATATGTGTATGTAGACTACTTAAAGTCATTGTCTTGGTCTTTGCTACTCTATTAAGGCAGCATCTTTTTAAGACGCATAGGTTTCATAATAAAGTTGTACTTTTTATTCAGGGTACTATATATTTTTCTCTAATTGAGATTTGTCCTAGGTTTTTATTGTACTTGCTATCAGGTGACAGCTATAGATCCTTGAGGAAATAGGAACTGAGTTTATTGGTTAAAATAAAGAACATTTATAACTATATGTACTTAGTTTTCTTTTCAGGATGTATTCTCCTGATAAATCCTGTGTTTTTATTGTATTTGCCGCCATCAGGTGACAACTATATGCTAATCATGCTCCTAAGGAAATAGGAGCTGAGTTATTTGTGTAAAATAAAGAACATTTATAAATTTATGTACTTACAGTTTTTTTCCAGGATATATTCTTCTGATAAATACTATGTTGTAATTGTACTTCTGCTATTGGGTGGCAGCTAAATGCTTTTTGTGCTCCTAAGGAAATGGGAGCTGAGTTCTTGTTTAAAATAAAGCACATTTCTAAATCCATGTACTTAGTTTACTTTTCAGGATGTTTTTCCTGATAAATTATTTATTTTCGTGTATTTGCCGCCATCTGGTGGCAGCGCTGTGATAATTTGCTCTTTTTAAGGTGCAATCTTCTTCTCTTTTTTATGTTGTGTATACAGCCTATTTTCAATCTCTTTCCTAATTGAGATTGACGTGCTGTTGGATTATCATTTTATATTATGTATATGTACTCTTTTGATTCTGATAGGTTTCCTTTAAAGTGTAACCTATGCTATCTAATGAATATTATTTATGTTCTATTGAAGTCTTTATGAATGTCTGTGACATCATATTT
The DNA here is from genome assembly GCF_027579735.1 of Bombina bombina. NCBI lineage: Eukaryota > Metazoa > Chordata > Amphibia > Anura > Bombinatoridae > Bombina > Bombina bombina. The sequence continues at coordinate 185,452,846 of NC_069508.1, read as the reverse complement.
CGTCTGAGTTTTAATATACATTGTTACTCTTTTATGTGCGATACTTCAGTCTTGGCTGAAGGATTATGAAAAAAGGTTCTAAAGGACTTTTTTCCTTTAATAGCCACTTACATGACTTTCGCTCTTCTGTTATTTAGGAGCAGAGTTTAGTGAGTCTATCTAAAGCCCTCTGAGGGCGCTGGATTAGAGAATCAGAATGGGAACTAGGATTCCCATGTTCATATCCGGGCGTGACTGTGATGGGCTTTATTACAAGGAGCCTGGATAGCTCAGTCGGTTGAGCATCAGTCCTTGTTTGGGAGATCGCTTTAAATTTGGTTCAGGTGTCATATTTTCTCCTAGCAAGATCTCATACAGATTGGTCTGATGGTGGCTTCCATGGACATCATTCCTTTTGCTCGGTTCCATCTGTGACCGCTACAACTTTACATGCTCCATCAATGGAACAGAGACCTTTCTGATTTATCTCAGAGGATACATCTGGACCCTCTAACAAGAGATTCTCTCTCATGGTGGGTGTCTCAGGAACATCTGTCTCAGGGCACCTGGTTTCTGAGACCTTCATGGGAGTTTGTGACTACGGACGCCAGCCTGTCAGACTTGGGAGCTGTCTTGGGTCCTTTGAAGGTTCAGGGCCTGTGGTCTCGGGAAGAGTCCTTTCTTCCCATAAACCTCTTGGAGTTGAGAGCTGTCTTCAATGCCCTATCAGCGTGGCCTCAACTGTTTTTAGTCAGGTTTCTCAGTTCCAGTCAGACAACATCACCTCAGTGGCTTACATCAACCACCAGGGAGGGACACAAAGTTCCTTAGCCATGAAAGAAGTCACTCGCATTCTGCAGTGGGCGGAAGCCCACGATTGTCTGCTATCTGCCATCCACATTCCAGGAGTGGACAACTGGGAGGCAGGTTTTCTGAGCAGACAGACTTTTCATCCCGGGGAGTGGGCTCTCTACCCGGAAGTGTTATCTTAGATAACCCTCTAATGGGGGGTTCCAGAGTTGGATCAGATGGCGTCCCGCCAAAAGTCAAGGTTCCAAAGTACGGTTCAAGGTCAAGAGATCCTCAGGCTGTTCTGATAGATGCTCTAGCGGTTCCTTGGAGGTTTTTCTCTGGCTTAACCGTTTCCTCCGTTGCTCTCCTTCCATGAGTCATTTCTCGTAAGGGGAGATCATCAGTGATCCTAATAGCTCCTGCATGGCCTTGCAGGGTATGGTTTGCGGATCTGGTAAGGATGTCATCTCTACCTCCTTGGAGGTTACCTCAGAGGAAGGACCTTCTAATTCAGGGTCCTTTCCTCCATCCAAATCTAAATTCTCTGAATCTGACTGTTTGGAGATTGAACGCCTTATTCTGTTTAGACGTGGTTTTTCTGAAGCAGTCATTGAAACCATGATTCAGGCTCAAAAGCCTGTTACTAGCAAGATTAACCATAAGATATGGTGTAAATATCTCTATTGGGGCGAATCTAAGGGGTTCTCATGGAGCCAGGTGAGGATTCCCCTGGATGTTGTCTTTTCTGCAGGATGGCCTGGAGAAGGGTTTATCGGTCTGTACCCTAAAAGGTTAGATTTCTGCGTTATCTTTTATTTTGCTCTAACGTTTGGCAGATTTCCCAGATGTTCAAGTTTTTGTACAGGCCCTGGTTAGAATCAGGCCTGTGTTTAAACCTGTGGCTCCCCATCATTCTTAAAGTTTTCCAGCAGGCTCCGTTTGAGCCAATGCATGTTGTTGATATAAAGTTGTTATCCTGGAAGGTTTTGTTTTTGGTTGCTATTTCTTCTGCTCACAGAGTGTCTGAACTTTCAGCTTTGCAGTGTGATTCCCCATACCTTATTTTTCATGCTGGTAAGGTGGTACTTTGTACTAAATTGGGGTTTCTCCCTAAGGTAGTATCGGATTGAAACATTAATCAAGAAATTGTTGTGCGGACTCTTTTTTACTTGCAAGATACTAAGGATTTTTGGCAATCTTCTACCCTGTTTGTTGTTTTCTCTGGAAAGGGTAAGCGTCAAAAGGCCACTTCTACTTCTCTGTCTCTGTTTGAGAAGTTTGATTAGTTTGGCTTATGAGATTGGACAGCAGCCTCGTTAGAGAATTACGGCTCATTCCACTAGGGCCGTCTCCTCGTCTTGGGCTTTCAAAAATGAAGCTTCCGTGGAACAGATTTGCAAGGCGGCAACATGGTCCTCTCTGCATACTTTTTCCAAATTCTACAAATTTGATACTTTTACCTCTGCCGAGGTTTCTTTTGGGAGAAAGGTTCTTCAAGTGTTGGTGCCTTCGTTTTAGGTCCTCCTGCCTTGTTCTCTCTCCCTGTTCATTCCATGTCCTCTAGCTTGGGTATTGGTTCCCACTAGTAATTGAATTGACGTTGTGGACTCTCCATGTCATAGGAAAGAAAACACAATTTATGCTTACCTGATAATTTACTTTCTAGACATGGAGTCCACGATCCCACCCTCTTTTTTATTAATTCTGCATTATTTTTTTTGAGAAACCTCAGGCACCTTTTTCACCCTTGTGTTTCTTCCTTTTCCATTTCCTTTGGCTGAATGACTGGGGGTTATGGGTAAGGCAGTTACACTTAACAGCTTTTTTTCTGGGGTGCTCTTTGCCTCCTCCTGCTGGCCAGGAGTTGAATATCCCACTAGTAATTTGAATGACGTATTGGACTCTCCATGTCCAGTAAGAAAGAAATCTATCATGTAATCATACATTTTGTTATCCAAACAAAATGACTCCATCCGTTTCATACAACAGAAACATTATTTATAAAAAATCATGGTTTCATGTCCCTTTTAATGTCACAAACTACTATATGCATTGGGCTAAATTCTATCCTTAAATAGTGATTGATTTACATAGTTTCCTGACCTCCAGTAACTATTTAAATAGCTACATACACACCTCACTCATATTTTGCATCTTTTTAATATTGTCTTATTTGGACAAGACATTCAAAGCTTGGTCCTTTCAATTCCTTAAACATGAGACCACTTTTTTCTACTTGCTCTGGACCTTTCTACCTTAACGATACCTAAGACCTCTCGGAGATTGACACGTCATATTAGAATCTCGTCTTCTCATGCTTTTACCGAGCTTGGCACAAATGCCCCTGGTCTTCTTTCAGGTCGTGCTTGTCCTGCAGCAGGTTTTTCAGCTCATCAGGAAGGTTCTCAGTACGTGGCTAAATGACGCACAGGTAGTGGAGGTGAGTACTGATGATCCGCTTGACTGATTGTTACTGAAGCCGTATTAAACGGCAATATTCCAGGACCTCTTAAATGTCAGCGGTGATACTGAAGAATAATATTCTGAATTTCCCATAATGCAGAACATTTGTCCCTATACCACTGTTTCCGTACAGTCCTTTGAATTGTTTATTATAAATGTAAAAATACAAAAAACTGGTGTAAACAGAATTGCATATTTGAGTTTGTTTATTCCGTTTACAAATTGGGCAGAAAGACGCACCACACTGGAAGGAAGGTTTTAGAGTATGCATTTTAATTAGTGATTGTAAATAAAAGCAGGGCCTATGTTTTCCTCCCTCAGGCAGTATGCGCCATTTTTGAAAAGTCTGTTAAGACACTGCTGGATGACTTTGCACCTATGGTGCCGCAGCTGTGTGAAATGTTGGGTCAGATGTACAGTACGATACCGCAGGCGTCTGCTATTGATCTCACACGGCAGGTAAAACAAACAAACATTTGTTTCGCTTGAGCATCAATAGCATTACATTTTGTCTACAACAAATGAATACGTAAATGTTAGAATTGCAGGGCATTTCCATGGCAGAGTGTAATTGTTTGTACTTAAAATATTTATTATTGTCTGTATATGCTTCATCCCCAGTTTACTGAAAACTCCTTGGCTAGTTAGATGCTTGCTGACTTTATCACTGTCACCCCTTGTATGACTGTGCACAAGCATCTGCTTAAAGGGACATTAAACATGCATATGAATACAAAACAATGATTTGATTTTATTTAACAAGTATGATGCAAAAGCCTTTTAGTCTCTGTTTAAATTTCAGTTTTCAAATTTACATAACATTGACAACTGAAATGCTAAAACACGCGCTGCGATTACATTACCTTCGTCTCTTACAGATGGTTCATATCTTCGCCCATGAGCCGGCTCACTTTCCTCCAATCAAGGCTCTCTTCTTACTCGTCACTTCCCTTACACTGAACCTGTTTCATCAAGGTTAGTCCCCATTGGTCAGTTATAAGTCTCACACGTGCGTGATGTGATTCCTACTCCGGTACTTCCCCTGAATGACTGAGTACTGACATAGGCTTGTGCCCTGAGAAGCACAGGGAGCAGATGAATAACGGTGTCTGTGCTTTCACTTTATTGCATAGCTCTCAAATTTGTTCTCTATATATTTCTTAAGCAAATTAGCAAAGAATGTGAAATTAAACCATCTGTGCAATGTATAGAAAACCGTACTAGATGCAGTCACCATATATTGTAATCACATCTGAATGGAGGATTGTTTCTTCTTTCCGAAGGTAGTTAGTCCCTAAGGTAAAAGAACCAAACAGTTGCTCTGTAACATATAATGAAATTTGTACACGAGGAGACGTTTACTTGTATCTTCCAGAGCGACTATAGCGATAGTTAATCTCTCAATGATCTCTATATCCATATACACACCAAACAGACTGCTAGAATTCTTCAGATTAAACGTTTATTGTAGATAGGAGTGCAAAAAGAAGTATTGTCTGCCAATTAAACTTATATAAGAACTGATTGAAAATCAAACACTGGTGTATCCAGATGTTTGGTGAGAACGTCTATATCAGGGGTGAAGTCCTACAAAATAAAGTGTGGGAACTCACCAAGACGTCCACCCTCCCTCACAATTAATATTGTTATATATATATATATATATATATATATATATATATATATATATATATATATATATATATATATACACACACACACAAACACACACTGTATTTATACGTATATAATCTATAGACTTTGGTTAATGAAAGCAAACTGAATAAAATAAAGCGTCGAATAGTTGCCTTTGGGCCTAAGAATCCTCCTCTGTCACTTTGCACAATTATGTGCTTTTCATTATAAAGACTAATGGAATGGTGGGACATTGTCAGGTTCTGCTTTTCTTTGTTTTGTATTACCTTAAAGAGCAAGTCAACCCAAAAAATGTTTTTACTCATACAGATAAACTTTATACTTCACATATCTATTACAATCCTATGCAGAAGTAGGAACTGCTCTGTGACCGGTAGATGAAGAAAAGCCCACTTGTCCGCCACATATAGGAACCGCTAGGATACTGAGCGGTTATTTTTAGTTCCTGCTTCAAAAGACCCCCTTCACTAAAATCGGCCATTACGCATGTGCCAAAAATGGGAACGCGGAGGATCGCAAAGTTACTGCGATCACTGGCAAAAGAGGAAGGAAGGAAGATGGGGATGACGAAATAGAGAGGAGGAGGCTGGTGGCCATTTCAAAATGGCCGAGGGACATGTAGTAAGTAATTTTACATAGTAACATAGTAGATGAGGTTGAAAAAAGACCGAAGTCCATCGAGTTCAACCTATACAAATCTAAAATTATATACAAAAATCTCCAGTTAAAATTAAATAATCCCACTAAAAAGTGACCCATTTAATACTAGCAATCATATCCATGAATTTTGTTTATAGACAGAAATGTATCCAAATAATTTTTAAATGTATCTAGGGTATTGGCATTCACTACCTCCTTTGCTAATGAGTTCCACACTTTTATTGCTCTTACAGTGAAAAAATGTTTCCATTGCAGGAGATTAAATCTCCTTTCCTCCAACCTTAAATTGTGACCTCTGGTCACAAACAATTTTCTTGGAATAAACAGAGCTTCTGCCATTTCTGTATATAGGCCTTGAATATATTTATATAAAGTAATCATGTCACCTCTTAAGCGCTTTTTTTCTAAAGAAAACAGACCCAGTTTGGCTAGCCTCTCCTCATAGGTTAAATTCTCCAATCCCCTTATTAGCTTTGTGGCCCTTCTCTGAACTTTTTCTAGTTCTGCAATATCTTTTTTTTGCGATTGGTCCCCAGAACTGCACTCCATACTCAAGGTGAGGTCTTACCAGGGCTTTATATAGTGACAGAATTATGCTTTCCTCCCTTGAGTCAATGCCTCTTTTAATACATGCTAGCATCTTATTAGCCTTTGACGCTGCTGCCCTGTATTGTGCACCCATCTTTAGCTTGTTATCTATTACTACCCCCAAATCCCTTTCCTCCTGTGTTTGGCTAAGTCTTGTCACATTTAAATAATACGTTGCCTGCTTATTTAGTTTTACTTCCAAAATGTAGAACCTTGCATTTTCCTGTATTAAATCTCTTTTTCCATTTACCTGCCCATACTTCTAATTTTTGCAGGTCCCTTTGTAAGTTCATCCTGCTCTGACCTAATGACCTTACTTAACTTAGTATCATCTGCATAAATAGAGATGTCGCTATTTAATCCTAGCTCCAAGTCATTTATAAAAATATTAAAAAGAATAGGGCCCAGCACTGATCCCTAGGGTATTCCACTGATTACCTTTGTCCAATCTGAGTATGATCCATTTACTACTACTCGTTGCTCCCTATCTTTTATCCAGTTATTTATCCACAAACTAAAATTTTCAGCTATTCCCAGTCCCTTAATTTTGTGCATTAATCTCTCATGTGGCACTGTATCAAAGGCCTTTGCAAAATCTAAGTATATCACATCAACTGATTCCCCTTTATCTATATTTTTACTTACTTCCTCGTAGAATCTAATTAGATTAGTTTGACATAATCTATTTCTCATAAACCATGCTGATTAGAACTCATAATCTTGTTTTACTTGAAAACTATATATTTAGCGAAATTTGCTACAGTTTGAACTATTTATCCTAGTAAACTTTATCTGTATGAGTAAAACATTTTTTTGGGTTGACTTGCCCTTCTGTGAACTTCAAATATTTTCAGCATGATATTATTTCTGTGATTTAGTCTAAAAATGTGCGAAATGTAACGGCAAACGTTTAGTTGGTTAATTGTAAGCTTCTGCCTCATTAGTCAAGCTGTACATTTAAATTGATTCTTTATAGTTAATAAAACATGGCCGCATGTCCACTTAAAAAAAAAAATGATGATACCTCAGTTCAGATCCATTTCCCCAACAATGTACAAAAAGACAAAGCAATGTCACTTACTCACAAATGTATCTTCCCACATTTGCCAGCCCCCTGTATCATGTGACAGCCATCAGCCAATCACAGACTAGTATATGTATACACTGTGACTTGTGCACATGCTCATTAGGAGCTCGTGCCTCCAGAAAATGTGCATATAAAAAAACTGTGCAAAATGTAATAGAAGTAAATTGGAAAGTCTTTTAAAACTCCATGTCCTTTATACATTATGATAGTTTAATTTTGACTTTAGCGTCCCTTTACCAGAAACCTGCCCAGCAAACCCTTTAAAAAGTTACATGGCTAAAAATAGAGACCTCTGTTCAGAAGCAAGACAAATAACGTTGCCTATCCCCTAAGAAGCCTCTCGTAGGCAAACTCTTTATTCCATACACACCCTTATGGCCATTTCTAACTGTTAACATTTTATACATATTTACATAATTACAATCATTCAGAGCTAGATTACGAGTGGAGCACTAACTCCGATAGAAGTATGTTTTTTTTTGAATATCTATATATAAGAATTTCGTCAGCTCACCAGAATAAGTGCTCCTATTCTGTCTTCACCTGGTGGGAAAAAACTCTGCCTGCACATTCCAGATGCACCCTCTCAGATGCAAGTCCTGGGACTAGCATCCTGATTGGCTGCTTTACAGTGGAATGTGGCTACTGAGGACATTTGGATATAAAATATCTTTTTTTCTACATAGAGATGTTCATGTGATATTTTCTAGTCAGCTTTTTACAGATTTGCAGCATCACTTTCAAGTGATTCAACATTTTCGGTATCATATCCCTTTAATAGAAGAAATTAAAACAATTCCATTTTGTGAAATGTGTTCTCCTCCTCCTGGTATAGAACAGGAAAACCCTGAACACAGCTTATTTTTTTTGTAGCCCTTCGGTTTAGCCATAATTGCAGTGCTGGACACTTAATGGTAACATCATGATCAATGTCACTTGCCAGTTTGTAGTGAGCTGAGAATACCTGCCAACTTGGGGTGAGATTACATATGCGGCACAAGCTTCGGCGCAACTGCTGAAACCCGCACCGCCCGTAATTTCACCTTGCACATCGGGGTATCACATATGCAGCGCCGGCAGTGCATAAAGTGCCGTAAGTCAGATAAACTAGTGATGTCCAGAAATGTGCATAAATACAAATTTTTGGAGTCACCAGTGACTTTAGAAACTGCCGGAGCCTAAGAAAATAAATTTTTTTTATCAAATCTCCTGTAAAAGTCTAACTTGCCTCCCAAAAATGAATCCGACACGTAAAACCCCTATATCTGCAACTAATTATAAATGTATTAACCCCTAAACCGACAACCCCCACATTGCGATCTACCTAATAAATGTATTAACCCCTAAATCCGCCAACCCCAATATCGCAAACTACCTAATAAATGTATTAACCCCTAATCTGCCATTAACCCACATGGCAACAAACCTCCTAAATCTATTAACCCCTAATCCACCAAACCCACAAAACGCAATAATCCTAATAAAACTATTAACCCCTAATCCGCCAACCCCCCACAATGCAAGTACCCGAATTAACCTATTAACCCCTAACACGCCAACCCCCCACAACGCAAATAACTAATTTCATTGCTAAGACCCCTAACCTAACACCCATTAAATTAACCCCAAACTACATAAAATAATAAAATGCTAAATTTTAATTAAAAAAACAGTACTTAGAAAAATAAACCTAAGAACAAATTAAAATAATCTAAAATTACCAGAAATAAAAGTCTAACATTACAGAACATAATAAACAAAATTATCCAAAATAAAATCCCTATGAAAATAAAAAAGCACCCCCTAATCTAATGCTAAACTACCAATAGCCCTTAAAATGGCCTTTTGTAGGGCATTGCCCTAAGTAAAACAGCTGTTTTACCTTAAAAAATACTAAGTCCCCCCTCTAACAGTAAAACCCACCACCCAATAAATCCCCCCAAAATAAAAAAACCTAACACTAAAAAATCAATTTGTATGGGCATTGCCCTTAAAAGGACATTCAGCTCTTTTAAGAGTGCCCAATAAATCCCTAACCTGAACCCCCCTCCCCCCCAAAGAAAAAAAAAAAATCCTAACTCTAACCCCCAAATAGGTACTCTATTCCTGAAGTCCGGCGGAGAATGTCCTGTTCCAGGCGGTGAAGTCTTCTTCCAAGTGGGGACCACTTCCTTCTTCATCCAGGACCAAGCCGGAGCGGAGATGTGCAGGACCAGCGACCGCGGAGCCATGGAGCGTGGAGGATAGTGAATTTGAATAGTGAATTCAAATCAGCCAATAGGATGAGAGCTACTGAAATCCTATTGGCTGATTTGAACAGCCAATAGGATTTCAGTAGCTCTCATCCTATTGGCTGATTTGAATTTGAAGAATCAAATCAGCCAATAGGAATGCAAGGGACGCCATATTTAAATGTGTACCTTGAATTCACTATTCAGTGTACAGGGGCGATCGTACAAAGAGGATCTTCCACACTCCATGGCTCCGTGGTCGCCGGTCGTGCTCATCTCCGCTCTGCGCCGGCTTGGTCCTGGATGAAGAAGGAAGTGGTCCCCGCTTGGAAGAAGACTTCACCGCCTGGAACAGGACATTCTCCGCCGGACTTCAGGAATAGATTAGGAATGTATTGGGCACTCTTAAAAGAGCTGAATGCCATTTTAAGGGCAATGCCCATACAAATGCCCCTTTAGGGGCAATGGGTAGTTTAGGATTTTTTAGTGTTAGTTTTTTTTATTGGGGGGGGGGTTTGTTGGGTGGTGGGTTTGTTGGGTGGTGGGTTTTACTGTTAGAGGGGGGACTTAGTATTTTTTTAAGGTAAAAGAGCTGTTTTACTTAGGGCAATGCCCTACAAAAGGACATTTTAAGCGCTATTGATAGTTTAGCCTTAGATTAGGGGGTGTTTTTTAATTTTGGGGGGCTTTTTTATTTTCATAGGGATTAGTTTTAATTTTTTTATTTTGGATAATTTTGTTTATTATTTTCTGTAATGTTAGCCTTTTTTATTTTTGGTAATTTTAGATTAATTTAATTTTAGTTTTTTTTAAATTTAAGTAATGTTAGCTTTTTTTATTTTAATTGTAGCTTAGTATTTTTAATTTAGGTAATTGGGGTTAATTTAGAGGGTGTTAGGATAGGGGGCTTAGTAATTTAGTTATTTGTGTTGTGGGAGTTTGGTGGATTAGGGGTTAATAGATTTATTAGGATTATTGCATTGTGGTTTAATGGCGGATTAGGGGTTAATACATTTTTTAGGATTATTGCGATGTGGGTTAATGGTGGATTAGGGGTTAAATACATTTATTAGGTTTATTGCGATGTGGGTTAAAGCATGCAATTTTAAGCAACTTTATCATTTACTACTATTATCAATTTTTCTTCGTTCTCCTGCTATCTTTATTTGAAAAAGAAGGCATCTAAGCTAAGGAGCCAGCTAATTTTAGGCTCAGGACCCTGGACAGAATTTATCCACCAATCAGCAAGAACAACCCTGGGTGTTCACCAAAAATGGGCCGGCATCTAAACTTACATTCCTGCTTTTCAAATAAAGATACCAAGAGAATGAAGAAAATTTGATAATAGGAGTAAATTAAAAAGCTGTTTAAAACTGCATGCTCTATTTAAATCACGAAGAAGAAAAAATGGGTTCAGTGTCCCTTTAATGGCGGATTAGGAGTTAATATACTTTATTAGTTATTACGGTGGGGGTTGGCGGTTGACAGGTAGATAGATATTGCATGCGTTAGGTGTTAGTTAATATTTTCAGACAGTTACGGGAGTTACGGTGCTCACATACTCAGCGCAAGTCTTGCTGCGCCTGCCTATGTGTGGCAAGGTGAAAATGGAATAAAATGTTTCCATTTGCGCATCGTATGTCCTTGCGCTGAATATGTGATACCGATTTGCGACGTGGTTCTGTGTTTACTTATGGGAATAAAAATTGCTGGTGACGGGTGAAATATACACGCCGCATTTATATGCGCCGCTGTATATGTGATACCAAAACCGCGTAAAAAATGGCGTCACCGGCTTTTGCGGGTGACGCCGCATATGTAATCTTGCCCATGATCATCAACATTTGTACTTAAATCTTCTTGTACCAAATTTATCATTTCTATTTTATAAGGTTGAAGGGACATGAGACTCATCATTCAGATAAAGCAGATGTTTTCAAACCTGTCCTCCCTAACAGGACAGATTTTCAGGGTGCCTAAACTGGAGCACAGGTGAAACAATCAGCAGATTAGTAAACACGGTTATTATCCTGCTTTCACCCAAGGTTATCCTGACAATCTGACCTGTTAGGGAGGCCTGAGCACAGATTTGAAACCCCCTGAGACAACTTCCCAGCTTCTATTATCAAACTTGTTTAATTCTCTTGGTATCATTTGATGAAGGAGCAGATGCAGTTCTTGGAGCTAGCTGAGCACATCTGACGAGCCGATGACAAGAGGCATATATGTACAGCCAGCAATCCGTATCTAGCTCCCAGTAGTGCATCGCTGCTTCTCAGCATACTTGGGTATTATTTTCAGTAGCAAATTATAATTATAGCTGTAAATTGGAAAGTTGTGTAACATCAAATTCTCTTTCTGAATTATGAAAGTTTAGTTTTTATTTTACTGTCCCTTTAAGTTTATTGTTTATGGCTCATAGGGAAGTAAAGGGAAAATTACAATTTCATGGTTTAGACAGAATGTGCGATTTTTAGAACTTTCTAATTTACTCCTGATATCAGATTTTCTGAAGTAAATGTTCTAATAGTGGCAATTTGGAGAATTGTTAAATTTGCATGCTATTCTAAACTATGAAAGTTACATTTTTACTTTACTGTCCCTTTAATGACCAATGCTATGGCGGTTATGATTTTGTTTTCTTCAGTTATACTCCTGTTAATTACAACTTGGTACAGAGATTACAAGAACAGTATCACTTTTCATTGTTTATGTGGTTGACTTTGCTTCTGAAACTACACTTTTAAATCCTTCAAGGATTTTGTTAAACCTTTTTTGGGGTGTATCATAACCCTTTAGAGAAGTTTATCTAATACTTTTTTTTCCTACAAAAATCACCATCAGTCTATGGGAATTGTGCAGATAAATAATTGTATAAGCTTTTCTAAATGGCCTTTGTATTTGTTATTTTAAGCTATAAAGATCTATATTATTGTAAATAGCTGTTTTGTCTTCCTGTAGTTGTGCTTATTTCCTTCACTTTCCCTTTTTATTTTACGTTTTCTTAGGTTGTGTCTCTATTTGTTTTTTGTCTCTGTCTGTTAATTAACTGTGAAACAATTCTAAAATACTTCTCATCAAATGGGATCTTAAACGGTTTGTGTTGGAGATACAAATATCCACGTTGACCCAAGAGGAACGTCAACAGATATGACCACTTCCTTCTAATCATGACTATAAAATGGAGACCTGTGAAATACAAAAACTGATAAACGGATAAAATCAAAATGAAAATTAGCTTCAGTCACTGGGTATCGTAGGAAGTTAAATGGAACTTTGACTTTCATAGAGGGAAGAATTCTGACCACCTTTCTAACTCCTACCCTCCCTCTGATAATGGTGTGTGAGGGGTGGCCAGGGACGAAGGCATCTTTTCTTTTTTTAATTTGTTCTGTTTTTGGGTTCTTCAAGTTTCATGATTTTGTTTATTTGACCAGTTTCAAATTGTTCATGTCTCTTTTTCTATTGCACTTCACTCCTTCCCGCGCACCTCACCTCCTTATTCCTTGTTAATTATTTTTGTATCACATGACTTTTTATATGCGATTGAGTTGCTGTTTGTATAATTTTTTTCTTAAGTTACATCTTTATTATATTTTTAGGACCCAGGGACCATCCTGATATTGTTGATTCATTTATGCAACTCCTGGCACAGGTGTGTTTTGAGTTTATTTCATTCACTTTTCTTTCTTTCTCTTTCTCTCTTTTCTCCAATTTTCCTTCCTCCTTTTTTGATTCAATTTAGCTTTCTGTTCTTTCCCGTTTTTTCTTGCTATGATTTCTTTATGTTCAGTAGCGTTTCTCCATCAAGTTTTACGCCAGGCTTTGGGTTTGAGATGACTTCACAAAAAAAAACCAAAAAAAAATGATTTAACAAAACAAATGGTGATTTGCGTTTACAGAGCAAAATTCTCTTTCACGTTTTGTGATAGACAATCCTATAGAATAAAATGAATCAATTTATTCTTATTATATGGTCCCGCTCCACACCATTTACAAATATTATTTTGTTATCTGCTTACAGTGCATCTTAATTTCATGTTACTTATATGAAACTCTTTTTGAGTGATATGAAATTTCAGAGTGCTGTATAAGTAGCTAGAATGTGTTATATTGTGCTGCATGCGCACACTGCCATTGAAGTGGATTTGCAGTACGATGGTCAGATCCTAGAAGGTTTATACGATGACTATACGATTGTGTAGACTGGAACCTTTTCAACAGAGAACTGCGCAGTGAAGAAACATTCAAAGACAAAAATGATATGCTTTATTTTGTCAAAGCATGTCATTTTTGTGTAAGGGGCATTAGCTTACTATTTGTTTACTGCCAACAATGTGGTTAAACACATAAGTAAAGACTGTTTAGTAGTCACAATGGGCTCTCAGATTTTTCAAAGAAAAGCATGTCACTGTGAATAAAGCAAATTTAATGGTCTTAAAACTCCTGTAATGGACTTTAAAGAACAAGTGGTTATCTTGCTTTGCATGAAGATGTTATGACACAAGGATTTATTGAGCTAGTCCAAAACCTCCCTTCCCTTGGTTGCATAAAATAATTTAATTCTATACAGATAATTAGAAAGAGGGACTAATGGAGAATAGGCAGAATTTACTAACACGTTCTACATTCTCTAGCCCCCCTTTACAGTGTCCATTGCCTATGTTACTATTCAGCTGGTTTACTAAAGCTCACTACTCTCTTTTTTGTCATTGAATTGGTACCATAGAATAACCTAGGACAGGGCTCGACAAACCCAGGCGCCAGGGAGCCACTGGCTCCAATGATGAGACCGGAAAGCTTGGTATTAAATTTGCTCACTATCCACAGATATAAATAGACTGGATAGTGTTTGCCAAGAGGTGTTTAAACAAGTCTGTTCCCAGTTGGATGCTTCTATTTCATTGTTTTGTTGTGCTTGAGAAGTAGAAATGCATGGCAGGAAATGTGGTGGTTTATTACCATAACAAGCAAGCATATAGCTTGAGAGTGTTTCCCACATTCAATCATAATTTGTTAGTGGGGAAAAAACAAGTGCATTTGTTACATGTATTGCTGTTAATGGTACCGTGGAGAGATGTGTTTGTCATATTATTATTATTATTATTATTATTATTATTATTATTATTATTATTATTATTATTTAAATGAGGTCTCAAAAACAGTTTGAAGCATTTTTTCCCTTTTCTCGACATAAAGGACATTAAATACAGAACTAGAGCCCCCAGCCTGGGGAGTGTTACTGTACACAAATGGGTTACAGGACAGGAACTATTTTATTGTACTGAAAAGGCTGCAATGTCACCAGTGATGTACAGAAATAATGGGACTTAAATGTAGTAATCATTTTATTAAGTGAATTTATAATGATTTGCTGAACTTCTGCAAAGGTGCGATCCTGTGCCATTACTGAGCATACGGTCTGTTTTTTAGAGACTTCTGATTTGCTCACTGGACAAGTCCTGCTCACGTGTGGCAATGGTTTGTAGCTCATGAACATGACTTTGACTATGTGTTAAACACCTTTATAGAAGGTTAAGCAAACAGTTATAAACCATTTTTAGTCTAATAAGGAAATGTTGTAACATTTCATTAGTAGACTCCTGTACCTGCTTAAATTCCTTTTCGATGTAAGTAACCCTCTAACTCACATACTTGAGGGACAGAAGCATAGCACAGTGCTTTCAACATGGGACATCAATCAGAGGAGCAGGTAAGGGACTCCAGTGCTGATGGAGACGTTATACCTCACTTAATGTTGTGTTTATTTGTATTTGTTACGTTCCACAGACACTGAAGCGCAAGCCCTGCCTCTTCTTGTCCAGCGAGTTGGATGTCAAAGCAGTCTTTCATTGTGGTGAGTCAGAGTATCATTTGCTGCTGCTTGTATTGAGTATGTCATTGCATACAATTCATATCTCTCTTTAACTGCTTTTTTTTTTTTTGCTGGATTTGCTTGTGGGAGAATGACATCTCCATAGCTATTTTTCTTAAAGGGGCACTTTATTTTTAATTTGTGTATTATTTAAAAATGTTTAATGAACTTTTCCCTTCGCTATATATATATATATATATATATATATATATATATATATATATATATATATATATATATATATATATATATATATATATATATATATATATATAAAATCAAAAGATATGGTAATGTCTCCACCGGTACAACTAAAACTAGCCAGCTAAATGAGGATATAAATCATGATCAAGAGGCCATATCAGGTAGAACCACAGTGCTTCAAAGGAGTAGTTAACCCCCGGCTATCAACAAGCGAATATACAAGTAGCAAGAGAAATGGTACTCACTCTCTCTGAATCTCCTCACTGCTTACTTGTGGTTCCCTTCGCTAACCGCTCACAGCCATTCACCCACTGTGCTTTCCTCTATGTGTAGGCACTAGCATGCCATTACAAATCTTTGCAACCGCTGATGATGTCACTCACCCGGCTATAGCAAGAGGCATCAATCTCCCATTAGGTGCTGACAGTTTGTGGAAACTTGAATCGAGCTGGCTCGAAAAGCGATCTCCATCAACCATTCACAAGAAAAATCCAAACGAAACAGGCAAGCTCAAAATACAAAAGGTTTTAACGTGTAAAATGACAGCATAAAAATAAAAGAAAAAAGGCATTTAAGCACTTAAAAATGTGGTAAGACTGTAGGGACAGACAACCCTAGTATATATATACTAGTCCTAAAGCCCGTGTACACGGGCCAATATTTTTTTTAAGTACTGTGGTCCCACCTCTCTCTCTCTCTCTCTCTCTCTCTCTCCACCCTCTTTCTCTTGTTAAGTGTATCCAGTCCACGGATCATCCATTACTTATGGAATATATTCTCCTTCCCAACAGGAAGCTGCAAGAGTCCACCCACAGCAAAGCTGCTATATAGCTCCTCCCCTAACTGCCATATTCAGTCATTCTCTTGCAAGCCTCAACATAGATAGGAGGTCGTGAGAGTCTGTGGTGCTTTCTACTTAGTTTATTCTTCAATCAAAAGTTTGTTATTTTTAAATGGCACCGGAGTGTGCTGTTTATCTCAGGCAGTATTTGGAAGAAGAATCTGCCTGCGTTTTTCTATGATCTTAGCAGACGTAACTAAGATCCATTTGCTGTTCTCACACATTCTGAGGAGTGAGGTACTTCAGAGGGGGAATGGCGTGCAGGTTTTCCTGCAGATAAGGTATGTGCAGTAAAATATTTTTCTAGGAATGGAATTGACTAAAAATATACTGCTGATACCTAAGTAATGTAAGTAAAGCCTTAAATGCAGCGATAGCGACTGGTATCAGGCTTATTAATAGAGATACATACTCTTGTAAAAATGTGTTTTAAAACGTTTGCTGGCATGTTTAATCGTTTTTTAACATATGTTTGGTGATAAAACTTATTGGGGCCTAAGTTTTTTCCACATGGCTGACTTAAATTTTGCATAGAAACAGTTAACTGAAGCTTCCCACTGTTGGCTGTGGCAGTTTGTTGTGTCTGTTTTTAAAAACGTCTATGTCGTTTTTTTTTTTTTATCTGTTTTTTGCATTAAGGGGTTAATCATCCATTTGCAAGTGGGTGCAATGCTCTGTTACCTTATTACATGTACTGTAAAAATTTCGTTTGTTTTACTGCCTTTTTTTCACTGTTTTTCAAATTTTGACAAAATTTGTTTCTCTTAAAGGCACAGTAACGTTTTATATATTTGCTTGTTAACTTGATTTAAAGTGTTTTCCAAGCTTACTAGTCTCATTATTAGTCTGTTCTAACATGTCTGACATAGAGGAAGCTCTGTGTTCATTATGTTTTAAAGCCATGGTGGAACCCCATCTTAGAATGTGTACCAGATGTACTGATTTCATGTTAAACCATAAAGATCATTTTTTGTCTTTAAAAACATTATCACCAGAGGATTCTGTCGTGGGGGTAGTTATGCCAACTAACTCTCCCCACGTGTCAGACCTTTTGACTCCCGCTTTAGGGACTCACGCTCAAATGGCGCCAAGTACATCATGGGCACCCATAGCGTTTCTTTTACCAGGGGATTCTGTCGAGGGGAAAGTTATGCCGACTAACTCTCCCCACGTGTCAGACCCTTCGACTCCCGCTTCAGGGACTCACGCTCAAATGGCGCCAAGTACATCAAGGGCGCCCATAGCGTTTATTTTACAAGACATGGCAAAGGTGGTGAATAATATTCTGGCAGCAGTATTAGTCAGACTACCTGAAATTAAAGGAAAGCAGTTAGCTCTGGGGGTAGATACAGAGCATACAGACGCTTTAAGAACCATGTATGATACTACCTCACAATATGCTTAGTCTGTGGGTAATTTTTATTTTATTTTTTTGACTCAGGGAAGATGATTTAACCTGATTCTGATATTTCTACATTTAAAATTTTATGCTTGAGAACCTCCACTTGTTGCTCAGGGAGGCTTTGGCTGCTCTGAATGAATGTGTACAATCGCAGGGCCAGAGAAATTGTGTAGACTGGATAAATAATATGCAGTGCCGGTGTGTACTGATGTTTTTCCAATACCTAAAGAGGTTTACTAAAAATTTTTTAATAAGGAATGGGATAGACCAGGTGTGCCGTTCTCTTCCCCTCCTATTTTTTAGAAGAATGTTTTCTAATAGTTACCACCACACGGGACTTCTGGCAGACAGTTCCTAAGGTGGAGAGAAGAGTTTCTACTCTAGCTAAGCGTACCACTACCTCTGACGAGGACAGTTGTGCTTTTTAGATCCAATGGATAAAAAATGTTTATTCAACAGGGTTTTATCCTGCAGCCCCTTGCATACATTGCTTCTGTCACTGCTGCTGCGGCGTTCTGGGTTGAGTCTCTTGATGAGGCTTTACAGTTAAGCGACTCCATTGGATGAATATATTTGACAAGCTTATGCTAGCCAATTCCTTTGTTTTCTGATGCCTTGTTCATTTGACTAGACTAACGGCTAAGAATTCTGTTTTTTACTATACTGGCGCGCAGAGCGCTATGGCTTATATCATGGTCAGCTGTCGTGACTTTAATAAATAAGCTACTTAACTTCCCTTCAAGGGGCAGACCCTATTCGGGCCTGGTTTGAAGGAGATTATTGCTTATATCACTGGAGGAAAAGGTCATGCCCTTCCTCAGGATAGGTCTAAATCAAGGGCAAAAAAAAAAAAAAAAAGTCTAATTTTCGTACCTTTTAAAAACTTCAGGGCAGGTGTGGCATCCTCTTCCTCTAAGGCAAAACAAGAGGGAATTTTTGCTCAGTCCAAGGCGGTCTGGAGACAATCGGACCTGGAACAAAGATAAGCAGGCCAAGGAGCCTGCTGCTGCCTCTAAGGCAGCATGAAGGAACGGACCCCTATCCGGTAACGGATCCTATAGGGGGCAGACTTTCATTCTTTGCCCACGCGTGGGCAAGAGATGCCCAGGATCCCTAGGCATTGGAATTTATATCCCAGAGATATCTTCTGGATTTCAAAGATTCCCCCCCAAAAAAAGGGGAGATTTCGCCTTTCACAATTATCTGCAAACCAGATAAAGAAGGAGGCATTCTTACATTGTGTACGAGATCCATCCAGTTCCAAGAGAGGAACAGGGACAGAGTTTTTACTCAAATCTGTTTGTGGTTCCCAAGGAGAGGGAACCTTCAGACCTATTTTGGATCTAAAGATCTTAAACAAATTCCTCAGAATTCCGTCATTTAAGATGGAAACTATTCGTACCATCTTAACTATGATCCAGGAGAGTCAATAGAGGACTACAATGGATTTGAAGGATGCTTATCCTCACATTGTGATGCATAAAGATCACCATCGTTTTTCAGGTTTGCCTTTCTAGACAGGCATTACCAGTTTGTAGCTCTTTCCTTTGGGATATCTACAGCCCCAAGAATCTTTATGGAGGTTCTGGGGTCGCTTTGGCGGTCCTTAGACCGCGGGGCATAGAAGTGGCCCCTTATTTAGACGACATCCTGATACAGGCGTCAAACATCCAAATTGCCCAGTCTCATACGGACGTAGTACTGGCATTTCTGAGATCACATGGGTGGAAAGTGAACAAGGAAAGAGTTCTCTATCCCCAATCTCAAGGGTTTCCCTCCTAGGGACTCTGATAGATTCTGTAGAAATGAAAATTTACCTGACGGAGTCCAGGTTGTCAAAGTTTCTAAATTTCTGCCGTGTTTTTTCATCCCATCCGCGCCCTTCGGTGGCTCAGTACATGAATGAAATCGGCTTAATGGTAGCGGCAAGGGACATAGTACCGTTTGCACGTCTACATTTCAGACCGCTGCAACTATGCATGCTCAGTCAGAGGAACGGGGATTACACAGATTTGTCCCCCTGTTAAACCTGGACCAAGAGACCAGAGATTCTCTTCTCTGGTGACTATGTCGGGTCCATCTGTCCAAGGGTATGACCTTCCGCAGGTCAGATGGGACAATTGTTACAATAGATGCCAGCCTTTTAGGTTGGGATGCAGTCTGGAACTCCCTGAAGGCTCAGGGATAGTGGACTTAGGAGGAGACCCTCCTTCTAATAAATATTCTGGAACTGGGAGTGATATTCCATGCTCTTCAGACTTGGCCTCAGTTAGCAACTCTGAGGTACATCATACTCAGTCGGACAATATACACGACTGTGGCTTACATCAGCCATCAAGGGGGAACAGAAGTTCCCTAGCGATGTTAGAAGTCTTACAATAATTCACTGGACAGACTCACTCTTGTCTATCAGCTATCCATATCCCAGGTGTTGAGAACTGGGAGGTGGATTTTCTAAGTCGTCAGACTTTTCTTCCGGGGGAGTGGGATTTCCTCCGGAGGTCAAGACCAAGCAGGAGAGGGCTTTGGTGTTTTTGACAGCGCCTGCGTAGCCACGCAGGACCTGGTATGCAGATCTGGTGGACATGTCATCCTTTCCATCACGGTCTCTGCTTCTGAGACAGGTCCCTCTACCTCAGGGTCCTTTCAACCATCTAAATAGAATCAATCTGAGATGGACTGCCTGGAGACTGAACGCTTGATGTTATCAAAGCATGGCTTCTCCGAGTCAGTCATTGATACCTTAATACAGACATGAAAGCCTGTCTCTAGGAAAATTGAACATAGATATGGTGTAAATATCTGATTGTTATGAATCCAAGGGTTACTCATGGAGTAAAGTCTGGATTCCCAGGATATTATCTTTTCTCCAAGATGTTTTTGAGAAAAGGGTTGTCAGCTAATTCCTTAAAAGGGGACAGATTTTTACTCTGTCTATTTTTTTGCACAAGCGTCTGGCAGGTATTCTAGACGTTCAGGCATTTGGTCAGGCTTTGGTTAGATCCAAGCCTGTGTTTAAAACTGTTGCTCCGCCATGGAGCTTAAACCTGATTCTTAAGGTTCTTCAAGAAGTTCCGTTTGAACCTTTTTTGTTCCATAGATATCAATCTTTATCTTGGAAAGTTCCTTTTCGGTAGCTAATTCCTCGACTCGTAGAGTCTCCAAGTTATCTGTGTTACAATGTGATTCTCCTTATCTGGTCCTTCGTACGGATAAGGTAGTCCTGCGTACCAACCTGGGTTTTTTCCTAAGGTGGTATCTAACAAGTACATCACTCAAGAGATAGTTGTTCCATGCTTGTATCCTAATCCTTCCTCAAAGAAGGAACGTCTATTACACAATATTGGACGTGGTTTGTGCTTTAAAGTTTTACTTACAAGCTACTACAGTTTTCATCAAACGTTCACCTTGTTTGTTGTCTATTCTGGACAGAGGAGAGGTCAAAAGACTTCAGCAGCCTCTCTGTCTTTTTGGTTAAAAAGCATAATTCATTTAGCTTATGAGACTGCTGGACAGCAGCCTCCTGAAGGGATTACAGCTCATTCTACTAGAGCTGTGGTTTTCACTTGGGCCTTTTTTTAAATGTGGCTTCTGTTGAACAGATTTACAAGACGGAGTCTTGGTCTGCGCTTCATACTTTTCAAATTTAACAAATTTGATACCTTGCTTCTTCGGAGGCTATTTTTGGGAGAAAGGGTTTTTTACAGGCAGTGGTAACTTCCGTTTAAGTACCTGCCTTGTCCCTCCCATCATCCGTGTACTTTAGCTTTGGTATTGGTATTCCATAAGTAATGGATGATCCGTGGACTGGATACACTTAACAAGAGAAAACATAATTTATGCTTACCTGATAAATTTATTTCTCTTGTAGTGTATCCAGTCCACGGCCCGCCCTGTCACTTTAAGGCAGGTAATTTTTTCATTTGAACTACAGTCACCACTGCACCCTATGGTTTTTCCTTTCTCTGCATGTTTTCGGTCGAATGACTGAATATGGCAGTTAGGGGAGGAGCTATATAGCAGCTTTGCTGTGGGTGGACTCTTGCAGCTTCCTGTTGGGAAGGAGAATATATTCCATAAGTAATGGATGATCCGTGGACTGGATACACTACAAGAGAAATAAATTTATCAGGTAAGCATAAATTATGTTTTTTTTTGCACTCTCTCTCCACCCTCTTTTTTTTGCACTCTCTCTCCACCCTCTTTTTTTTTTGCACTCTCTCTCCACCCTCTTTTTTTTGCACTCTCTCTCCACCCTCTTTTTTTTGCGCTCTCTCCCCCCTATTTTGCTCTCTCTCTCCCCCCTATTTTGCTCTCTCTCTTCCCCCTCTTTTGCTCTCTCTCTCCCCCCTCTTTTGCTCTCTCTCCCCCTCTTTTGCTCTCTCCCCCTCTTTTTTGCTCTCTCTCTCCCCCTCTTTTGCGCTCTCTCTCCCTCTCTTGCTCTCTCTCTCCCTCTCTTGCTCTCTCTCTCCCTCTCTTGCTCTCTCTCTCCCTCTCTTGCTCTCTCTCTCCCTCTCTTGCTCTCTCTCCCCCTCTCTTGCTCTCTCTCCCCCTCTCTTGCTCTCTCTCCCCTCTCTTGCTCTCTCTTGCTCTCTCTCCCTCTCTCTTTTGCTCTCTCTCCCCTCTTTTGCTCTCTCTCCCTCTCTTTTGCTTTCTCTCTCCCCCCCTGTCTTTTGCTTTCTCTCTCTCCCCCCTGTTTTTGCTTTCTCTCTCTCCCCCCTGTCTTTGCTTTCTCTCTCTCCCCCCTGTCTTTTGCTCTTTCTTTCTCTCCCCTCTGTTTTGCTCTCTTTCTCTCTCTCTCTCTCTCTCCCCTCTATTTTACTCTTTCTCTCTCCCCTCTTTTTTGCTCTCTCCCTCCTCTCTTTTGCTCTCTCTCCCTCCTCTCTTTTGCTCCCTCTCCCTTCTCTCTTTTGCTCCCTCTCCCTCTCTCTTTTGCTCCCTCTCCCTCTCTCTTTTGCTCTCTCTCCCCTCTTTTGCTCTCTCTCCCTCTCTCTTTTGCTTTCTCTCTCCCCCCTGTCTTTGCTTTCTCTCTCCCCCCTGTCTTTGCTTTCTCTCTCTCCCCCCTGTCTTTGCTTTCTCTCTCTCCCCCCTGTCTTTTGCTCTTTCTTTCTCTCCCCTCTGTTTTGCTCTTTTTCTCTCTCTCTCCCCTCTGTTTTACTCTTTCTCTCCCCCCTCTCCTTTGCTCTCCCTCCCCTCTTTTTTGCTCTCCCTCCCCTCTTTTTTGCTCTCTCTCCCCTCTTTTTCTTTCTAATGACACTGTGAGTCCACGGATCATCATCAATTACTGTTGGGAATATCACTCCTGGCCAGCAGGAGGAGGCAAAGAGCACCACAGCAAAGCTGTTAAATATCACTCCCCTACCCACAATCTTCTGCCCTAACTAGAAACCCTGAGTAGGTTTACTCAGTTGTTCTCTCTTCACAGGTCCATGCGAGGTGCTGCACCCTCTCAAACCAGGTGAGCTGTCCTGCTGCCGGACAGCACTTTCAGGTAAGTTCCATTTTAATTTTCTTTTGCAAGGAAATTTCTGCCAGTTGTTACAGCTAAAAGCTGTCTTATTTAATATGGGACTTTATTAAACCTTTATGTTTGGGGTTTCTTTTAGACAGTTTGGGCATTGAGACTGTGAGGTGATTTATAATGGCTCAGTGTGTTATAGTAGTTTTTATACTTAAACTTTTGGTCATGGAGATTACTGTTGTAAGCCGTTTTTTCGTCAGTTAGGGCTCTGTACCCGCTCTGTATTTGAAAAAGGGGATTGTTTCTTCTGTGAGGGAAGTCACTCTGTGAGCTGCAGGACAGGTAGGCACCTCAGTAAAGCTACCGAGGTGTATAGGTAGTCTGAGGTCTATTTAGTTTGTTGCGCTAACACACATTTCTATTTATAGACACAGTACACATTTATTTATTTCATGTAATTGGCAAGAGTCCATGAGCCTAGTGACGTATGGGATATACAATCCTACCAGGAGGGGCAAAGTTTCCCAAACCTCAAAATGCCTATAAATACACCCCTCACCACACCCACAATTGAGTTTTACAAACTTTGCCTCCTATGGAGGTTGTGAAGTAAGTTTGTGCTTGTTTTTTATGATTTCTTCTGTGATAAGCGCTTCTAAGCATTCTGAAGCCCAATTCCTCTCAGATTACAGTGTTTGTCAGAGGGATGTGAAGAGAGTATCGCCTGTTTATTTTTTATGGTTTTCCTCGTGGGAAATCTTTTCAAGGGTTCTCTGTTATCGGTCGTAGTGATTCATCTCCTCCCTCCCTTTTCAGATAGACGATATACTCTTATATACCATTACCTCTGCTGATAGCTTTCAGTACTGGTTTGGCTATCTGCTATATGTGGATGGTTTGTCTTTCGGTAAGTATGTATCATTATATTTAAGACACTCTCAGCTATGGTTTGGCGCTTTATGTATTAATATAAAGTTTTAAATATATGTATTATACTTACATTTGCCATGAGTCTGGTCTATGTGTATTTCCCTTTGCAGTCCAGCAGTTTCGTTATGGGAATCATATTTAGGAAGTTTGTCTTACCTGGGGTATAGTCTTTTTTTTCAATTTGACTTGTTTTTTCTTGGAAACCTGCGGGCAGATTAGGCTCGCAGGGCACAAAATGCTGTTATTTATTGCGTCATTCTTGGCGCAAGAATTTTTTGGGGGCGCAAATGTGCGTCTGTCATGTCGCAAGTTCGTAATTTCCTGCGTCTTAGTTGACGCTAGGTTGTTTGGCGCGAAATTGTGTTTATGACTATCATTTCCGGATGTTTGTTGGCGCCAAAAAAATTCTCAACTTCCTTTTTAGTTTTATTTTACCTCGCTTCCTATATGCTCCTTGCCTTCTTTATGCTCAGAGGGCTATGCTATTGACTTTTTTTGGTAATTTTAGCATTTGCTTTTTTCCCCATTCCTGAAACTGCTATATGTGGAAATAAGATATTTCTGTTTAATGTTATTTTTCTTTTTTTACATTTTTCAAGATTTCTCAGAAGCTGCTGTGGGAACCATGCTGCCTGAACACAGTTCTACCAAAGCTAAGTGTATCTGTTGTAAGCTAGTGGAGATTATATCTCCAGCTCTAGTATGTAACAGTTGTCATGATAAGCTTTTGAATGCAGAAAAGGTTTCTATTAGTGCTAGTACAGTATCTGTTGTTCCTTCAACATATAAAGTACATGATATCCCTGTTGATATGAAAAATTATATTGCTGATGCGATACAGAAGGCTATGGCTGCTATACCGCCTTCAAATAAACGTAAAAGGTCTTTGAAAACTTCTCATAATACTGATGAAATTTGTTATGAATGGCAACATACTGATATATCCTCCTCCTGATGAGGTTCTCTCTGACTACTTCAGACATTGACACTGATAAATCATCTTATCTTTTTAAGATTGAGTATATTCGTTCTTTGTTAAAAGAAGTGTTAATAACTTTGGATATTGAGGAGTCTGGTCCTCTTGATAATAAATCCAGTAAACGTTTAAATTCTGTTTATAAACCTCCTGTGACTACTCCTGAGGTTTTTCCTGTTCCTGATGCTATTTCTGATGTGATTGTTAAGGAATGGTCTAAGCCTGGTACTTCTTTTGTTCGTTCTTCAAGGTTTAAAAAGTTGTATCATTTGCCAGTGGCTAAATTAGAGTTTGGTTGATGGGGCTATTTCTACTCTTGCTAAACGCACTGCTATTCCTATGGAAGATAGTACTTCTTTTAAGGATCCTTTAGAAGGTGAATGTCATGTCCTCAATAGACTTACAGGATGCATATCTTCACATTCCGATTCATCCAGATCACTATCTGTTTCTGAGATTCTCTTTTCTAGACGAGCATTACCAATTTGTTGCTCTTCCATTTGGCCTAGCAACAGCTCCAAGAATCTTTTCGAAGGTTCTCAGTGCCCTTCTATCTGTAATCAGAGAGCAGGGTATTGCAGTGTTTCCTTATTTGGACGATATCTTGGTTCTGGCTCAATCTTTTCATTTAGCAGAATCTCACACGAATCAACTTGTGTTGTTTCTTCAGACATGGTTGGAGGATCAATTTACCAAAGAGTTCCTTGATTCCTCACACAAGGGTGACCTTTTTAGGTTTCAAGATAGATTCAGTATCCATGACTCTGTCTTTAACAGACAAGAGACGAATGTAATTGGTTTCTGCCTGTCGAAATCTTCAGTCTCGATAATTTCCTTCAGTGGCTATGTGCATGGAAGTTTTAGGTCTCATGACTGCAGCATCGGACGCGATCCTCTTTGCTCGTTTTCATATGAGACCTCTGCAGCTTTGCATGCTGAATCAATGGTGCAGGGATTATACTCGGATATCACAGTTGATATACTTAAATCCCAACATTCAACTCTCTCTGTCCTGGTGGTTAGACCATTATCGGATTATTCCAAGGGTTTCTTTTGTTCGTCCTGCCTGGACTGTGATTTCAACAGATGCAAGTCTCACAGGTTGGGGAGCTGTCTGGGGGTCTCTGACAGAACAAGGAGTTTGGAATCCTCAAGAGACGAGGTTACCAATCAATATTTTAGAACTCTGTGCTATTTTCAGGGCTCTTCAGGCTTGGACTCTATTAAAGAGAGAATCATTCATTCGTTTTCAGACAGATAATATCGCAACTGTAGCATATGTCAATCATCAAGGGGGGGGACTCGCAGTCCTTTAGCGATGAAAGAAGTATCTCGGATACTTTCTTGGGCGGAATCCAACTCTTGTCTAATTTCTGCGATACATATCCCAGGTGTAGACAATTGGGAAGCGGATTATCTCATTCGTTGGTCTTTACATCCAGGGGAGTGGTCTCTCCATCCAGATGTATTTTGTCAGATTGTACAGATGTGGGGTCTCCTCGAAATAGATCTGATTGCTTCCCATCTAAACAAGAAGCTTCCCAGGTACCTTTCCAGGTCCAGGGATCCTCAGGCGGAGATGGTGGAAGTGTTAGCAGTTCCTTGGTTTTACCAACCTGCTTACATTTTTCCGCCTCTAGTTCTTCTTCCAAGGGTGATCTCCAAGATCATATTGGAACAATCGCATGTATTTCTGATAGCACCAGCATGGCCTCACAGGTTTTGGTATGCAAATCTTTTCCGGATGTCCAGTTGCCAACCTTGGCAGCTTCCTTTAAGGCCAGACCTTCTGTCTCAAGGGCCGTTTTTCCATCAGAATCTCAAATCGCTAAATTTGAAGGTATGGAAATTGAACGCTTAGTACTTAGTTGTAGAGGTTTCTCTGACTCGGTGATTAATACTATGCTACAGGCTTGTAAGTCTGTTTCAAGGAAGATTTTTTATCGAGTTTGGAAAACCTATATTTCATGGTGTTTTTCTCATAAATTCTCTTGGCATTCTTTTAGGATTCCTACAATTTTACAGTTTCTTTAGGATGGTTTGGATAAAGGTTTGTCTGCAAGTACCTTGAAGGGACAAATCTCTGCTCTTTCTGTTTTATTTCATAGAACAATTGCTAAACTTCCTGATATTCACTGTTTTGTTCAAGCTTTGGTTCGTATCAAGCCTGTTAGATCAATCTCTCCTCCTTGGAGTCTTAATTTGGTTTTGAAGGCTTTGCAGGCTCCTCCTTTTTAGCCTATGCATTCTTTGGATATTAAACTACTTTCTTGGAAAGTGTTGTTTCTTTTGGCTATCTCTTCAGCTAAAAGAGTTTCTGAATTGTCTCTCTTGTGAGTCTCCTTTTCTGATTTTCCATCAGGATAAGGCTATTTTGCGGACTTCGTTTAAATTTCTTCCTAAGGTTGTGAATAATAACAACATTAGTAGGGAAATTGTTGTTCCTTCCTTGTGTCCTAATCCTAAGAATTCTCTTGAAAGATCTTTACATTCTTTGGATGTTGTAAGAACTTTGAAATATTATGTCAAACTACTAAAGATTTCAGGAAGACTTCTAGTCTATTTGTTGTTTTTTCTGGTCCTAGGAAAGATCAGAAACCCTCTGCCATTTCTTTGGCATCTTGGTTAAAGCTTTTGATTCACAAGGCTTATTTGGAGGTGGGACAGTCTCTGCCTCAGAGAATTACAGCTTATTCTACTTGATCAGTCGCCACTTCTTGGGCTTTTAAGAATGAAGCTTCGGTTGGTCAGATTTGCAAAGCAGCAACTTGGTCTTCTTTGCATACATTTACAAAATTTTACCATTTTTATGTATTTGCTTCTTCTGTAGCAGTCTTTGGTAGAAAAGTTCTTCAGGCAGCTGTCTCAGTTTGATTCTTCTGCTTATGATTTAAGTTTTTTTCTTGAATTTATAAGAAAGACTTATTTTTTTTTTGTGGTTTTAATTTATTCAGCGGAAATAGCTGTTTTTATTTTATCCCTCCCTTTCTAGTGACTCTTATTTGGTCTCCCACATCTTGGGTATTTCTATCCCATATGTCACTAGCTCATGGATTCTTGCCAATTACATGAAAGAAAACATAATTTATTTAAGAACTTACCTGATAAATTTTTTTCTTTCATATTGGCAAGAGTCCGTGAGACCCACCCTTTTTATGGTGGTTATGGTTTTCGTATAAAAAACACAATTATATTTCCAGTTCCTCTTTTTGTATGCTTTTTTACTCCTTATTTTTTCACCCCACTTCTTGGCTATACGTTAAACTGAATTGTGGTCGTGGTGAGGGGTGTATTTATAGGCATTTTGAAGTTTGGGAAACTTTGCTCCCTCCTGGTAGGAATGTAAATCCCATATTTCACTAGTCCATGGACTCTTGCCAATATGAAAGAAATGAATTTATCAGGTAAGTTCTTACATAAATTATGTTTTTTTATTTTCAAATAAAGAATTTTTACACTTTATCCTTTTTTATTACATAAGATGGATCAAGAGGCTTTTCAAACCATTATCCCAGGTGAAGTTGCTGCTTGTCAGTTATGTTTTGATGCTCAAGTGGAACCCCTAGTTCCTTTTTGTTCCTCATGCATTGAGAGAACTTTAAGTTATAGAGATAAAATATTTGACAATGAGCCACCATTATCCCAGGCAAATGCTGTTCAGGTGTCTCCTGTTGCAGATATGCCGCAGCTTTCTCCTCAAGCGTCCCAGCTTTTTCAGTCTCCACATACAGTGCCCTGTGTTTCCTCTTGCAATCCTGTAAGATTTTCTCTACAAGGCATTGCTTCCCAGGTATCCCTTGTGGTATCTGAGGCCTTGTCAGCTTTCCCCATGTTGCAGGGAAGGCGTAAAAGGAAATTTAAGGAAACAGTAAGGTTTCTGATCATGTTCTGGCTATCCAAAATGCCCCTTCACATAAGCCTGAGGAAGAAGACATGTCGGTAGCATCTGAGGGGGAAATCTCAGACAGTGTTAATTCCTTCTTCTGATGCTGAAGTGGTATCCTTCAGATTTAAGCTAGAATACCTTCACTTATTACTTAAGGAGGTTTTGGCTACTTTGGACGACTCAGACACCTCTATCGTAGTCAATCCTAAAAAGTCTAGTAAATTGAACAAATACCTTGATGTTCCCTCCGCGGTGTAGGTTTTCCGGTTCCTGACCGTGCTGCGGAGATTATTGCTCGAGAATTCGAAAGACCTTGTATTCAATTTTCTCCTATTTTTAAGAAGATGTTTCCTATAGCGGATTCTATTAAAGAGTCGTGGCAGACTGTTCCTAAGGTAGAAGGAGCGATCTCCACTTTGGCCAAGAGGACTACTATTCACATAGAGGATAGTTGTTCTTTTAAAGATCCAATGGATAAAAAATTGGAGGCTTTACTAAAAAAAGATGCATGTCCACCAGGGTCTACAATGGCAACCTGCTGTGTGTATCGCCACTGTTACCAGCGCTGCGGCTTACTGGTTTGATGCGTTTTCTGAATCTCTTCAGACGGATACCCCTTTTGATGAGATCCAGGACAGGATTAAGGCTCTCAAGTTAGCCAATTCCTTCATTACAAATGCTTCCTTACATGTTATTAAACTGGGAGCCAAAATTTCTGGTTTTGCGGTCCTAGCCCGCAGGACCTTGTGGTTGAAGTCCTAGTCTGTGGATATTTCATCTAAATCTAAGCTCATGGCTATTCATACAAGGGTAAGACCTTGTTTGGACCTGGTTTGGCGGAAATTATTTAAGATATTACTGGAGGGAAGGGTTATTTTCTTCCTCAAGATAAAAAGAATAAGCAGAAGGGACGTCGGAGTAATTTTCGTTCCTTTCGTAACTTTAAAGGCAAGTCTTGTCTTCCTCCAAGCAAGATCAAGCCAAGCCTTCCTGGAAGCCCAACCAGACCTGGAATAAGGGAAAGCAATCTAAAAAGCCTTCAGCTGATTCCAAGTCAGCATGAAGGGTTGGCCACTGATCCGGGAGCGGATCTTGTAGGGGGTACCACCACCAGTTTCTGTGATTCGCCTTTTGGACAATCATTTCCAGTTCGTGGCTCTTCCATTCGGCCTTGCCACAGCTCCCAGAATTTTTTCAAAGGTTCTGGGGGCTCTTTTAGCTGTGCTTCGATCTCGGGGCATTGCAGTGGCACCTTATCTGGACTACATTCTGGCTCAGGCACCATCTTTTCAACAAGCAGAGTCTCATACAGAGATCTTGTTGTCTTTTCTTCGATCCCATGGATGGAAGGTGAATCGGGAAAAAAGTTCTCTGGTTCCAGCTACAAGGGTCGTATTTTTGGGGACCATAATAGACTCCCTGTTAATGAAGATTTTTCTGACATAGGTAAAAAAAAAAATAGATTTTCGACTCTTGTCTTGACCTTCAGTCCTCTCCAGGGTCGTCAGTGGCTTAATGTATGGAGGTAATCGGTCTGATGGTGGCTTTCATGGAAATCATTCCGTTTGCTCGGTTACATCTCAGACCTCTGCAGTTATTCATTGTCAGACAATGTAACGGGGACTATATGAACCTGTCTCCTTGTGTAGATCTAGATCAGACGTCAATAGACTCTCTTCCATGGTGGCTTTCTCATGATCATCTCTTCCGCAGACCCTCCTGAGTGATTGTGACCACGGATGCCAGCCTTCTAGGTTGGGGAGCAGTATGGGGCTCGTTGAAGGTTCAGGGCTTATGGACCCAGGAGGACTCAGTCCTGCACATAAATATATTTGAGCTGAGAGCAATCTTCAATGCTCTACTGGCCTGGCCTCAGTTAGCTTTAGCCCGGTTTATCAGATTCCAGTCGGACAACATAACCTTGGTGGCCTACATCAACCACCAGGGGGAACTCGGAGTTCCTTAGCCATGAATCTTTCTGTGATCCACATCCCAGGAGTGGACAATTGGGAAGCGGATTTTCTGAGCAGACAGACTTTTCATCCCGGGGAATGGGAACTTCATTCGGATGTGTTTTCTAGCTTGACCCTCAAGTGGGGGCAGCCGGAGTTGGATCTCATGGCTTCTCGTCAGAATGCCAACATTCCAAGATACGGCTCGAGGTCAATAGATCCGCAGGCATTTCTGATCGTTGCTCTGGCAGTTCCTTATAACTTCAGTCTAGCATACCTGTTTCCTCCGTTCGCTCTCCTTCCAAGAGTCATTGCTCGAATCAAGCAGGAGAGGGCGTCTGTAATTCTTATAGCCCCGGCATGGCCTCGCAGGATTTGGTATGCAGACCTAGTGGAAATGTCATCCTTTCCACCTTGGAGACTGCCTCTGAGGAAGAACCTTCTACTTCAGGGTCCCTTCCTTCATCTAAATCTCGTTTCTCTGAAGCCGACTGCTTGGAGATTGAACGCTTATTTTATTTTTTTTAGAGTCGGTCATTGAGACCTTGATTCAGGCTCGTAAGCCTGTGAGTCACAGGATTTACCATAAGATCTGGTGTAAATACTTGTATTGGTGTGAATCCAAATGATACTCTTGGAGTAGAGTAAGGATTCCTAGGATTTTGTCCTTTCTCCAGGATGGTCTGGAGAAGGGTTTGTCGGCAAGTACTCTAAAGGGTCAGATTTCGGCATTGTCTATTTTGTTATATAAGAGCTTGGCGGATGTGCCAGACGTGCAATCGTTTTGTCAGGCCTTGGTTAGAATTCAGCCTGTGTTTAAACCTGTTACCCCTCCATGGAGTCTTAACCTTGTTCTTAAAGTTTTACAACAGGCTCCGTTTGAGCCTATGCATTCTTTAGATATTAAGATGTTCTCTTGGAAAGTTTTGTTTTTTGTTGCCATTTCCTCTGCTTGGAGAGTTTCTGAACTCTGCTTTACAGTGTGATTCCCCTTATCTTTTATATTTCACTCTGATAAGGTAGTTCTGCGTACTAAGTTTGGTTTCCTGCCCATGGTTGTTTCGGTCAAGAATATTGATCAGGAAATCGTTGTACCTTCTTTGTGACCTAATCCTTCTTCTCACAAAGAACGCTTGTTACATAATCTGGATGTTGTGCGAGCGCTAAATTTTTATTTGCAGGCAACTAAGGACTTTCGGCAGTCTTCTGTATTGTGTGTTTGCTTTTCTGGGAAACGCAAGGGTCAGAAAGCTATGGCTACTTCACTTTCCCTTTGGCTGAAGAGCGTTATTCACTTGGCATATAAGACTGCTGGACAGCAACCTCCTGAGAAAATCACAGCTCATTCCACAAGGGCTGTTTCTTTTTCCTGGGCCTTCAAAAATGAAGCTTCTGTTATCTTTGCACACTTTTTCCAAATTCTATAAATTCGATACTTTTGCCTCGGCTGAGGCTTCTTTTGAGAGAAAGGTTCTTCAAGCAGTGGTGCCTTCTTTTTAGGTTCATGTCTTGTCCTTTCCTTATCATCTGTGTCCTCTGGCTTGGGTATTGGTTCCCAACAGTAATTGATGATGATCCGTGGACTTGCCGTGTCATTAGAAAGAAAACAAAATTTATGCTTACCTGATAAATGTATTTATTTCTTGACACTGTGTGTCCACGGCCCGCCCTGTATTTAGACAGTTTCTTTTTAAATAAACCTCAGACACCTCTGCACCTTGTGTTACTTCCTTTCTCTCCTTTCCCTTTGTTTGAATGACTGGGGGATTGTGGGTAGGGGAGTGATATTTAACAGCTTTGCTGTGGTGCTCTTTGCCTACTCCTGCTGGCCAGGAGTGATAGTCCCGACAGTAATTGATGATGATCCGTGGACTCAACGTGTCAAGAAAGAAATACATTTATCAGGTAAGCATACATTTTGATTTTTGCTCTCTTCTCCCCCCTCTTTTGCGCTCTCTCTCCCCCCTCTTTTGCGCTCTCTCTCCCCCCTCTTTTGTGCTCTCTCTCCCCCCTCTTTTGCGCTCTCTCGCTCCCTCTCTTTTGCTCTCTCGCTCCCTCTCTTTTGCTCTCTCTGTCTCCCCTCTTTTGCGCTCCCTTTCTCCCCTCTTTTGCGCTCTCTCCCTCCTCTCTTTTGTTCTCTCTCTGCTCCTCTCTTTTGCTCTCTCTCCCTCCTCTTTTGCTCCCTCTCCCTTCTCACTTTTGCTCTCTCTCCCTCCTCTCTTTTGCTCTCTCTCCCTCCTCTATTTTGCTCTCTCTCCCTCCTCTCTTTTGCTCTCTCTCCCTCCTCTCTTTTGCTCCCTCTCCCTCCTCTCTTTTGCTCTCTCTCCCTCCTCTCTTTTGCTCTCTCTCCCTCCTCTCTTTTGCTCTCTCTCCCTCCTCTCTTTTGCTCTCTCTCCCTCCTCTCTTTTGCTCCCTCTCCCTTCTCTCTTTTGCTCTCTCTCCCTCCTCTCTTTTGCTCTCTCTCCCTCCTCTTTTGCTCTCTCTCCCTCCTCTCTTTTGCTCTCTCTCCCTCCTCTCTTTTGCTCTCTCTCCCTCCTCTCTTTTGCTCTCTCTCCCTCCTCTCTTTTGCTCTCTCTCCCTCCTCTCTTTTGCTCTCTCTCCCTCCTCTCTTTTGCTCCCTCTCCCTTCTCTCTTTTGCTCTCTCCCTCCTCTCTTTTGCTCTCTCTCCCTCTCTTTTGTGCTCTCTCCCTCTGCTCTCTCCCCCCTCTTTTGCGCTCTCTCTCCCCCCTCTTTTGCTCCCTCCCTCTCTTTTGCTCTCTCTGTCTCCCCACTTTTGCGCTCCCTTTCTCCCCTCTTTTGCTCTCTCTCCCCTCTTTTGCTCTCTCTCCCCTCTTTTGCTCTCTCTCCCCTCTTTTGCGCTCTCTCTCTCTCCCCTCTTTTGCGCTCTCTCTCTCTCTCCCCCCTCTTTTGCGCTCTCTCTCTCCCCTCTTTTGCGCTCTCTCTCTCCCCTCTTTTGCGCTCTCTCTCTCCCCTCTTTTGCGCTCTCTCTCCCCTCTTTTGCGCTCTCTCTCCCCTCTTTTGCGCTCTCTCTCTCTCTCCCCTCTTTTGCGCTCTCTCTCCCCTCTTTTGCGCTCTCTCTCCCCTCTTTTGCGCTCTCTCTCCCCTCTTTTGCGCTCTCTCTCCCCTCTTTTGCGCTCTCTCTCCCCTCTTTTGCGCTCTTTCTCCCCTCTCTTTTGCGCTCTCTCTCCCATCTCTTTTGCGCTCTCTCTCCCATCTCTTTTGCGCTCTCTCTCCCATCTCTTTTGCGCTCTCTCTCCCATCTCTTTTGCGCTCTCTCCCATCTCTTTTGCTCTCACTCCCCTCTCTTACTCTCTCCCCTCTCACCCCTCTCTTGCTCTCTCTCCCTTGTCTCTTTTGTTCTCTCCCTCTCTCTTTTGCTCTCTCTTTCCCCGCTCTCTTTTGCTATCTTTCCCCCCTCTCTTTTGCTCTCTTTCCCTCTCTCTTTTGCTCTCTCTTTCCCCCTCTCTTTTGCTCTCTCTTTCCCCCTCTCTTTTGTTCTCTCTCCCTCCTCTCTTTTGCTCTCTCTCCCTCCTCTCTTTTGCTCTCTCTCCCTCCTCTCTTTTGCTCTCTCTCCCTCCTCTCTTTCTCTCTCTCCCTCCTCTCTTTCTCTCTCTCCCTCCTCTCTTTTGCTCTCTCTCCCTCCTCTCTTTTGCTCTCTCTCCCTCCTCTTTTGCTCTCTCTCCCTCCTCTCTTTTGCTCTCTCTCCCTCCTCTCTTTTGTTCTCTCTCCCTCCTCTCTTTCTCTCTCTCCCTCCTCTCTCTTTCTCTCTCTCCCTCCTCTCTTTTGCTCTCCCTCCTCTCTTTTGCTCTCTCTCCCTCCTCTTTTGCTCTCTCTCCCTCCTCTCTTTTGCTCTCTCTTCCTCCTCTCTTTTGCTCTCTCTCCCTCCTCTCTTTTGCTCTCTCTCCCTCCTCTCTTTTGCTCTCTCTCCCTCCTCTCTTTTGCTCTCTCTCCCTCCTCTCTTTTGCTCTCTCCCTCCTCTCTTTTGCTCTCTCTCCCTCTCTTTTGTGCTCTCTCCCTCTGCTCTCTCCCCCCTCTTTTGCGCTCTCTCTCCCCCCTCTTTTGCTCCCTCCCTCTCTTTTGCTCTCTCTGTCTCCCCACTTTTGCGCTCCCTTTCTCCCCTCTTTTGCTCTCTCTCCCCTCTTTTGCTCTCTCTCCCCTCTTTTGCGCTCTCTCTCTCTCCCCTCTTTAGCGCTCTCTCTCTCTCTCCCCCCTCTTTTGCGCTCTCTCTCTCCCCTCTTTTGCGCTCTCTCTCCCCCCTCTTTTGCGCTCTCTCTCTCCCCTCTTTTGCGCTCTCTCTCCCCTCTTTTGCGCTCTCTCTCCCCTCTTTTGCGCTCTCTCTCTCTCCCCTCTTTTGCGCTCTCTCTCCCCTCTTTTGCGCTCTCTCTCCCCTCTTTTGCGCTCTCTCTCCCCTCTTTTGCGCTCTTTCTCCCCTCTCTTTTGCGCTCTTTCTCCCCTCTCTTTTGCGCTCTTTCTCCCATCTCTTTTGCGCTCTCTCTCCCATCTCTTTTGCGCTCTCTCTCCCATCTCTTTTGCGCTCTCTCTCCCATCTCTTTTGCGCTCTCTCCCATCTCTTTTGCTCTCACTCCCCTCTCTTACTCTCTCCCCTCTCACCCCTCTCTTGCTCTCTCTCCCTTGTCTCTTTTGTTCTCTCCCTCTCTCTTTTGCTCTCTCTTTCCCCGCTCTCTTTTGCTATCTTTCCCCCCTCTCTTTTGCTCTCTTTCCCCCTCTCTTTTGCTCTCTCTTTTGCTCTCTCTTTCCCCCTCTCTTTTGCTCTCTCTTTCCCCCTCTCTTTTGTTCTTTCTCCCTCCTCTCTTTTGCTCTCTCTCCCTCCTCTCTTTTGCTCTCTCTCCCTCCTCTCTTTTGCTCTCTCTCCCTCCTCTCTTTCTCTCTCTCCCTCCTCTCTTTCTCTCTCTCCCTCCTCTCTTTTGCTCTCTCTCCCTCCTCTTTTGCTCTCTCTCCCTCCTCTTTTGCTCTCTCTCCCTCCTCTCTTTTGCTCTCTCTCCCTCCTCTCTTTTGCTCTCTCTCCCTCCTCTCTTTTGTTCTCTCTCCCTCCTCTCTTTCTCTCTCTCCCTCCTCTCTCTTTCTCTCTCTCCCTCCTCTCTTTTGCTCTCCCTCCTCTCTTTTGCTCTCTCTCCCTCCTCTTTTGCTCTCTCTCCCTCCTCTCTTTTGCTCTCTCTCCCTCCTCTCTTTTGCTCTCTCTCCCTCCTCTCTTTTGCTCTCTCTCCCTCCTCTCTTTTGCTCTCTCTCCCTCCTCTCTTTTGCTCTCTCTCCCTCCTCTCTTTTGCTCTCTCTCCCTCCTCTCTTTTGCTCTCTCTCCCTCCTCTCTTTTTCTCCCTCCTCTCTTTTGCTCCCTCTCCCTTCTCTCTTTTGCTCCCTCTCCCTTCTCTCTTTTGCTCCCTCTCCCTCCTCTCTTTTGCTCTCTCTCCCTTCTCTCTTTTGCTCCCTCTCCCTTCTCTCTTTTGCTCCCTCTCCCTCCTCTTTTGCTCTCTCTCCCTCCTCTCTTTTGCTCTCTCTCCCTCTTCTCTTTTGCTCTCTCTCCCTCTTCTCTTTTGCTCTCTCTCCCTTCTCTCTTTTGCTCTCTCTCCCTTCTCTCTTTTGCTCTCTCTCCCTCTTCTCTTTTGCTCTCTCTCCCTCTTCTCTTTTGCTCTCTCTCCCTCTTCTCTTTTGCTCTCTCTCCCTCTTCTCTTTTGCTCTCTCTCCCTCTTCTCTTTTGCTCTCTCTCTCTCCCTCCTCTCTCCCTCCTCTCTTGCTCTCTCTCCCTCCTCTCTTTTGCTCTCTCTCCCTTCTCTCTTTGCTCTCTCTCCCTCCTATTTTGCTCTCTCCCCCTCTCTTTTGCTCTCTCTCCCTCCTCTCTTTTGTTCTCTCTCCCTTCTCTCTTTTGCTCTCTCTCCCTCCTCTCTTTTGCTCTCTCTCTCTACCTCCTCTCTTTTGCTCTCTCTCCCTCCTCTCTTTTGCTCTCTCTCCCTTCTCTCTTTTGCTCTCTCTCCCTCCTCTCTTTTGCTCTCTCTCTCCCTCCTCTCTTTTGCTCTCTCTCTCCCTCCTCTCTTTTGCTCTCTCTCCCTCCTCTCTTTTGCTCTCTCTCTCCCTCCTCTCTTTTGCTCTTTCTCCCTCCTCTCTTTTGCTCTCTCTCCCTCCTCTCTTTTGCTCTCTCTCCCTCTTCTCTTTTGCTCTCTCTCCCTCTTCTCTTTTGCTCTCTCTCCCTCTTCTCTTTTGCTCTCTCTCCCTCTTCTCTTTTGCTCTCTCTCCCTCTTCTCTTTTGCTCTCTCTCCCTCTTCTCTTTTGCTCTCTCTCCCTCTTCTCTTTTGCTCTCTCTCCCTTCTCTCTCCCTCCTCTCTCACTCCTCTCTCCCTCCTATTTTGCTCTCCCTCCTCTCTTTTGCGCTCTCTCCCTTCTCTCTTTGCTCTCTCTCCCTCCTATTTTGCTATCTCCCCCTTTCTTTTGCTCTCTCTTTCCCCCTCTCTTTTGCTCTCTCTCTCTCCCTCTTCTCTTTTGCTCTCTCTCCCCCTTCTCTTTTGCTCTCTCTCCCTCTTCTCTTTTGCTCTCTCTCCCTCCTCTCTTTTGCGCTCTCTCCCTCCTCTCTTTTGCGCTCTCTCTCTCCCTTCTCTCTTTTGTTCTCTCTCCCTTCTCTCTTTTGCTCTCTCTCCCTTCTTTCTTTTGCTCTCTCTCCCTCCTCTCTTTTGCTCTCTCTCCCTCCTCTCTTTTGTTCTCTCTCCCTTCTCTCTTTTGCTCTCTCTCCCTTCTCTCTTTTGCTCTCTCTCCCTTCTCTCTTTTGCTCTCTCTCCCTCCTCTCTTTTGCTCTCTCTCCCTCCTCTCTTTTGCTCTCTCTCTCTCCTCTCTTTTGCTCTCTCTTCCTCCTCTCTTTTGCTCTCTCTCCCTCCTCTCTTTTGCGCTCTCTCTCCCTCCTCTTTTGTTCTCTCTCCCTTCTCTCTTTTGTTCTCTCTCCCTTCTCTCTTTTGTTCTCTCTCCCTTCTCTCTTTTGTTCTCTCTCCCTCCTCTCTTTTGCTCTCTCTCCCTCCTCTCTTTTGCTCTCTCTCCCTCCTCTCTTTTGCTCTCTCTCCCTTCTCTCTTTTGCTCTCTCTCCCTCCTATTTTGCTCTCTCCCCCTTTCTTTTGCTCTCTCTTTTGCTCTCTCTCCCTCTTCTCTTTTGCTCTCTCTCTCCCTCTTCTCTTTTGCTCTCTCTCTCCCTCTTCTCTTTTGCTCTCTCTCCCTCTTCTCTTTTGCTCTCTCTCTCCCTCTTCTCTTTTGCTCTCTCTCCCTCTTCTCTTTTGCTCTCTCTCCCTCTTCTCTTTTGCTCTCTCTCCCTTCTCTCTTTTGCTCTCTCTCCCTCTTCTCTTTTGCTCTCTCTCCCTCTTCTCTTTTGCTCTCTCTCCCTCTTCTCTTTTGCTCTCTCTCCCTCTTCTCTTTTGCTCTCTCTCCCTCTTCTCTTTTGCTCTCTCTCCCTCTTCTCTTTTGCTCTCTCTCCCTCTTCTCTTTTGCTCTCTTTCCCTCTTCTCTTTTACTCTCTCTCTCTCCCTCCTCTCTCCCTCCTCTCTTGCTCTCTCTCCCTCCTCTCTTTTGCTCTCTCTCCCTTCTCTCTTTGCTCTCTCTCCCTCCTATTTTGCTCTCTCCCCCTCTCTTTCTCTTGTTAAGTGTATCCAGTCCACGGATCATCCATTACTTATGGGATATTAACTCCTCCCCAACAGGAAGTGCAAGAGGATTCACCCAGCAGAGCTGCTATATAGCTCCTCCCCTAACTGCCATTACCAGTCATTCTCTTGCACCCAACAAATAGATAGGATGTGTGAGAGGACTGTGGTGATTATACTTAGTTTCATACCTTCAATCAAAAGTTTGTTATTTTATAATAGCACCGGAGTGTGTTATTCCTTCTCTGGTAGAATTTGAAGAAGAATCTACCTGAGTTTTTCTATGATTTTAGCCGGAGTAGTTAAGATCATATTGCTGTTTCTCGGCCATCTGAGGAGAGGTAAACTTCAGATCAGGGGACAGCGGGCAGATTAATCTGCAAAGAGGTATGTAGCAGCTTATTATTTTCTGACAATGGAATTGATGAGAAAATTCTGCCATACCGATATAATGTAAACTCAGCCTTAAATGCAGTAGCAGCAACTGGTATCAGGCTGTCATGTATGTATATTTTACACTTCAGTATTCTGGGGAATGGCACTTCACTGGAATTATACTGTATGCATAAAACTTTAGCCTAATTTGCAGGGACTAGCAACAGGCTTTTTAATAACACTCAATTTATTAATGTTAAACGTTTTTTGCTGGCATGTAAAATCATTTAATTTTCTGAGGTACTGGGTGAAAAAATGTTTTGGGCACTATTTTTTTCCACTTGGCAGTCGTTTTATTTAATTTATGACAGTTTACTGATCTCTCTCACTGTTAGCTATCAGGGTTAGTTATCCTTTGCTAATGGGAGCAATCCTTTGCTAAAATTGTGTTTTTTACAAAGATTTGATGCTATAACTTTTCAGTTTATTAATTTTCAACTGTCATAACTTTTTTCTGTGTTTCTTATAGGCACAGTACGTTTTCATATTATAGTAAATTACTTGAAAAGTATTTCCAAGTTGCTAGTTTATTTGCTAGTGTGTTAAACATGTCTGATTCAGAGGAAGATATCTGTGCTATATGTGCTAAAGCCAAAGTGGAGCCCAATAGAAATTTATGTACTAACTGTATTGATGCTACTTTAAATAAAAGTCAATCTGTACAAATTGAACATATTTCACCAAACAACGAGGGGAGAGTTATGCCGACTAACTCGCCTCACGTGTCAGTACCTGCATCTCCCGCTCGGGAGGTGCGTGATATTGTAGCGCCGAGTACATCTGGGCGGCCATTACAAATCACATTACAGGATATGGCTACTGTTATGACTGAAGTTTTGGCTAAATTACCAGAACTAAGAGGTAAGCGTGATCACTCTGGGGTGAGAACAGAGTGCGCTGATAATATTAGGGCCATGTCAGACACTGCGTCACAATTTGCAGAACATGAGGACGGAGAGCTTCATTCTGCGGGTGACAGTTCTGATCCAAACAAACTGGATTCAGATATTTCAAATTTTAAATTTAAGCTGGAAAACCTCCGTGTATTACTAGGGGAGGTGTTAGCGGCTCTGAATGATTGTAACACAGTTGCAATACCAGAGAAAATGTGTAGGTTGGATAAATATTTTGCGGTACCGGCGAGTACTGACGTTTTTCCTATACCTAAGAGACTTACTGAAATTGTTACTAAGGAGTGGGATAGACCCGGTGTGCCGTTCTCACCCCCTCCGATATTTAGAAAGATGTTTCCAATAGACGCCACCACACGGGACTTATGGCAAACGGTCCCTAAGGTGGAGGGAGCAGTTTCTACTTTAGCTAAGCGTACCACTATCCCAGTGGAGGATAGCTGTGCCTTTTCAGATCCAATGGATAAAAAGTTAGAGGGTTACCTTAAGAAAATGTTTGTTCAACAAGGTTTTATATTGCAACCTCTTGCATGCATTGTGCCTGTCACGGCTGCAGCAGCATTTTGGTTTGAGTCTCTGGAAGAGACACTTGAATCAGCTCCATTAGATGAGATTACACACAAGCTTAAAGCCCTTAAGTTAGCTAACTCATTTATTTCAGATGCCGTAGTACATTTAACTAAACTTACGGCTAAGAATTCCGGATTCGCCATTCAGGCACGCAGAGCACTGTGGCTAAAATCCTGGTCAGCTGACGTTACTTCTAAATCTAAATTGCTTAATATACCTTTCAAAGGGCAGACCTTATTCGGGCCCGGGTTGAAAGAAATTATCGCTGACATTACAGGAGGTAAAGGCCATGCCCTGCCTCAAGACAGAGCCAAACCTAAGGCTAGACAGTCTAATTTTCATTCCTTTCGTAATTTCAAAGCAGGAGCAGCATCAACTTCCTCTGCACCAAAACAGGAAGGAGCTGTTGCTCGCTACAGACAAGGCTGGAGACCTAACCAGTCCTGGAACAAGGGCAAGCAGGCCAGGAAACCTGCTGCTGCCCCTAAGACAGCATGAATCGAGGGCCCCCGATCCGGGAACGGATCTAGTGGGGGCAGACTTTCTCTCTTCGCCCAGGCTTGGGCAAGAGATGTCCAGGATCCCTGGGCGTTAGAGATCATATCTCAGGGATACCTTCTAGACTTCAAATTCTCTCCCCCAAGAGGGAGATTTCATCTGTCAAGGTTGTCAACAAACCAAATAAAGAAAGAGGCATTTCTACGCTGCGTACAAGATCTTTTATTAATGGGAGTGATCCATCCGGTTCCGCGGTCGGAACAAGGACAAGGGTTTTACTCAAATCTGTTTCTGGTTCCCAAAAAAGAGGGAACTTTCAGGCCAATCTTGGATTTAAAAATCCTAAACAAATTCCATCGTTCCATCGTTCAAAATGGAAACTATTCGGACAATTTTACCCATGATCCAAAAGGGTCAGTACATGACCACAGTGGATTTAAAGGATGCTTACCTTCACATACCGATTCACAAAGATCTTTACCGGTATCTAAGGTTTGCCTTTCTAGACAGGCATTACCAGTTTGTAGCTCTTCCATTCGGATTGGCTACGGCTCCGAGAATCTTCACAAAGGTTCTGGGTGCTCTTCTGGCGGTACTAAGACCGCGAGGAATTGCGGTAGCTCCGTACCTAGACGACATTCTGATACAAGCTTCAAGCTTTCAAACTGCCAAGTCTCATACAGAGTTAGTACTGGCATTTCTAAGGT
Organism: Bombina bombina; assembly: GCF_027579735.1. Taxonomy (NCBI): domain Eukaryota; kingdom Metazoa; phylum Chordata; class Amphibia; order Anura; family Bombinatoridae; genus Bombina; species Bombina bombina. Next base: position 185,411,114 of record NC_069508.1, on the reverse strand, counting down.
CGCATGGATGGAAGGTGAACGAAAAGAAGAGTTCTCTCTTTCCACTCACAAGAGTTCCCTTCTTGGGGACTCTTATAGATTCTGTAGAAATGAAGATTTACCTGACAGAAGACAGGTTAACAAAGCTTCAAAATGCATGCCGTGTCCTTCATTCCATTCAACACCCGTCAGTAGCTCAATGCATGGAGGTGATCGGCTTAATGGTAGCAGCAATGGACATAGTACCCTTTGCATGCCTACATCTCAGACCGCTGCAATTGTGCATGCTAAGTCAGTGGAATGGGGATTACTCAGACTTGTCCCCTACTCTGAATCTGGATCAAGAGACCAGAAATTCTCTTCTATGGTGGCTTTCTCGGCCACATCTGTCCAGGGGGATGCCATTCAGCAGGCCGGACTGGACAATTGTAACAACAGACGCCAGCCTACTAGGATGGGGCGCTGTCTGGAATTCTCTGAAGGCTCAGGGACAATGGAATCAGGAGGAGAGTCTCCTACCAATAAACATTCTGGAATTGAGAGCAGTTCTCAATGCCCTTCTGGCTTGGCCCCAGTTAACAACTCGGGGGTTCATCAGGTTTCAGTCGGACAACATCACGACTGTAGCTTACATCAACCATCAGGGAGGGACAAGAAGCTCCCTAGCAATGATGGAAGTATCAAAGATAATTCGCTGGGCAGAGTCTCACTCTTGCCACCTGTCAGCAATCCACATCCCGGGAGTGGAGAACTGGGAGGCGGATTTCTTAAGTCGTCAGACTTTTCATCCGGGGGAGTAGGAACTTCATCCGGAGGTCTTTGCCCAAATACTTTGACGTTGGGGCAAACCAGAGATAGATCTCATGGCGTCTTGACAGAACGCCAAGCTTCCTCGTTACGGGTCCAGATCCAGGGATCCGGGAGCGGTTCTGATAGATGCTTTGACAGCACCTTGGACCTTCGGGATGGCTTATGTGTTTCCACCCTTCCCGATGCTTCCTCGATTGATTGCCAGAATCAAACAGGAGAGAGCATCAGTGATTCTAATAGCGCCTGCATGGCCACGCAGGACTTGGTATGCAGATCTAGTGGACATGTCATCCTGTCCACCTTGGTCGCTACCTCTGAAACAGGACCTTCTGATCCAGGGTCCCTTCAAACATCAAAATCTAATTTCTCTGAAGCTGACTGCTTGGAAATTGAACGCTTGATTTTATCAAAACGTGGTTTTTCTGAGTCAGTTATTGATACCTTAATACAGGCTAGGAAGCCTGTTACCAGAAAGATTTACCATAAGATATGGCGCAAATACTTATATTGGTGCGAATCCAAGAGTTACTCATGGAGTAAGGTTAGGATTCCGAGGATATTGTCTTTTCTACAAGAAGGTTTAGAAAAGGGTTTATCCGCTAGTTCCTTAAAGGGACAGATTTCAGCTCTGTCCATTCTTTTACACAAACGTCTGTCAGAAGTTCCGGACGTTCAAGCTTTTTGTCAGGCTTTAGCTAGGATCAAGCCTGTGTTTAAAACTGTTGCTCCACCATGGAGTTTGAACTTAGTTCTTAATGTTTTACAGGGGGTTCCGTTTGAACCCCTTCATTCCATTGATATCAAGTTGTTATCTTGGAAAGTTCTGTTTTTAATGGCGATTTCCTCGGCTCGAAGAGTCTCTGAGTTATCTGCCTTACATTGTGATTCTCCTTATCTGATTTTTCATTCAGACAAGGTAGTTCTGCGTACTAAACCTGGGTTCCTACCTAAGGTGGTCACTAACAGGAATATCAATCAAGAGATTGTGGTTCCATCTTTGTGTCCTAATCCTTCTTCGAAAAAGGAACGTCTGCTACACAATCTAGATGTAGTCCGTGCCCTGAAATTTTATCTACAGGCAACTAAGGATTTTCGACAAACGTCTTCCCTGTTTGTCGTTTATTCTGGTCAGAGGAGAGGTCAAAAAGCTTCGGCTACCTCTCTCTCCTTTTGGCTTCGTAGCATAATACGGTTAGCCTATGAGACTGCTGGACAGCAGCCTCCTGAAAGAATTACAGCACATTCTACTAGAGCTGTGGCTTCCACTTGGGCCTTTAAGAATGAGGCTTCTGTTGAACAGACTTGCAAGGCTGCAACTTGGTCTTCTCTTCATACTTTTTCCAAATTTTACAAATTTGACACTTTTGCTTCTTCGGAGGCTGTTTTTGGGAGAAAGGTTCTTCAGGCAGTGGTTCCTTCCGTATAAAGAGCCTGCCTGTCCCTCCCGTCATACGTGTACTTTAGCTTTGGTATTGGTATCCCATAAGTAATGGATGATCCGTGGACTGGATACACTTAACAAGAGAAAACATAATTTATGCTTACCTGATAAATTTATTTCTCTTGTAGTGTATCCAGTCCACGGCCCGCCCTGTCACTTTAAGGCAGGTAATTTTTCCATTAAACTACAGTCACCACTGCACCCTATGGTTTTCCTTTCTCTGCATGTTTTCGGTCGAATGACTGGTAATGGCAGTTAGGGGAGGAGCTATATAGCAGCTCTGCTGGGTGAATCCTCTTGCACTTCCTGTTGGGGAGGAGTTAATATCCCATAAGTAATGGATGATCCGTGGACTGGATACACTACAAGAGAAATAAATTTATCAGGTAAGCATAAATTATGTTTTTGCTCTCTCTCCCTCCTCTCTTTTGCTCTCTCTCCCTTCTCTCTTTTGCTCTCTCTCCCTCCTCTCTTTTGCTCTCTCTCTCCCTCCTCTCTTTTGCTCTCTCTCCCTCCTCTCTTTTGCTCTCTCTCTCTTCTCTCTTTTGCTCTCTCTTCCTCCTCTCTTTTGCTCTCTCTCTCCCTCCTCTCTTTTGCTCTCTCTCCCTCCTCTCTTTTGCTCTCTCTCTCCCTCCTCTCTTTTGCTCTCTCTCTCCCTCCTCTCTTTTGCTCTTTCTCCCTCTTCTCTTTTGCTCTCTCTCCCTCTTCTCTTTTGCTCTCTCTCCCTCTTCTCTTTTGCTCTCTCTCCCTCCTCTCTTTTGCTCTCTCTCCCTCTTCTCTTTTGCTCTCTCTCCCTCTTCTCTTTTGCTCTCTCTCCCTCTTCTCTTTTGCTCTCTCTCCCTCTTCTCTTTTGCTCTCTCTCCCTCTTCTCTTTTGCTCTCTCTCCCTCTTCTCTTTTGCTCTCTCTCCCTCTTTTCTTTTGCTCTCTCTCCCTCTTCTCTTTTGCTCTCTCTCCCTCTTCTCTTTTGCTCTCTCTCCCTCTTCTCTTTTGCTCTCTCTCCCTTCTCTCTCCCTCCTCTCTCCCTCCTCTCTTTTGCGCTCTCTCCCTCCTCTCTTTTGCGCTCTCTCCCTTCTCTCTTTGCTCTCTCTCCCTCCTATTTTGCTATCTCCCCCTTTCTTTTGCTCTCTCTTTCCCCCTCTCTTTTGCTCTCTCTCTCTCCCTCTTCTCTTTTGCTCTCTCTCCCCCTTCTCTTTTGCTCTCTCTCCCTCTTCTCTTTTGCTCTCTCTCCCTCCTCTCTTTTGCGCTCTCTCCCTCCTCTCTTTTGCGCTCTCTCTCTCCCTTCTCTCTTTTGTTCTCTCTCCCTTCTCTCTTTTGCTCTCTCTCCCTTCTTTCTTTTGCTCTCTCTCCCTCCTCTCTTTTGTTCTCTCTCCCTTCTCTCTTTTGTTCTCTCTCCCTTCTCTCTTTTGCTCTCTCTCCCTTCTCTCTTTTGTTCTCTCTCCCTTCTCTCTTTTGTTCTCTCTCCCTCCTCTCTTTTGCTCTCTCTCCCTCCTCTCTTTTGCTCTCTCTCCCTCCTCTCTTTTGCTCTCTCTCCCTCCTCTCTTTTGCTCTCTCTCCCTCCTCTCTTTTGCTCTCTCTCCCTCCTCTCTTTTGCTCTCTCTCCCTTCTCTCTTTTGCTCTCTCTCCCTCCTATTTTGCTCTCTCCCCCTTTCTTTTGCTCTCTCTTTTGCTCTCTCTCTCTCCCTCTTCTCTTTTGCTCTCTCTCTCCCTCTTCTCTTTTGCTCTCTCTCTCCCTCTTCTCTTTTGCTCTCTCTCTCCCTCTTCTCTTTTGCGCTCTCTCTCCCTCTTCTCTTTTGCTCTCTCTCTCCCTCTTCTCTTTTGCTCTCTCTCTCCCTCTTCTCTTTTGCTCTCTCTCTCCCTCTTCTCTTTTGCTCTCTCTCCCTCTTCTCTTTTGCTCTCTCTCCCTCTTCTCTTTTGCTCTCTCACCCTCTTCTCTTTTGCTCTCTCTCCCTTCTCTCTCCCTCCTATTTTGCTCTCTCTCCCTTCTCTCTTTTGCTCTCTCTCCCTTCTCTCTTTTGCTCTCTCTCCCTTCTCTCTTTGCTCTCTCTCCCTCCTCTCTTTTGCTCTCTCTCCCTCCTCTCTTTTGCTCTCTCTCCCTCCTCTCTTTTGCTCTCTCTCCCTCCTCTCTTTTGCTCTCTCTCCCTCCTCTCTTTTGCTCTCTCTCCCTCCTCTCTTTTGCGCTCTCTCTCCCTCCTCTCTTTTGTTCTCTCTCCCTTCTCTCTTTTGCTCTCTCTCCCTCCTCTCTTTTGCGCTCTCTTCCTCCTCTCTTTTGCTCTCTCTCCCTTCTCTCTTTTGCTCTCTCTCCCTTCTCTCTTTTGCTCTCTCTCCCTCCTATTTTGCTCTCTCCCCCTTTCTTTTGCTCTCTCTTTTGCTATCTCCCCCTTTCTTTTGCTCTCTCTTTCCCCCTCTCTTTTGCTCTCTCTCCCTCTTCTCTTTTGCTCTCTCTCCCTCTTCTCTTTTGCTCTCTCTCCCTCCTCTCTTTTGCGCTCTCTCTCCCTTCTCTCTTTTGTTCTCTCTCCCTTCTCTCTTTTGCTCTCTCTCCCTTCTCTCTTTTGCTCTCTCTCCCTCCTCTCTTTTGCTCTCTCTCCCTCCTCTCTTTTGCTCTCTCTCTCTCCTCTTTTGCGCTCTCTCTCCCTCCTCTCTTTTGCGCTCTCTCTCCCTCCTCTCTTTTGTTCTCTCTCCCTCCTCTCTTTTGTTCTCTCTCCCTCCTCTCTTTTGCTCTCTCTCCCTCCTCTCTTTTGCTCTCTCTCTCCCTCCTCTCTTTTGCTCTCTCTCTCCCTCCTATTTTGCTCTCTCTCCCTCCTATTTTGCTCTCTCCCCCTTTCTTTTGCTCTCTCTTTTGCTCTCTCTCTCCCTCTTCTCTTTTGCTCTCTCTCCCTTCTCTCTCTCCCTCCTCTCTTTTGCTCTCTCTCCCTCCTCTCTTTTGCTCTCTCTCCTGCTCTCTCTCCCTCCTCTCACCCTTCTCTCTTTTGCTCTCTCTCCCTCCTCTCTTTTGCTCTCTCTCCCTCCTCTCTTTTGCTCTCTCTCCCTCCTCTCTTTTGTTCTCTCTCCCTCCTCTCTTTTGCTCTCTCTCCCTCCTCTCTTTTGCTCTCTCTCCCTCCTCTCTTTTGCTCTCTCTCTCCCTTCTCTCTTTTGCTCTCTCTCCCTCCTATTTTGCTCTCTCCCCCTTTCTTTTGCTCTCTCTTTTGCTCTCTCTCTCCCTCTTCTCTTTTGCTCTCTCTCCCTTCTCTCTCTCCCTCCTCTTTTGCTCTCTCTCCCTTCTCTCTTTTGCTCTCTCTCCTGCTCTCTCTCCCTCCTCTCACCCTCCTCTCTTTTGCTCTCTCTCCCTCCTCTCTTTTGCTCTCTCTCCCTCCTCTCTTTTGCTCTCTCTCCCTCCTCTCTCTTGCTCTCTCTCCTTTCTCTTTTGCTCTCTCTCCCTTCTCTCTTTTGCTCTCTCTCCCTCCTCTTTTGCTCTTGCTCTCTCCCCTCCTCTTTTGCTCTTGCTCTCTCCCCTCCTCTTTTGCTCTCTCTATTCTCCTCTCCTCTTTTGCTCTCTCTATTCTCCTCTCTTTTGCTCTTTCCCCCTCTCTTTTGCTCTCTTTCCCCCTCTCTTTTGCTCTCTTTCCCCCTCTCTTTTGCTCTCTTTCCCCCTCTCTTTTGCTCTCTCTCTCTCTCTCCCTCCTCTTTTGCTCTCTCTCCCTCCTCTTTTGCTTTCTCTCTCCCCCTCTCTTTTGCTCTCGCTCTCTCCTCTGCTCTCTCTCCCCCCTCTCTTTTGCTCTCTCTTTTTCTCTTTCTCTCTCTCTCTCTCTCTCTCTCTCTCTCTTCCCCCCTCTCTTTTGCTCTCTCTTCCCTCCCCCCTCTTTTGCTCTCTCTCTCTATCTCTCTCTCGCTCTCTCTCTCTCTCTCTCCCCCTCCTCTCTTTTTTGCGCTCTCTCTCCCCCCTTTCTTTTGCTCTCTCTCTCTGTCCCCCTCTCTTTGGCTATCTCTCTCCCCCCTCTTTTGCGCTCTCTCTTTCCCCCCTCTCTTTTGCTCTCTCTTTCCCCCTCTTTTGCTCTCTCTCACCCCCTCCTCTCTTTTGCTCTCTCTCCTCTGTTGCTTTCTCCCCCGCCCGGCCACGCCAACTTGTCACGCCCGCTCGGCAATGCCCCCTTCACGGCACCCCCGCACTGTCATGTCTCCATCACGCCACGCCCACCTCACGGCACTTCTGCTCGGCCACGCCCCCATCACAACACGCCCGCTCGGCCACGCCCCCATAACAACACGTCACGTCACTCCCGCCCGGCCACTCCCCCCTCCACGACGCTCCTGCCCGGCCACGCCACATCCACGGCAACTTCCGAAAAACACTTTCTCTGCTGCTCAAGGCCAAGTATGTTTGTCATCGCGCAGTCTCTACTGTGCTTGAAAGCATCTGACAAACATACCTGTCCTTTTATTATATAGGATATATGCTATCTTTTCTGAAGCTTAAAAAAGTGACAGTTTACCCTAAATTTGTCTTCCCTTTAATTTGTCCCCAATGATCAATTTTACCAGCTAGAGCGTAATAAATTATTTACAAATACATCCTTTACCTTTTTCTTGGCATTTGAAATAGATGATTTTGCCTGTGGTATCCCTGCTTATACTGAACGTTTCTATACTATACCCAGTTGGAGGTAGAAGAAATAAGTAATAAAATGTTAATTTCCAATTGCTCTCTCGAAGTATTGGGATTTGGTATACAAACAGATATAAGATCAGATTTGATTTCCCTGCAAGCTCAACCCATTTTGATGAGTTGTGGTGTCAAAGAACAAAACCAGCTATTTCATATAAAAGAATTAAACCCAAATAAGCAGTTTGTCATACTTTTTAGATTCTGCAGCTGGAAACCCTTTAAGGGAAAAAAATGTTAGTGCAATGTCACTTTAAAGTGAATGTCAATTTTGATGCTAAAGTGCTCGGTTTTTAAAACTTCGATTAAAAACAGGGGCACTTTAATTCATAAAAATTTAAATTTCCGCTCCAGCTTCCTCCACCCTTTGCAAAGCCTCTTCCTGGGTCTAAAATGAGGAATCTGGCTTCCTCCAATCACGGCGTTGAATTAGACACTGATTACCTCGGGGGGGGGGGGGAAGCCGTGATTGGAGGATGACCTATCCATCATTTCTGATGTCAGAAATGGCTTGCAACAACCGGAGGAAGCTGGAGCTGCTGTCAAGATTAAAAGGTAAGTTTTTTTCACAACAGGAGTGAAATGTAAATTTTGATGAATTAAAGCGCCCCTGTTTTTAATTAAATTTTAAAAAAACGGCACTGAAGCATCAAAATTTACATTCACTTTAAAGCTGCTGCAGGATCCGGCATGATTTGAGTAAACTGTATCTCATTTGTTGCATTATTTACTCTGACAGTGTTGGATAGTTCGGTTCTTTCTGCTGCTTACTAAGGGCTCAAAAAAGGCAGCTATCTTCACATGGGAGCTGAATAGTCCTCCTTTAGATTGGTTGCACAAGGATGCACTGTGGGTGGTAGCTCTAAGCAAATGCTAAAGGAACAAGCTTGTTGTTTAAATAAAATACATGTTTTAAAGAAAATTTTAAAGGATAAGCTTAGTGTCACTTTAAGTCTGAAGCTAGAATAAACGTGTACTTTACAGCAACAGTATAACAAATCTTTAAACATATTTTATATTGTAGAGAAATCATGAGTCTTGACTGGTGGGTATATGTCTCATTGTCACATAGAATAGGTAGGAACTTCCCAGAAGTGCGCTGGACTTCCTGTCTTCTCTTTATATATTCTCCCTTCCTAGTGGGATTTAGTTCTGTTTCTGTCTACTCGGAATACAAATCTAAAGTGTGTGTTTTGTACAGACATAGAAAGATAATTCTGATCATGTTCAGTACAGCTTCCTTCAGCTGCAAGACCCTAACTACCACTAATGTTTATCTAGCTTGGAGCCTGTATAAAGGCTGTTTGAATGATCTCCTTAGGTCTTTTGTACTGTGGTCAGCTTTGTTAAGCGTCTTCACACAGTCCCTTGAGAGGACTCTGTTGAGAGTGATGCCTGGAGAGTACCCTGAAGTTTGTTGACTGCTATAGATTTAAAGGATATTTTCAGTACATCTAGATGTTGTTGGGTTCCTGTAGAATAATTTTATGGTTCTCGCTTTTCCTTTTAGTTTTACCACATACCCAATGGATATTTTCCAAGCTTCTCTTCATTCTTGTAGTAAAGAATAAAAAATGGATCACTGGGAGCTATGTGTCGTCTTATGAATAATGCCATGGTAAAAGTATCATCAATATTTAGAACTCAATGGTGGAGTGGGAATTACAGAGCTATGGGTTGCAGATCAATCTGGCCAAAATGTTTTATCAAACGAAAAGATATTTGATGGGAGCAGCTCTGAAAGTTAAATGATCCTGTGACATAAAATAATTTTTACTTAGGGGCCTGATTCTCAAAAAAACTTGTCAGCACAGAGAATTCAGAGAAATCAGATGGTGATAATCCACAAATTATCATTCATGGTAATTCCCCTCCTGACCACTAGGAGGAGGCAAAATATACCCCAACACACCAGAGCTTTATATCCCTCCCACTTCCATGATCCTCATTTTATTTTACCTCCATGATGAGGAATGAGGTAAAAGTTGAAGTACAGATCTACTTGTCCTTGAGAGGGGTCCTCTTACCAATCTGAGGCCCATTTTCTCCTGTTGGTCAGTGAGGTTAACCACATTATGCATGATTTGCTTTCAGTTTGGGCCATTGCTCCACTCTGAGGAAATCAGAAGAGTTTTTCTGAGTTACTTTACGTTTTACCGTTAAAGCAGTTGAAATGTAACCACAGTCTCATGAATGAAAGTGATTCCTCTCGGGGTGCAGCAAGCCATGTCTACAGTAACAGAGGATTGTCACGTCTTAAACTGGGAAGAGGCCATTGTAACGGTGGATCTCTATCATTCACATTCCAAGTCTTCAAAACCGGGAAGCTAATTTTCTGATTTGCCAGACTTTAACCAGAGAATGGATTCATATGAATATGAACTGCAAGGAAACCAACCAAGAACTTTCCCATTAGAACAGATACCTATACATTTTCAATAAAACATGATCACTTTGAAGATTAGACTTGCGTATCTCTTTTCTTGATTTCTTTATGACCTTGAGTGATAGAAAAAGAGAAGAATGTCTTGCTGAAGATTTTTATTCTGGCCCCAATATGGTCAAGAAGAAATTGCTTATTTGATTAAATCTTCTTGGCAAGGCAGAACTTACGTTATTGTTTTTTCCCCCACTACCAAGGCTTTAATGTACCATCCCTGATGCCTTGGTTACTGCATTTTTAGGCACAATGTTCTTTTCTAGCAAGGTTATTTACATCCTGTTGCTGGGGCTGTCATGAGGACGTTTTTCTGATTGTTAATGTTTCTGCCGTTTCAGTAAGCAAGCTTGATGGTTTACTATGTTTTGACATCTGTTTGGCTTTTAATCGACCACATTCTGTCTTAGAGGAAGGGTATATATGTGAAGAAGGTTCAGAATGCATCTAGATGAATCCAGTTGAGTGGAAGATATGTAACCACCCATATAAGAATAACACCACTTAGAAGATTAATAAAGCTTATTATTTGTGCTAGAACACATGAATATGTGACTGTTCTTTGTCTTGCAGGTATCATCTCTTTAAAGTTCCCTGAGCCACCCACTGTAAGAGCCACCTGTGGTTTTTTCGTGAGTATTATTTTAGTTTTTGTCATCAAATTAATCAATTTAGGGGTTAATAAATTGTATTCCATACTACCCTGCCCCTAGTTCTACTATATACTATATATGTGCGTGTTTGTATGTGTATAGATATATACAGCATTGTACAGATTTTTATTTTTTTAATCCACAAAGATCATCTTGTGTACACTGTAGCTAAAAGTGCTCTGAAACATCATTTTGCTCTGAAACACTTTGGCTGTGTCCATCCTGTTTCCTTTTACAAAACTAATTTAAAAGTAGTGTTAGACAAAGGGACAGGCAGTGGGCTTGCTTACAAAATGCAAAAAATAAACCATTTAGATTGTTCAGAATGGACTAGATGATATCTGCTCTGTGTCCTGAACAGTGCACGTGTTTATATATTGTATAACATATCGTCTTCCTGCTTTTCTAGTTTAACAGATTTCTCCATAAATGTTTTACCACAGACTGAGTTTTTGCCTAGATGTAGTGAACTTGCTCCTGTTGGACAGGTGGTCCATGACGATGGCAAAATTCTTCTTCAGGCCACTCTTGAGGTGAGGAAGATCTGAAGGGGATTGTGGGAATTACAATTTCACTGCTATTTGTGTCAGCACTTTATAGCTACTTTTATTCTAGTTTTACTTTAAAGTGGCATGAAACCCCCAATTTTTCTTTCTTGATCCAGATAAAACATACATTTCTCCAACATTGGTGTGTCCGGTCCACGGCGTCATCCATTACTTGTGGGAAATGTTCTCCCCCACAGGGAAAGACAAGGAGAGCACACAGCAAGAGCTGTCCATATAGCTCCCCCTCTGGCTCCGCCCCCCAGTCATTCTCCTTGCCGCTCTGAACAAGTAGCATCTACCACGGGGATGGCGAGGAGTTTGTGGTGTATTTGGGAGAAAGGTTTTGCAAGCCGTGGTGCCTTCTGTTTAGGTAACCTGATTTGCTCCCTCCCTTCATCCGTGTCCTAAAGCTTTGGTATTGGTTCCCACAAGTAATGGATGACGCCGTGGACCGGACACACCAATGTTGGAGAAAACAGAATTTATGCTTACCTGATAAATTACTTTCTCCAACGGTGTGTCCGGTCCACGGCCCGCCCTGTTTTTTTTTTAATCAGGTTGAAACATTTTTTCTTTATACACTACAGTCACCACGGCACCCTATAGTTTCTCCTTTTTCTCCTAACCGTCGGTCGAATGACTGGGGGGCGGAGCCAGAGGGGGAGCTATATGGACAGCTCTTGATGTGTGCTCTCCTTGCCTTTCCCTGTGGGGGAGAACATTTCCCACAAGTAATGGATGACGCCGTGGACCGGACACACCGTTGGAGAAAGTAATTTATCAGGTAAGCATAAATTCTGTTTTCTCCAACATAGGTGTGTCCGGTCCACGGCGTCATCCTTACTTGTGGGATATTCTCCTCCCCAACAGGAAATGGCAAAGAGCCCAGCAAAGCTGGTCACATGATCCCTCCTAGGCTCCGCCTACCCCAGTCATTCTCTTTGCCGTTGTACAGGCAACATCTCCACGGAGATGGCTTAGAGTTTTTTAGTGTTTAACTGTAGTTTTTATTATTCAATCAAGAGTTTGTTATTTTGAAATAGTGCTGGTATGTACTATTTACTCAGAAACAGAAAAGAGATGAAGATTTCTGTTTGTATGAGGAAAATGATTTTAGCAACCGTAACTAAAATCCATGGCTGTTCCACACAGGACTGTTGAGAGCAATTAACTTCAGTTGGGGGAACAGTATGCAGTCTCTTGCTGCTTGAGGTATGACACATTCTAACAAGACGATGTAATGCTGGAAGCTGTCATTTTCCCTATGGGATCCGGTAAGCCATGTTTATTACGATCGTAAATAAGGGCTTCACAAGGGCTTATTAAGACTGTAGACTTTTTTTGGGCTAAATCGATTCATTATTAACACATATTTAGCCTTGAGGAATCATTTTATCTGGGTATTTTGATATAATAATATCGGCAGGCACTGTATTAGACACCTTATACCTTAGGGGCTTTCCCAAAGCATAAGCAGAGCCTCATTTTCGCGCCGGTGTGGCGCACTTGTTTTTGAGAGGCATGGCATGCAGTCGCATGTGAGAGGAGCTCTGACTCTTAGAAAAGACTTTCTGAAGGCGTCATTTGGTATCGTATTCCCCTTTGGGCTTGGTTGGGTCTCAGCAAAGCAGATACCAGGGACTGTAAAGGGGTTAAAGTTTAAAACGGCTCCGGTTCCGTTATTTTAAGGGTTAAAGCTTCCAAATTTGGTGTGCAATACTTTTAAGGCTTTAAGACACTGTGGTGAAAATTTGGTGAATTTTGCACAATTCCTTCATGTTTTTTCGCAATTGCAGTAATAAAGTGTGTTCAGTTTAAAATTTAAAGTGACAGTAACGGTTTTATTTTAAAACGTTTTTTTGTACTTTGTTATCAAGTTTATGCCTGTTTAACATGTCTGAACTACCAGATAGACTGTGTTCTGAATGTGGGGAAGCCAGAATTCCTATTCATTTAAATAAATGTGATTTATGTGATAATGACAATGATGCCCAAGATGATTCCTCAAGTGAGGGGAGTAAGCATGGTACTGCATCATTCCCTCCTTCGTCTACACGAGTCTTGCCCACTCAGGAGGCCCCTAGTACATCTAGCGCGCCAATACTCCTTACTATGCAACAATTAACGGCTGTAATGGGTAATTCTGTCACAAACATTTTAGCCCAAATGAACACTTGTCAGCGTAAGCGCGGCTGCTCTGTTTTAGATACTGAAGAGCATGGCAACGCTGATACTAATATCTCTGAAGGGCCCCTAACCCAGTCTGATGGGGCCAGGGAAGTTTTGTCTGTGGGAGAAATTACTGATTCAGGGAACATTTCTCAACAGGCTGAACCTGATGTGATTGCATTTAAATTTAAGTTGGAACATCTCCGCATTCTGCTTAAGGAGGTATTATCCACTCTGGATGATTGTGACAAGTTGGTCATCCCAGAGAAACTATGTAAAATGGACAAGTTCCTAGAGGTGCCGGGGCTCCCAGAAGCTTTTCCTATACCCAAGCGGGTGGCGGACATTGTTAATAAAGAATGGGAAAGGCCCGGTATTCCTTTCGTCCCTCCCCCCATATTTAAAAAATTGTTTCCTTTGGTCGACCCTAGAAAGGACTTATGGCAGACAGTCCCCAAGGTCGAGGGGGCGGTTTCCACTTTAAACAAACGCACCACTATACCCATAGAGGATAGTTGTGCTTTCAAAGATCCTATGGATAAAAAATTAGAAGGTTTGCTTAAAAAGATGTTTGTTCAGCAGGGTTACCTTCTACAACCAATTGCATGCATTGTCCCTGTCGCTACAGCCGCATGTTTCTGGTTCGATGAGCTGATAAAGGCGGTCGATAGTGATTCTCCTCCTTATGAGGAGATTATGGACAGAATCAATGCTCTCAAATTGGCTAATTCTTTCACCCTAGACGCCACTTTGCAATTGGCTAGGTTAGCGGCTAAGAATTCTGGGTTTGCTATTGTGGCGCGCAGAGCGCTTTGGTTGAAATCTTGGTCGGCTGATGCGTCTTCCAAGAACAAGCTACTTAACATTCCTTTCAAGGGGAAAACGCTGTTTGGCCCTGACTTGAAAGAGATTATCTCTGATATCACTGGGGGTAAGGGCCACGCCCTTCCTCAGGATCGGTCTTTCAAGGCAAAAAATAAACCTAATTTTCGTCCCTTTCGTAGAAACGGACCAGCCCGAGGTGCTACGTCCTCTAAGCAAGAGGGTAATACTTCTCAAGCCAAGCCAGCTTGGAGACCAATGCAAGGCTGGAACAAGGGAAAGCAGGCCAAGAAACCTGCCACTGCTACCAAGACTGCATGAAATGTTGGCCCCCGATCCGGGACCGGATCTGGTGGGGGGCAGACTCTCTCTCTTCGCTCAGGCTTGGGCAAGAGATGTTCTGGATCCTTGGGCGCTAGAAATAGTCTCCCAAGGTTATCTTCTGGAATTCAAGGGACTTCCCCCAAGGGGGAGGTTCCACAGGTCTCAGTTGTCTTTAGACCACATAAAAAGACAGGCATTCTTACATTGTGTAGAAGACCTGTTAAAAATGGGAGTGATTCATCCTGTTCCATTAAGAGAACAAGGGATGGGGTTCTACTCCAATCTGTTCATAGTTCCCAAAAAAGAGGGAACGTTCAGACCAATCTTAGATCTCAAGATCTTAAACAAGTTTCTCAAGGTTCCATCGTTCAAGATGGAAACCATTCGAACTATTCTTCCTTCCATCCAGGAAGGTCAATTCATGACCACGGTGGATTTAAAGGATGCGTATCTACATATTCCTATCCACAAGGAACATCATCGGTTCCTAAGGTTCGCATTCCTGGACAAGCATTACCAGTTCGTGGCGCTTCCTTTCGGATTAGCCACTGCTCCAAGGATTTTCACAAAGGTACTAGGGTCCCTTCTAGCTGTGCTAAGACCAAGGGGCATTGCTGTAGTACCTTACTTGGACGACATTCTGATTCAAGCGTCGTCCCTTCCTCAAGCAAAGGCTCACACGGACATCGTCCTGGCCTTTCTCAGATCTCACGGATGGAAAGTGAACGTGGAAAAGAGTTCTCTATCTCCGTCAACAAGGGTTCCCTTCTTGGGAACAATAATAGACTCCTTAGAAATGAGGATATTTCTGACAGAGGCCAGAAAAACAAAGCTTCTAGACTCTTGTCGGATACTTCATTCCGTTCCTCTTCCTTCCATAGCTCAGTGCATGGAAGTGATCGGGTTGATGGTAGCGGCAATGGACATAGTTCCTTTTGCGCGCATTCATCTAAGACCATTACAACTGTGCATGCTCAGTCAGTGGAATGGGGATTATACAGACTTGTCTCCGAAGATACAAGTAAATCAGAGGACCAGAGACTCACTCTGTTGGTGGCTGTCCCTGGACAACCTGTCACAAGGGATGACATTCCGCAGACCAGAGTGGGTCATTGTCACGACCGACGCCAGTCTGATGGGCTGGGGCGCGGTCTGGGGAGCCCTGAAAGCTCAGGGTCTTTGGTCTCGGGAAGAATCTCTTCTACCGATAAATATTCTGGAACTGAGAGCGATATTCAATACTCTCAAGGCTTGGCCTCAGCTAGCGAGGGCCAAGTTCATACGGTTTCAATCAGACAACATGACAACTGTTGCGTACATCAACCATCAGGGGGGAACAAGGAGTTCTCTAGCGATGGAAGAAGTGACCAAAATCATTCTATGGGCGGAGTCTCACTCCTGCCACCTGTCCGCTATCCACATCCCAGGAGTGGAAAATTGGGAAGCGGATTTTCTGAGTCGTCAGACATTGCATCCGGGGGAGTGGGAACTCCATCCGGAAATCTTTGCCCAAGTCACTCAGCTGTGGGGCATTCCAGACATGGATCTGATGGCCTCTCGTCAGAACTTCAAAGTTCCTTGCTACGGGTCCAGATCCAGGGATCCCAAGGCGGCTCTAGTGGATGCACTAGTAGCACCTTGGACCTTCAAACTAGCTTATGTGTTCCCGCCGTTTCCTCTCATCCCCAGGCTGGTAGCCAGGATCAATCAGGAGAGGGCGTCGGTGATCTTGATAGCTCCTGCGTGGCCACGCAGGACTTGGTATGCAGATCTGGTGAATATGTCATCGGCTCCACCTTGGAAGCTACCTTTGAGACGAGACCTTCTTGTTCAGGGTCCGTTCGAACATCCGAACCTGGTTTCACTCCAGCTGACTGCTTGGAGATTGAACGCTTGATCTTATCGAAGCGAGGGTTCTCAGATTCTGTTATCGATACTCTTGTTCAGGCCAGAAAGCCTGTAACTAGAAAAATTTACCACAAAATTTGGAAAAAATATATCTGTTGGTGTGAATCTAAAGGATTCCCTTGGGACAAGGTTAAGATTCCTAAGATTCTATCCTTCCTTCAAGAAGGATTGGAAAAAGGATTATCTGCAAGTTCCCTGAAGGGACAGATTTCTGCCTTGTCTGTGTTACTTCACAAAAAGCTGGCAGCTGTGCCAGATGTTCAAGCCTTTGTTCAGGCTCTGGTTAGAATTAAGCCTGTTTACAAACCTTTGACTTGGAGTCTCAATTTAGTTCTTTCAGTTCTTCAGGGGGTTCCGTTTGAACCCTTACATTCCGTTGATATTAAGTTATTATCTTGGAAAGTTTTGTTTTTAGTTGCAATCTCTTCTGCTAGAAGAGTTTCAGAATTATCTGCTCTGCAGTGTTCTCCTCCTTATCTGGTGTTCCATGCAGATAAGGTGGTTTTACGTACTAAACCTGGTTTTCTTCCAAAAGTTGTTTCTAACAAAAACATTAACCAGGAGATTATCGTACCTTCTCTGTGTCCGAAACCAGTTTCAAAGAAGGAACGTTTGTTGCACAATTTGGATGTTGTTCGCGCTCTAAAATTCTATTTAGATGCTACAAAGGATTTTAGACAAACATCTTCCTTGTTTGTTGTTTATTCTGGTAAAAGGAGAGGTCAAAAAGCAACTTCTACCTCTCTCTCTTTTTGGATTAAAAGCATCATCAGATTGGCTTACGAGACTGCCGGACGGCAGCCTCCCGAAAGAATCACAGCTCATTCCACTAGGGCTGTGGCTTCCACATGGGCCTTCAAGAACGAGGCTTCTGTTGATCAGATTTGTAGGGCAGCGACTTGGTCTTCACTGCACACTTTTACCAAATTTTACAAGTTTGATACTTTTGCTTCTTCTGAGGCTATTTTTGGGAGAAAGGTTTTGCAAGCCGTGGTGCCTTCCATTTAGGTGACCTGATTTGCTCCCTCCCTTCATCCGTGTCCTAAAGCTTTGGTATTGGTTCCCACAAGTAAGGATGACGCCGTGGACCGGACACACCTATGTTGGAGAAAACAGAATTTATGTTTACCTGATAAATTACTTTCTCCAACGGTGTGTCCGGTCCACGGCCCGCCCTGGTTTTTTTAATCAGGTCTGATAATTTATTTTCTTTAACTACAGTCACCACGGTATCATATGGTTTCTCCTATGCAAATATTC
Organism: Bombina bombina; assembly: GCF_027579735.1. Classification (NCBI taxonomy): domain Eukaryota; kingdom Metazoa; phylum Chordata; class Amphibia; order Anura; family Bombinatoridae; genus Bombina; species Bombina bombina. Next base: position 185,394,126 of record NC_069508.1, on the reverse strand, counting down.
CTCCTTAACGTCGGTCGAATGACTGGGGTAGGCGGAGCCTAGGAGGGATCATGTGACCAGCTTTGCTGGGCTCTTTGCCATTTCCTGTTGGGGAGGAGAATATCCCACAAGTAAGGATGACGCCGTGGACCGGACACACCGTTGGAGAAAGTAATTTATCAGGTAAACATAAATTCTGTTTTTTAAACAACTTTCCAATTTTCTTCTAGCCTTTGAAGAAGCAACAGTGCGCTACTGGGAGCTAGCACATCGTGTGAACCAATTACAAGCGACATAATGTGCAATCAGCATCAGCTAGCTCCCATTAATGCAATGCTGCTCTTGAGCCTACCTAGGTATTTTTAACAAAGGATGACAAGAGAACAAAGCAATTTAGGTAAAACAAGTAAGTTCTAAAGTTGTGTAAAAATGCATGATTTGTCTGAATCATGAAAGTTTAATTTTGAATTTACTGTCCCTTTAAGAGCAAATAATCACATATGTGTATTAATATAACCAACATATTATGGAAATACTTTAATGGTCACTAAATATGCATTGTTTGAATCTAAGCTATAAGTTATTTGATATACATACAGCATTAGATTACAAGTGGCGCTTTATTTCCCCCCCGCAATCGCGAAAAACTCCACTAGAGTTGAGCTTTTTGCGCTATTCGGGTTGGGTTCACATTACAAGTTCCAAAAAAAACATTTTGCGCTAGCAGTAACCCGAATAGCGGAAAAATCCTAACTTAAATTTTCGTGTGCGCATGCATGTATTCCCCCATAGAAATCATTGGAGAAAAAAACACCAGCGATTGCTCAAACACAATCAATTTTTTCATTCCCCATAGAAGTCAATGGAGAAAACAAATGTTCTTTCCAATGGCATGAAGAGTCCACGAATCCCATTCAATTACTATTGGGAAATTCACTGCTTGGCCACCAGGAGGAGGCAAAGAACACCTCAGTCAGAGCTTAAAGGGACACTGAACCCAAATTTTTTATTTCGTGATTCAGATAGAGCATGCAATTTTAAGCAACTTTCTAATTTACTCTTATTATCAATTGTTCTTCGTTCTCTTGCTATCTTTATTTGAAAAAGAAGGCATCTAAGCTAAGAAGCCAGACCATTTTTGGTTCAGAACTCTGGGCAGCACTTGTTTATTGATGGGTGAATTTATCCACCAATCAGCAAGAACAACCCAGGTTGTTCACCAAAAATGGGCCGACATCTAAACTTACATTCTTGCTTTTCAAATAAAGATACCAAGAGAATGAAGACAATTTGATAATAGGATTAAATTAGAAAGTTGCTTATAATTGCATGCTCTATCTGAATCGCAAAAGAAAAATTGGGTTCAGTGTCCCTTTAGGTATCCTCCCATTACCTTCTGCCACTAGCTATAGCTTTCATGGAATTTTACAGCGCTATACAAATAAATGATAATAATAATAGAGACGTTTTCTGTAACATCATAAGAGTAGATTTGCAAATTGTGTGTTTAGATATTTAGATTTCTAAACTTTTGTCAGCTAAATATGGATTTACATATACAGAATATCAAGCATGGTTATTGGAAGAAATTTCAAGTATTACAATCTTTATAGATATTTTAGCCTCAAGAATCAATCTCTCTCTAGTAATGCAAGCAAGGCATAGGTTCTATCTTTTGTAGGCCGCAAGACATTGATGTTGCAACAAAGCATATTTCTCTTACTTGGTGTATTCAGTCCACGGATTCATCCTTAATTGTGGGATATTCTCAATCCCTACAGGAAGTAGCAAAGAGAGCACACAGCAAAGCTGTCCATATAGCTCCCCTCAGGCTCCGCCCCCCCAGTCATTCTCTTTGCCGCTCTAACTAGTAGCATCTCCACGGGAGGGTAAAGAGTATGTGGTGTTAGATTTGTAGTTTTTATTTCTTCAATCAAGAGTTTGTTATTTTAAAATAGTGCCGGTTTGTACTATTTACTCTGAGGCAGAAAGTGATGAAGATTTCTGCTGAGAGGAAAAAGATTTTAGCATGTTGTAACTGAAATCCATTGCTGTTCCCACGCAAGACTGTTGAGTACAGGAGAACTTCGGTTGGGGGGAACAGTTTGCAGGCTTATACTGCTTAAGGTATGTTCAGTCATTTTTTCTAACAAGACCTGGTAGTGCTAGAAGACTGACAGAAATCCCATGAGGGAAGGTAAGCCATTTTCTGAGACACAGTATAGAATGATGGCTTCAGTTAAGGGCTTTAATACTGACAGACACTGTGATGGGCTAAATCGATTACTTTATTAAGGTAATCTTATATTTATTAAGCGTTTTAGATGTTGGAAACACTTTTTGGGGACTTTTTTTACGCCTGGCATTTTGTAAGACGGCTAATCTGACTCAGAAAGGCCCCATAACTCTGGAGTAATGAAGGAGGAGGCCTCATTTTCGCGCCTCAATTGCGCAGTTGATTTGCAACACAGCTCCATTCAGCTTCATGTGCAGAGCCTTTAGAGTACAGGAGGACTTCAGGGAGGCTTAATTTACACCTGCAAATAACCCTAAAGGAAGGTAAAGCCACAGCAAAGACTGGCATCGTACTGTAGTGGGTAAAACCGGGTGTTTACTTCATTTTGCTCCGGTTTGGGCATTAAGGGGTTAAACGATTTGAAAACTTGTGTGCAATCATTTCAAGGCATTAGGATCATGTGGTGAAAATTTCATTAAGATCGGATGTTTTTTGATGATTTGATAAAAAAGTGTGTGCCTTTTATTATTTAAAGAGACAGTAACGTTTTTTCAAAAAGTATTTTTTTCAATATTTTAGTGTTGTCTGAGTCTGTCAAACATGTCTGAGCCTTCAGATAGACCTTGTTCTTTATGTTCAAAAGCCATGGCAGTACCCCCATTGCATTTATGTTTAAAGTGTGCAAAAACATCTAAGCATTTTAAAGATCATCCAGTGACAATTAAAAATGCTGCCCAAGATGATTCCTTAACGGAGGGTAATGAGGATAGTCCTTCTTCCTCCCCCCACGTTTCTACACCAGTTACGCCCGCGCAAGCGATGCCTAGTACCTCTAGCGCATTGGCCCCTATTACTTTACAACAATTAGCAGCAGTAATGGATAATTCCCTTGCAGCATTTTTATCCAAACTGCCAGTTTTTCCAAGAAAGCACGATAGCTCAGTTTTAAATACAGAGGATGAGCAATCTGAAGCTTTGGATAATTTATCTGTAGTACCCTCACAAAACTCAGAGGTAGCAGTGAGGGAAGGGCTGCCTGAGGGAGAAATTTCTGACACAGGAAAAGTTTCTCAGCAGGCAGAGTCAGATTCCTTAGCGTTTAAATTTAAGCTGGAACACATCCGCGTCCTGCTTAAGGAGGTTTTGGCTACGCTGGCTGATTGTGACCCCATGGTGGTCCCTGAAAAATTGTGTAAAATGGACAGATTTTTAGAGGTCCCTGTATACACTGAGGCATTTCCGATCCCAAAGAGGGTGGCGGATATTGTGCCTAAGGAGAGGGAGAGACTAGGTGTACCCTTTGTTCCCCCACCTATCTTTAAGAAAATGTTCCCCATAAACGACCCTAGGCGGGACGCGTGGCAGACGGTCCCTAAGGTAGAGGGGGCTGTTTCAACACTGGCCAAGCGTACAACTATACCAATAGAGGACAGTTGTGCTTTCAAAGATCCTATGGATAAAAAATTGGAAGGATTGCTGAAGAAAATTTTTGTTCAGCAAGGTTTTCTGCTTCAACCAATTGCCTGCATTATTCCGGTAACTACTGCAGCAGCTTTTTGGTTCGAGGCCCTGGAGGAGTCGCTCCATAGGGAGACTTCATATGACGAGGTCATGGATAGAATTCATGCTCTAAAGCTGGCTAATTCTTTTATCACTGATGCCGCTCTACAGTTAGCTAAACTAGCGGCGAAAAACTCAGGTTTTGCCATCATGGCGCGAAGAGCGCTTTGGCTCAAATCATGGTCGGCGGATGTGTCGTCCAAAACAAAACTGTTAAATATTCCCTTCAAGGGAAAGACCCTTTTCGGCCCTGAGCTGAAAGAAATTATTTCAGATATCACTGGGGGCAAAGGTCATGCCCTTCCACAAGATAGGCCGTTTATGGCCAAAAACAAGGCTAATTTTCGCTCCTTTCGCAACTTCAGGAGCGGACCTGCTGCAACCTCTGCTGTCGCAAAACAAGATAACGCTTCCCAGCCCAAAGCAACCTGGAAACCTTTGCAGGGCTGGAATAAGGGTAAACAGGCCAAGAAGCCTGCTCCTGCTACCAAGACAGCATGAAGGGGTAGCCCCCGATCCGGGATCGGATCTGGTAGGGGGCAGACTTTCTCTCTTTGCTCAGGCTTGGGCAAGAGACGTTCCGGATCCCTGGGCATTGGAAATAGTTGCTATGGGGTATCTTCTAGAATTCAAGGATTCTCCCCCAAGGGGAAGGTTCCACATTTCTCGTTTGTCTTCAGACCAAACAAAGAAACAGGCGTTCTTACGCTGTGTAGAAGATCTACTAAAAATGGGAGTGATACACCCAGTTCCAATTGCAGAACAAGGACTGGGCTTTTACTCAAACCTGTTCGTAGTTCCCAAAAAGGAAGGAACTTTCAGGCCAATCCTGGATCTAAAAATTCTAAACAAATTCCTCAGAGTTCCGTCTTTCAAGATGGAAACCATTCGGACAATCTTGCCGATGATCCAGGAAGGTCAATATATGACTACCGTGGATCTAAAGGATGCGTATCTACATATTCCTATCCATAAAGATCACCATCAGTTCCTAAGGTTCGCCTTTCTGGACATACATTACCAGTTCGTGGCCCTTCCTTTCGGGTTGGCCACCGCTCCCAGAATTTTTACAAAGGTGCTAGGGTCCCTTCTAGCGGTTCTAAGACCGCGGGGCATTGCAGTAGCACCTTACCTAGACGACATATTAATACAGGCGTCGTCCTTTCACAGAGCCAAGGCTCATACGGACATCGTTCTGGCCTTTCTAAGGTCTCACGGTGGAAGGTGAACGTAGAAAAGAGTTCTCTGTCCCCGCTCACATTCCTGGGAACACTAATAGACTCGGTGGAAATTAAAATCTTTCTGACAGAGGTCAGGAAGTCAAAACTGCTGAATACTTGCTGAGTTCTTCATTCCATTCCTCGGCCTTCCGTGGCTCAGTGCATGGAAGTAATTGGTTTAATGGTTGCGACAATGGACATAGTCCCTTTCGCCCGAATCCATCTCAGACCACTGCAGCTGTGCATGCTCAAACAGTGGAATGGAGATTACGCAGATTTGTCTCCTCAAATCCAAATGGATCAAAAAACCAGAGACTTTCTTCTCTGGTGGTTGTCTCAAGTTCACCTGTCTCAGGGAATGAGTTTCCGCAGACCGGAGTGGATCATTGTCACGACCGATGCCAGTCTTGTAGGCTGGGGTGCGGTCTGGAACTCCCTGAAGGCTCAGGGACTATGGTCTTCTCCCGATAAACATTTTGGAACTGAGAGCGATATTCAACACGCTCCAGGCGTGGCCTCAACTAGCAGAGGCCAAATTCATCAGGTTTCAGTCGGACAACATCACGACTGTGGCGTACATCAATCATCAGGGAGGAACAAAGAGTTCCCTAGCGATGAAGGAAGTAACCAAGATCATCAAATGGGTGGAGGATCACTCCTGCCATCTATCTGCAATTCACATCCCAGGGGTAGACAACTGGGAGGCGGATTTTCTAAGTCGTCAGACTTTCCATCCCGGGGAGTGGGAACTCCACCCGGAGGTTTTTGCTCAGCTGACCCAGCTTTGGGGCATTCCAGAGTTGGATCTGATGGCGTCCTGTCAGAACACCAAACTTCCCCTTTACGGATCCAGATCTAGGGATCCCAAGGCGGCATTGATAGATGCATTAATAGTGCCTTGGTCATTCAGTCTAGCTTATGTCTTTCCACCGTTTCCTCTTCTCCCTCGGCTAATAGCCAGAATCAAACAGGAGAAGGCTTCGGTAATTCTGATAGCGCCTGCGTGGCCACGCAGGACTTGGTATGCAGACCTAGTGGACATGTCATCGGTCCCACCATGGAAACTGCCATCGAGGCAGGATCTTCTAATCCAAGGTCCTTTCAAGCATCCAAATCTAGTTTCTCTGCAACTGACTGCTTGGAGATTGAACGCTTAATCCTAGCTAAGCGGGGTTTCTCTGATTCAGTTATAGATACTCTGATACAGGCCAGAAAGCCTGTCACCAGGAAAATTTACCATAAGATATGGCGGAAATATCTTTGTTGGTGTGAATCCAAGGGTTACTCGTGGAGTAAGGTTAGGATTCCAAGGATATTGTCTTTTCTCCAAGAAGGTTTGGAGAAAGGTCTGTCAGCTAGTTCCTTAAAAGGACAGATATCTGCTCTGTCTATTCTGTTACACAAGCGTCTGGCAGCTGTACCAGACATTCAGGCGTTTGTACAGGCCCTAGTTAGAATCAAGCCTGTCTACAGACCTGTGGCTCCTCCATGGAGTCTAAATTTAGTTCTTTCAGTTCTTCAAGGGGTTCCGTTTGAACCTTTGCATTCCATAGATATCAAGTTATTATCTTGGAAAGTTTTGTTTTTAGTAGCTATTTCATCTGCTCGAAGAGTTTCAGAATTGTCTGCTTTGCAGTGTGATTCACCCTATCTGGTGTTCCATGCAGATAAGGTTGTTTTGCGTACTAGACCTGGTTTCCTTCCAAAGGTGGTTTCTAATAGGAATGTTAACCAGGAAATCATTGTTCCTTCTCTGTGCCCTAATCCAGTTTCTAAGACGGAACGACTGTTGCACAATCTTGATGTGGTTCGTGCTTTAAAGTTCTATTTAAAAGCAACTAAAGATTTCAGACAAACATCATCCTTGTTTGTTGTGTATTCTGGTAAGAGGAGAGGTCAGAAAGCAACTGCTACCTCTCTGTCATTCTGGCTGAAAAGCATAATCCGATTGGCTTATGAGACTGCTGGTAAGCAGCCTCCTGGACGAATTACAGCTCATTCCACCAGAGCTGTGGCTTCCACATGGGCTTTCAAGAATGAGGCTTCTGTTGAACAGATTTGTAAGGCAGCGACTTGGTCTTCATTGCATACATTCGCCTAATTTTATAAATTCGATACTTTTGCTTCTGCGGAGGCTATTTTTAGGAGAAAGGTTTTTGCAAGCAGTGGTGCCTTCCGTTTAGGTTACCTGACTTGTTCCCTCCCTTCATCCGTGTCCTATTGCTTTGGTATTGGTATCCCACAAGTAAGGATGAATCCGTGGACTGAATACACCAAGTAAGAGAAAACAGAATTTATGCTTACCTGATAAATTACTTTTTCTTACAGGTCTATTCAGTCCACGGCCCGCCCTGATATTTAAGTCAGGTTCAAATTTAATTTACAATAACTACAGTCACCACTGCACCCTATGGTTCTCCTTTTTCTCCTAACCGTCGGTCGAATGACTGGGGGGGCGGAGCCTGAGGGGAGCTATATGGACAGCTTTGCTGTGTGCTCTCTTTGCCACTTCCTGTAGGGATTGAGAATATCCCACAAGTAAGGATGAATCCGTGGACTGAATACACCTGTAAGAGAAAGTAATTTATCAGGTAAGCATAAATTCTGTTATTTTGATGATTCCCCAAATAAAATTCCACAGTTGGCTCTTGCCACTGTGAAAGCAATTTGTTCTATCTTGTATGTCACTCTCTAGAGTAAACCTGTTGGCTCCCAGAGATACCTTTCTTCTGATTCAACATTCTTGAGGCTGTGTTATTTATTTCTTCATTCTTAATTTGCAGGAACTGCGGTCTGGCTGCTATGTGATGCTGGTCTCATAATATTGGTGTATTTACCACCAAGGAGACTTTCCAAACCTACTGGTCTTACTATACATTTTAAGATTCTGCTATGTGACAAAACCCATCACTGTAGTCCATATCTCTGGAGTAGAGAATTTGTTCTCCATTTTGTAGGTCCTGAATATTGTTTCCTCCACCTCCCTTTCTTTGGTGGATGTTAATGCTTTCTAAACTAAATGGATTTCCTTCATTGGCACCTTGACCATGCTTTGGACTTTTCTCCACATATACATCTTTCATCCCATTTCCATTGTCCTTATCAAGATCTAGTAGAATCACCAGCAGGTTATCCTTATTGATTTACTTTGGCCGTGTACACCTTGCCTCTTAAACCATTCATTCCTTTGTATGTTTTAGCCATCTTTGCCTCTTGCATTGCTACCTTTTCTTGTTAAATTTTGCTGTTCAGACTTTAAGGACCATACCCTAGTTGTCTCCTGGAATCTGGCATACCACCTGGCTTGCCTTCCTTAATTTGTAATCCTCCACCATCACGGGGCTAGAGACTTTTCCTGTCAATAAACTATCTGGATACATAGTTGGATCTAGATATCTAGCTTCAACTAGCTAGTCTATGTCTTCAGGCTTGGAGGCACTCCAGATTTGATATACCTTCAATGTAGTGGTTTGACTATTATTTTGCCTTTTTGGGGACTTTCTCTCTAAAGGTGATTGGGGGAACCAAACGTGGAGTCCTTGCCCAATGTACTTAGAGGGATATGGCTGCACCTCCCTGACGAGGCTGAAAGAAGGTCAAAATGGTCGTCTGGGGTTTCCATTTCACTTGTTCAGAGGAGAATTGCCTGGTATTTTAGGGCTGGACTGACCTTGTTAGTCGGGATCACACTGATATACTTTAGGAAAGTCTTCCTATGTGAAATGCACAATTGGGCCAAAATAAGCTACTTCCAGGTGGTAACCAGGCCATAGAACAAGCCACTGAGCTGTTGTTTGTTCCTGATAGACTGCTTCTCTCTCTGTTTGTATTTGTATTATGACCCTGGGGAAAGTCTGCCTAAGGGTGATGGGGGGGGGGAAAGTCTGCCTAAGGGTGATTGTGGAAACCAGACGTGGACTCCTTGTCCAATGTGCTTAGAGGGAGATGGCTGCACCTCACTGACAAGGCCCAAAGGAGGCCAAAACGATCTCACTGAGGTGTTGTTCGTTATTGGCAGACTGCTTGTCTTTCTGTTTGTATGGGAATTTCTAACACTACTAATATTCTGATATGCATATTTGTGCAAAACTCATCTCTAGGGATAGATTGCTGACTGGTGAAGACCACTCCCAGAGCTTTGTTGGTTTACAGAGCTCCGCTAGCATGAAAGCTGTTCAGTCAGGATCATCTATTTTTGAAACATTTTGAAAAAATATCTTTGAAGTCCCTTTTGATCTATATACTTTGACCGTCTCCCCATTTGTAGTTAATTAATTGTTTTCAGATGTTCCATACGCTAAACTAGGAAAATGTCTGACTACTTCCATGTTTCTACCCAATGTGGTAACTCACGAAGCTGGAAATCTTTGTGAAAGGGCAGCAGCTACACTGATTGTATGATGTAAGTTGTTGTAATTAATTATTGCCTAAATATAGAATGGTCTTTCTTTCTCCCCAGGGCATCGGTGGGCAGGCCTCACGTAACCACATGGAACATTTTGCAGACATCCTCTTTTCTCTGAACAAGCACTGCTTCTCTTACCTGGCGGTTTGGTTGAAAGAATTAATGCAACAGGATGGCTTCCCCTCCCCACGCCTGACGCAAGCGCAGAAGGATAACTTTGCCCAGCACATCCTGAGGTAGGTGTAATTGCACAGATAGGTTGGCAATTGTAAGAAAAGTAGATGATATTGTATATGTGCTGGAGCGGGAGAGAGACAATTTAGTGGCTAAAGTTTGAGATAAATCTGCATTGAATGAATGACAAATATATCATCATGCTTTATAAAGCAAAGCAATGCATTTGTGTCCTATATAAATAACTGCAAAACCCCCCATAAAAACTCAATTTATTTCTTGGGCTATTATCCTCTATAACTTATAGACATACACTGACCTATATTTGCATTACACTTGTTATTGTTTTAGTTTTGTATGCTCTGCCAAGAACATGCAGAAAGCAGATAGCGCTGCACTCACAATTAATGTACTGTGCCATACGGAAAAGGCTTGTGCCCTGCCTTCTCATCATCTTGTGTTTGTAGGGATATGCATAACATACTTCATTTAAGTTTTTTTTTACAGCAAAACGTTAATTTCTTAATTGCAAAAACATATCAATTTATTTATATACAAATGATCTCTTAAATACATTTTAATGCCCCTTTAAACAGAGACTTCCATCAAGCAGTATAAACTAGCCTATTACTTTAGTTCCAATCACAAGCAGTCTGGATTGATATTGATTACCCAAACTGCATAGGCTGGAGAGCTAAATAGTTATATTTACAACATCTGGCCTTCATGTCTGATTCATTTCAGCATTGTTTTACTCTATTATCTTTTCTCTTCTTTTTATTTGGGTTAAATTATAATGGTGGTTTAGTACCATTTTCCTTTATCAGATGAGTCCATGATTCGTTACATGTGGGAGTTCTCCTAACCATTAGGAGAAGGCAAAAGATACCCCAACACACTAGAGCTTTAAATCCACCCCACTTCTCATGATCCTCTGTCATTTTCTTTTGCTTCCTTGATGAGGAGTGAGGTGAAAGTGCAGATCTACTCATCACTGAGAGGGGTCCTCTAAGCGATCTGATGCCCATTTCATCCTCTCAGTACCTTGTCAGACAGAGGTGTAGGCAACAAGTTATCAACCAGGCAGTGAAAGAACTTTTCTCAGTGAGAAATGTCACAGGCCTCCTTGTTTAAATGTGGACTTGTCCACCAATCCCCTGGTCTATTCTGAGCTACTGGCTGTGGGATCCACAGTCCTTCCCAGGTGAAGTGTGGACTTGTCTGTCTATCAATCTCCTGGTCTTTTCTGAGCTACTGCTTGTGGGATCCACAGTCCTTCCCAGGTGAAATGTGGACTTGTCCACCAGTCCCCTGGGTTTAGATGCTGTTACAGCGCATCTCAGTAATATACTGCACTTCCATTAAAAAAACTGTTAAAGCATGTAATACTTTGTCCTGTTTAGTCCCCGTTACCAGAGAGTCACTTGTGGTTGTGGGTTGTGGGGTACTCTCCCTCTTGTTGGCAGGGAAACAATATTTAACTTGTTTAGGAGTTCCCTCGCTTGTGTGTAGTCACGTGTGACGGTGGGACGCTAGAAGCTGTTCCAGTGTCCCACGTAAATACACATAAGCAAGAGAACTCCTCAACAAGGTTCCACACCAACAAGAGGGAGAGTACCCCACAAGCACAAGTGACTGTCCGGTAACTGGACTATACGGGACAAAGTATTACTTGTTTTAATATTCGTTTTTAATGTAAGTTTTGCTATATTACTGCGCAACCTAGCACTCATTGTCAATAAACTGCATTGAATCGGAGATGCACTGTTTTATATTTTTAAGTTCAAGAAATTTACCCTAGCCTCGAAGACTATATGAAAGTGCCAGACTATTCTCTGGTGTGGGGATGATTGAGCCTCTTTTCTGGAGGCTTGGGAGAAATCTGTTCAGGTTCCCTGGGTACAAATAATTTCCTAGGGGTATCAAATAAGCTTTTCTTCAAGGCCTCCTCATGGAAGATTCTTTCTGTTTCAAATGCCTCAAAATCCTTTTAACGGTCCAAGCATTTTTTTTGTCTTCTGCAGAGATTTGAAAATGGGAGTGATTGCTCCAGTTCCAACTTCAGAATTAAACCATTGATTTTATTAAAACTGTCTCAAAGAGAGGTTTTTCTGAGAAGATTGACACCTTTATCCAGGCTTGGAAACCTGTTACCAGACATAACCATAAACTCAGTCAGTTCTCAGTAGGATCAGATTTCATCTTTGTTTTGCTTCATAAGAAAACTGCTAAAACTCTAGATTTTCTGGACTTTCTTCAGGCTCTGATCAGATTTTAACCAGTCATTCATCCATTTCCTCCTCCTTGGAATCTTAATCTGGTTTTAAAATTTCTTAATACTCCTCCTTTTTGAACTGATGCATGCTTTAGACCTTTCATCCTGGAAGTTTCTTTTTCTTCAAGTTGTTTCTTTGTTTATAAGGCATTCTGAGCTTTCATCTTTTTCATGAAAACCTCCTTTTCTGATTTTTCATCAGGATAAGGCTGTTGTTCACACTAGTTATTCATAGCCACCTATACTATTAATCAGAAAATTGTTGTTCCATCTTTTTGTCCAGCTACTAAGAACTCTATGGAGTGCCTTCTTCAAAATCTGGATGTTATGAGAGCTCTCAAATATTTTGTGGAAGCCACAAAAGATAGCAGACTTCCTTCTTCTCATTTTGTTCATGTGTTTTAAACCTCACAAGGGTCAGAAATGTACAGCTGTTACTTTAGCTGTCTGGCATAATGTAATGGCATTTGCCACTGGGCTTTTTTTAATGAAGTAGAAGACAGGCGCAGCCCAATTCAAGTGCAGGGTAATTTATTGAGACATAGGTGCAAGTACAAAATGCATACTCACAAACGTTTAGAAGATAAAACAGCAAAATAGATTAAAATGATCCCTCCAGTTGGGTAATCGTATTCATAGCCCAGGCACAGAACATCTCAGTTGGATAATGAGCATTATCCGACTGAGATGTTCTGTGCCTGGGCTATGAATACGATTACCCAACTGGAGGGATCATTTTAATCTATTTTGCTGTTTTATCTTCTAAACGTTTGTGAGTATGCATTTTGTACTTGCACCTATGTCTCAATAAATTACCCTGCACTTGAATTGGGCTGCGCCTGTCTTCTACTTTGTCCTAGTTCCTGTTCCTGATCGGGTGTAACCTGAGAGCACACACCTTCTACTACGGGCAGCAGCACACCCGGATCTGAACTGCAAAGGTTCCGGGTTCATCAGCTGGGTTGTCCATACCAGCAAGCCTGTTGATTCTTGCACCTCCAATTTCCAAATAACCACTACCGGCTTACTGTTTGCCTTTTACTAACCACCAGGACTAAAGCGCTGATACCGGTAACTGCTTTTTTTAATGAGGCTTCTATTGATCAGATTTGCAAGGCAGCTTCTTGGTCTTCTTTGCTCATTTTTTCAAAGTTTTATAACTTTAATAGGTTTTTCTCTTCTGAGACTGCTTTTAGCAGGCGGAATTTCTGTTTGGCAGGGAATGTCTGTCCATATTGCCTGGTCAGTAACATACCTGCCTTCACTATTTGTCCCCTCCCTTTTCATGGTGATCTCAAAGACTTCAATGCTTGGGGATAGATTACCACACATTAATACTTGTGGAAGAAAGAAAACAGTCTATGCTTAGCTCATAAATTCATTTACTTTATGATGGGGAGAGTCCACAAGTCCCGTACTTTCTTTTTGTTTAGATAACAGGAGTACTAGTTTTGCACTTCTTTTGCACAGCTTTATATTTCCTGCTTTTCTGTTTTCCTTATCTACTTGGCTGTATCTATGACTGGGGATCATGTAAAGTGGGAGGGATTTAAAGAGAGTATCTTTTGCCTCCTCGTAATGGTCAGGAGGTTAATTCCCACATGTTATGACTCGTGGACATTATTAAATAAATTATTAGTTTTTTTTTTTTTAAATCTATTTAAAAAACATTATCTATTAATGGGGTTTATGTTTTATATATTTGTTATGCCCACTTGTATCTTTTTTTCATTGATTGATTTGTTTTAAATGAGTGGTTTTGGATAGAGCCATTTTGAACAAAAACAAACCTAAGGCAATATTCAACGCTACTGTACCTCAATATGTTAAGTGTACCTTTTAAAGCATATGTGATGGATCAAAAATAAAAAGTAGCGTGGACTTCCGGTGGGCGGGCGCCGCGGTCGGCAGCAGGTGAATTGAGCTCCGCTCGGAACCTACATGAAAACTTTTAAAAAGTGACCTGGAACACTTGTTTTCACCCTGAATCTACTTCTTGCCTGCCCTGCTGCTGACCGGGTGCCCACTGAAAAATCCTTGGCAGATACAGCTGCCCGGAGCGGAGGGATCGCTAGGTCTGGGACCCCCTCTGTCTTTTTCAGGAGAGCTAACATCGCTCCACCACTGTGACCCGCCGCTTGGGCTGCTAAACACCGGGACACAGATCGCAGCTAAGGGGTAATACCTGACCCCCGGAATACCACTAGAAGCCGGCCTGCAACCATCTGAGCCGACATCCTCCCGGACCGGGTGAGAACATCTCCTCTCTGACGAGCAGCCATCTTGGCCCCACGTGGCATACCCCCATCCTGAATTGAGGAAAAACCGCTCACTTTGCAACAACCAGGGATCGCGGCAGTTGCCGACACTGACACCGGGCTACCTCACATCACCCCCCAGACTGCTCAATAGGGTCTGGTGAAAGGGACTCACGCCGCAGATCGCCTCCGCCACGGAACTGCTCTTTTGGCGCGAAACGGCGCGGCTCCTTCTCGAGGGGCCCCATCTTGCAGCAGACGCCAAACAGGAGCCACAGGACCCACCGGGGGTAAGCCTATTTACTTTGCCCTAACTGAAGGCCCCCTACTCAGTGCCGGACACACCCGCTCCACCTAAGGCCCATCCATAAATGACCAGCTCTCCTATTTCTTCCCTCTGGGGACACTAATCACTGGGAGGCCTCGGGTTCACATTAGCAGGGTTGGCAGCCCACGCTCCTCCGGGACACTGCAAATACCGCTAGACCTGATCCCAACTCCTACAGAGCCTCTTATTAAACTAAACTAATAGAGCCTACCTAACATGCTAGGCCTCCTTTAAACTGCATAGCCTCCTATCACCCTTCAGCAGCTTTGAGGCAGAACTGACCCGGCGATCCCAGATTCTTGGCTGTGGAGCTTACTGCCATTTGTTTTATTGAGCTGCACACATTTCTATTCTTAGGATACTGAATGTGGGGCCACCTAGCTGCAAAACCACCACATTTGTTTCTCTGTGGAGCCTGCTGTACAGAACCTGAAATATTGCACTGCTACTAAATTCTGTTCATAATCCTTTTCTTTTTTTTTCCTCCCTAGTAACCAGAGCATACTGTTGTGCTTATTCAGACCTTGTGTATATTTGTCTGCATACACTGTGTGGGTTTTTGAAACTCAAATTTTAGATTTTGACATTGCTCACATTGGCACTTAACCACACAGCCACCTGTTTCATTGAACTGCACATACAAGGACTCTTGGCCTCCTATCCTTAGGATACTGAATGTGTGGACACCTTGCTGCAGGCCACCACATTTGCTTCTCTGTGGAGCTTGCTGTATAGAACCTGAAATTTTGTACTGCTAATAATTTCTGTTCATAACCCTTTTCTCTCCCCAGCAACCAGAGTACTCTGCTGTGATTATTCTGACCTTGTGAATGTTTGTCTGTATACACTGTGTTGGTTTTCGAAACTTAAATCTCAGATTTTGACATTGTTCACATTGGCACTTAACCATTCATACTTTATTTCATTCAGGCTAGACATGCTCAGGGGTGTTGTTTCTTGCGAGATTTGACTGCCTGATTGTGATTTAGTGCCCCTGCTGGCGAGGTATACAACTGAATTTTATCCAAGTTTCACACTGCTCCCCGATATTGCCCTTCGATCACTACCCATCTATCTCATATCTTTCATTGGTTTATGGAGAAATACCTAACTAACACACCAATGGCGAGTCGCAATAAAGCTAATGACCGCCGTCTCAGGGCTACAAATGATCCCACTACACAAGGCCACAGTTCTGATTTTCCACTAGAAGGCGAATTATTAGATACACACCCCATTGTCAAACAAATTACCATGCTCTTTATGCCTAAAATTGACAACCTTCAAAGGGGAGTAGACACCCTAGCGGGTGAGGTTAAACAGTTTTCCACCAGGATGGGGGAGGCAGAGGGTAGAATTTCAGACCTGGAGGACTCTAATGTCACCACCACTCATAAGATAGAGCAGCTAGAGAGACAAACCGCAACCCTCCAATCAAAAATAGATGATCTAGAAAATAGATCGAGGCGCAATAACATGCGTCTCCTTGGCCTTCCCGAATCCATCAAACAATCCGATCTAATTCATTTCGTTGAAAATACCCTGCCGTCTCTGTTAAAACTTTCTCCTAAAGACTTAATTGGAGGAGTGGAGAGGGCACATAGAGTGGGCCTGGGAAGGGGGGGCCAGGACCC
Source organism: Bombina bombina (assembly GCF_027579735.1). Taxonomy (NCBI): domain Eukaryota; kingdom Metazoa; phylum Chordata; class Amphibia; order Anura; family Bombinatoridae; genus Bombina; species Bombina bombina. The sequence goes on along the minus strand of NC_069508.1, from coordinate 185,378,057 downwards.
GGCACAACCCCGTCCCATAATGATAAAGTTCTTACATTTTCAGACCAAAACAGCCATCCTGAGAGCTTACAGGAAATTGCATGAGCTGGTGTTTGAGAATGCGAGATTGCTGTTGTTTCAGGATTACTCTGCGGATCTCATGAGACGCCGCAGAGAGTTCGCGCCTCTCTGCTCTCGACTGCATAGGGAGGGCAGACAAGCGTATCTTTTATACCCTGCCAGACTCAAACTGGTTACCCCCAGGGGCCTTAGATTCTTTGATTCCCCAACAGCCGCCCAGGAGTTCCTTGATAACTATGAACCCCCTGTACGCAGCCCCACGCGTAGCCCAGTGAGACAGATGAGAGAAGGTGAGGGCTGAATGGCTCTGATAGATTCATATTTACTGTATTTAAATCCTTATACCTAATTACTACATCTACAATCTAACACTATGGCTGGAATGGTATTGACGCTGATCCAGTTGACTGTATTACTACTGAGCCTTTCCCTGGGGAAAAATCTTGAGCGGGCTGGGGTCCCTGGTCCTGGTCCCCCTAGTGAGCTGCGGGAGGGTGAGATGCAGTGTAGGCCCCAGTTGAAGAATAGGGAGAGTCGACTAGGGTGTTCCCCCCTCACTCAGCTCTGCCTGAAATGTTTTGAACTTTTTGTTATACTTACCTCTTGGAAACCACCTCCATTCAGATTCCAGTATAAAGAACACTGTTTTTGTCTCAATATATTTCCTACTTTTAATTATGTTAAAACTAAATCTCTGCCATGGAATCCAAGGGTAAAACTGTTCTATGAGGACCACTTTGAGTCCCTTGTTAGAGTTACCGTGTTTGTACTTCTGTTATTTATGCATAAATCTAAAGGTAAATGTCCTTGTTGCAACACGCCACCTTCTAGTGGTTATGTTTTGAGTTGTGGGTTAGAATGGTTTTCAATGACAATCATATACTCTTCTTTACAGTGTAGCAGTCATGGTACACTAAAGGTGAAATTCCACTTGGCGAGGTCTGGCGAGGGATTGGTGTGCTGTGAGGCTGAACCGGGAGTCTTGCCGCGCACCATGGGAGGTCACCAAAGTATGAGGTGTGAACTTCCTCTCCCCCCTTTTTTTTTTTTTTTTTTTTTTTTTTTTTTCTTCTTTTTCTCTCCCCCCTCCTCCCCTCTCCCTCTCTTTCGTTCCCCCCCTTCCCTCCTTCATGATTATGCTCTTATCCTCTCTCTGATGTCTCTCCTTTGCACTTACTATGCCGTATGCACTGTACACTTCCTTGCCATACATGTAGTCTCCACCTCAGGATCATTGATAGTAGTAAACATTTAATCTGTACTCTTGGAACGTAGGGGGAATTCATTCCCCCATCAAGAGAAAATCGATCCTAACACACCTCAGGAAAAAAAGAGCGGAGATTGTGTTTCTACAAGAGACACACCTCTCGGACTTGGAACACAGTAAACTACAGACTGACTGGGTGGGTAGAGTAGAGTATGCCTCATACAAGTCAGCTAGCAGAGGAGTGGCCATACTCTTTGGTAAACAATTGAACTATGAAGTTCTGGAAACACTTAAAGACCCTGAAGGTAGATTCATTGTCGCAAAGATTCGCACCTCAGACAACATCTACACACTATGTAACATCTATGCCCCTAATCAAAAAGATAGAAAATTCTGGGACTCCATACTGACAACACTCATTCCCTTTCTAGGGACTCATATCATTCTAGGAGGGGATTTCAATCTGGCCCCAAACCCTCACTGTGATAGGCTTAAAGACCCCAACAGATGCACAGAGAGAAGCCTGCCTAGGGTATCAGATAAATTTGAGAGAGATGTGTTTGGAGGCTTATCCACCTCCCTTGATATCTCAGACATTTGGCGACAGCTTAATCCGGATGGTAGGGATTACACTTGCGTATCCCGGGCCACACCCTCTATGTCGCGCATTGATCTCTTCATGATCTCAAACTCTCTAATCACCCGAGTCATCGATACTAAAATAGGCGAGATTATTGTCTCTGACCACGCCCCCATAGCTCTTTTTTTGGATATAACTCCCAGGGTTGGCAACAGACGCACTCTACGCTTCCCGAGATATCTTGTAACATCCCAGGAATTCCAAGCCTACCTAACGCATTGTTGGGATGATTACAAGGCAAATAATATCCAACACATACATACTCCAGAACTTTTCTGGACTACGGCCAAAGCGGTGCTCTCGGGTGATATTATCGCTTACCTAGCCCGGAGAAAGAAACAATGTCTAGAAAAGGTTGTTAACTTGAGGAACAACCTTGCAGAGGCCTACCGCGAATATTGTTCTACCCCCTCCAACGATTCCTACCATAAATATGTTGGTACCAAAACAGAATACGATGCGCTTCTGGCGCACCAGGCCTCGCAAGCGCTCCTCCGGACTCGCGGTAAATACTATCGCTATGGGGACAAATCCGGGAAGCTTTTGGCTGCCCTAGTGAAGCTCAATAACTCCTCCAGACACATTGCTGCTTTAAGAGCGGGTGGCAGAGTGCTCAAAGACTCCAATCAAATAGCGGAGGCTTTTGCCTCCTATTACTCTACCCTTTACGCAAGTGAGCTCCCCTCGGGAAACGAAGTGAGAGACAGATTCTGGGAATCTGTTGAGCTCCCAAAAATCTCAGAGGAGCAATTAAATAAACTGAATGCTCCGATAGCGAGGGACGAGGTTGAGAGAACCATCATGGCCATGTCTCTGGGCAAGGCGCCAGGTCCGGATGGATTGCCTATCGAATTTTATCGATTACTTAAGTCACAGGTCACTCCCTCTCTTGTGGATCTATTCTCTATCTACCTTAGAGAGGAGTCGGCACCCTCCCCAGAATTTGTATCGGCCTCCATCACTTTGATTCATAAAGAAGGGAAGGACTGCCTGTTACCCGAATCTTATAGACCGATATCCCTGCTAAACGCGGACTATAAGATCCTTACTAAACTGTTCGCCGAGAGACTTAAGTTCATTCTACCCACTATCATCCATGAAGATCAGACTGGCTTCATGCATGCGCGCTCTTCAGTAGTTAACGTACGCAGGGTCCTACAGATAACTCAATTCTTCTGGCCTGGCTCGAGGAAAAAAGCGGAGACAGCTGACTCGGAGGCCTTCCTGCTGTCGCTTGACGCAGAGAAGGCCTTTGATCGGGTGGAATGGGACCACCTTCTCCACACTATGTCCCAAGCCAACTTCTCTGGTCCCTTTCTCACTCTCATCAAAAATCTCTACCACTCGCCCACGGCTAATGTGATTGTTAACAATGTCTTCTCGCCTGATTTCCAGCTACACAGGGGCACAAGACAGGGGTGCCCCCTGTCGCCCCTACTCTTTAATATAGCGTTAGAACCCCTGGCCGTTAAACTGCGACAGACCTTCCCGGGTATAGCAGGATCTCCACAGCATTTGGCACTATATGCCGATGATATGCTCCTCTTTGTACAGGACCCTCAAAGACACCTGCCTAATATCATGAATGATCTTGAGAATTTTGGCCTATTCTCGGGTTATAGAATAAACGTACAAAAGTCGGAGATCCTTTGGCTAAACAGGAAAACCACCCCTGGGGTGAACTACCCCTTTACAATAGCCAAACATAATATTACCTACCTCGGTATTAAGATTTCAGCCAACCCCAATAGGCTATATGCTGACAACTTAACCCCCATTTGCGCTAAACTTCAAGCCCAAATGAACAGTTGGAGATCCCTACCATTATCGTTGACGGGTAGAATTGCCCTGCTTAAAATGGTGGTGCTCCCCCGGGTTTTATACCCACTTCTAATGCTTCCCCTACTCTTGAGCAAAGCTGATCTCAAGCTTCTAAACTCTGCAACAAGAGAGTTCATCTGGCAAGGGAAAAAATCGTGGATCTCGAGGGAAAAACTTACTATGACATTCCTTAATGGAGGCTTAGCACTCCCTGATTTCCGGCTTTACAATTGGGCCGCTCTGATTCGTCTGGTAGTGGATTGGCAGGTAGGCACCCATCACTTCTGTCATCCAGATCTGGAGCAGGCAGTGCTGGGGGACATTTCCCTGGCCTACCTTCCGCATCTTGCAAGCATGAAGGCCTTGAAGAACCTGGGTCTCAACGCTTTATTCAGCGACCCCCTGAAGGCCTGGCTCCTTGCCCACAAATATCTAGGCAAAACCTGCCACGCTTCGCCTTATCTTCCTATCAGGAGTAACCCAGATTTTCCGACAGGATCTGACACCCAGCCTTTCAGGATGTGGGAGGCGAAGGGGATAAAATCTCTCAAGCCTCTCCTTGATCCGCTAACAAAAACTTTCACGACATTTGGGGCCCTACAGAGGGACTATGGCTTGCCAAGAACTCACTTTTACGCATTCCTCCAGATACGCCACTATGCTGGGACACTGGTCAGAGACACAACAGATTTTTGGGAGGGATCCCCTTTCCGCCTCACTCAATCACTATATGCCATGGGCAGGTTTTCTCTCTCAGAAATATATCAAACCCTATTGCAACGCCATCTCCCAAAGTTACAACCATCTATACAGACAGGCTGGATTAGAGAGGGACTGGGAGAGACTACATGGGTGGAAATTAAGAATAGTATGGAAAAAACCAGGAAAGCAACCCTTTCAGCCACGCTTAGAGAATCCCAAGTACGCTTCTTACATAGGGCATACTTCACACCCAGAGTTATGGCCAAGTGGATTCCCACCCATACAAATAAATGCTCTAAATGCTCACTAGATAACCCTAATCTCCTCCACTATGTATGGGAGTGCCCTCCGGTCAGGCAATATTGGGGTAAAATCCAGTTTTGGCTGAAACAAAAACTCCAGATACAGCTTGAGATACGCCCCGAAACCATCATATTCCTATGCTGGGATGACCGACACAAACAACATGACTCAGTACTGAGCTTAATCATGCTAGTGGCTAGGAAACACATATTGAAACACTGGATTAACAACACTGGCCCCTCATTTAAAGGCTTTAAGAACCTTTTACAATCCCAATTATTCATTGAGCAAATGGACGTCAGGATAGATGTACAGAACAGATTGAGCCTATTCCTACGTAAGTGGCGCAGATTAATTCTCACCTTTGAACTGGAAATACAGAGGCTCATTCTCAAGCCATTTAAAGACTCTGTGATTTTTATGGAAAGCACTTTAAGGGGTGACTGGGCTCACCTGCTTCAGGAGCATGGTTAGTGGCTTAGCTTTAGGCCCCGCATCGTGCTCCACACGCACCCGCATCTCATCCTCCAAACCATCGCGCTCACCCCTTTACACCACCTCCCCCCTCTTTCCCTCCTCCCCCCAACCCCCTTCTCTCTCCTTTTTTTTTTTTTTTTTTTTTTTTTTTTTTTTCACCCTCTGCCAGGCCTCGACCTCGACCGGCCCCACAGTAGGGCCTTAAGTGGTTTAGTAATAGTTTAGTTTATTTTTTCTTTTTTTAGCTATTAAGTTAGTGTATTTAGGAACGTTTTGGTTTTAAAAAAAATACTTTAAAATGCCTGGGGATGGCAGACACGTACAGAGGTAACTTTTATACTCACTTGTAGATCAATGACTGGCGGAAATGTCAATATGTATCAGTGAATAACACTCCTCATGATTATGTTTACTCCTGCTATTGTTATATACTGTAATCTTACCTATTAATTGTAAATTGTACATTGAATCTATGTATCCTCTGTGCGTTCTGTTTTTGCTCTCCCTAATAAAAAATGATATTTTAAAAAAAAAATAAATAAAAAGTAGCAATGAAATAAGAGAATTTAAATTAATACATATAAAAATAGTCACGTTTAATTTCATTAAGCTTATACATTAAAAAAGTTTTTTTTTAAATGTCTCATGTAAAGTCACCACAAGAACGTCTAAGGGGTTGTGGAAAATGTTCCTCCTTTAGGTGTATCAGGCTGCAGCTTCTTTCACTGTGGTTGTTCCTCGGCCAAGTGGAGTATGGTAATAATGTAAAAACCAAATGGCACAGCTCCTAGTCAAAGTAACATTTATTCACGCAGCGTTCAAGCGCTGTACAAGTTGCACTTACTGTAAGAAAGATAAAATCACATCAGCAAAATTCAAGATTGTCCACTCGTGAAAGGTCCTCCGAGCTGTTCCATTTGCCTCTGTATATCACTCGGCTCCTGGTTAGTTCAATTAACAAACAGTTAGTCTTTCTGGGCCGTTGTAATGGTTCCTGTGATATAATAATATAGAAGCCTGTGAGGGTCACAAAAGCTCAACGCATTTTGCCTGCTATCCGTGCAAGCTTTCTCAAGAGGGATAGAGTCATACCAGCCAATAATGGAACTAATTACATGTAGTAGGGGATTGGTTGGGAAATTGCTTCAAACAACTAATTGGGTCAGTTTAAAAAAATTGTTTTCTCTTAATCTTTACAGGGAGCGTGTGAACAAACGTCGTGTGAAAGATATGGTGAAGGAATTTACTCTGCTATGTCGCGGTTTACATGGAACAGAATATACAGCGGATTATTAGCTATCTACAGGGTAGGACTACAACTGGCAAGCTAACCTTTACCTCCAGATTGCATTGACCTGCTCAGACCCCCTAACCTCATTCAGATTGGTCTGTTATCTCTCAAAGGAACTTCCTATTTTTACCAAGAAATTCTAAAGGCAACAACGAAAAGACATCTGAATAAAGCTTCCTGGTTTAAAAATCTCCATGTTGTGATCCTAAATCTACCCTTTAATGGCTTGGTTCTGCTCTTCCTTGTGGACACTTATAGTGACATTATCCAGAGGAAGCCCAAGCAAATGTCATGGGTGGGAATTGGATTAAACAAGGAAAACAAAAAGTGACTTGTTCCTAAACTGTTATGATTGGACTTTGAACAGAGTCATGTTGCTTCCCCTCAAACTACAATATTGTTAATACGCATGTATGCAGATTTTAATCCTTATCCATTTCAGGGCTGGATCCGGACTGTTACAAAGTTTGTGATGTTCTTGAGATGAAGAGATTTGGAAATAGGTTTATGGTGAGGATATGTAGAACGGTGACAGTGTTTTTTTTGTTTACTGTTTTATGTTTAACTTAGAGGGTATTTTCACTGAACACATTCAGTGTAATGAGGCAGTTATACTTACAATCTGCTCCAAAAGCATTTCAGCCTGAACACACACACAATGATTCTCTGCATTTTACCAACACGTAAAAGGTTGAAGAAAAATAAACGCATGAAGTGTCTGCTTCCAAAGGGTAAAATCTCGCTATAGACACAATATGCATTGAATATTTTAATAGTTTGTTTTGGCCTCTATACGAGCTGTATAATGGTATTTTGTGCTTCAGCACAGAAGGGCCGGATGCAATAAACTTTATTTGCACATTGTCCATGTTTTTTTTTTTCTATTTTTGATTTTTTAAGCCTAAAATCACATGAAAGATCCTTAAATCTAGCTTGGTGAGTTACATATGTTGATGTTACAACTGATAAATAGTCATAAGCCGGGCAATTAGTAAGGCCAATGGCTCTGGTTTTTAACAGCTGCTTTACGGGAAATTGTGCGCAAACATCTTGCAAAGGAACAAAATAAAAATAAGATTTTTTGTATAAGTAAAGGAATAGATGTATTTATCCATTTTATCGAAAAATGACTCTAGGAAATATGTTCTAAGCTCTATCTTTATAAAAAAAATGACTTAAACATGATCATTGTGTAAAGTTCACTAATTTCTTATGTGATATTTATTCTGGTGAGAATAGATTTTAAAGGGACTTGATATTCAGAATGTATATTTCTTCTATCTAAAAGAAAGTATTTCAAAAAAGTTTAACTCTGCTAAATAAACTGTTATTCCATGGGAGATATTTTTGTCAGGCAGTAAGTGATAGATACATAAGTATCAGTTAAGCTTCCTGTTTAAAGTGGCAGTAAACACCTTTTAATTACAAGACATTTATGTTGTGTTGCTATAGAATAAACATATCAGCCAAGTCTTCAAAATTTAAAACAAATTAACATCCTTTTCTGCAGCTATTTTTCAATAGACAAACTATCCACTATTTGCCTTATTTGGATGAGACAATCTGGGCTTCAGCCCACAGACAACAAAACTAGTCACTGCCATAACGTTAGTATAAAGTGCATTGTTTTGCAGTTATCTGATAAAGCCAATTGGGACAGCTATGTAGCAGGATTAGCCCTGTCAGCTGGTGCATTTCATGCTTTGAGAATTAGAAATTGCTCAATTTTCTGAGCTAAATTTATTTAAAAAGAGGGCAAAATAAATAATAAAAAATATTGCAAAGTTATTTCATTAAACATAACATTTTATATAGAAAATTACGTGTTTACTTTCCTTTTTTAACTTTTAATTTGAGAGCTGTTTTGTAACGTTTGTCGTTCAAAAAATGATTTAACTGCTGCTGTTTCATAAACACAACACAAACATTTTAATGAGTACAATGTCCCTTAGCCGTAAAACTGAAACAAATAGGGATTATAGGACAACACAGACATTTCCATGTGGAAAACAATGTGGATTTAGATAGGGATTGTGAGCCAGGGATCTTTCACAAACTTTCGTACTTATATGATGGGTTTAGTCTGTAATTATAAAGAGAGATTATTTTTTTTAAACAAGAGCTGCCTAATGTTTTTATATTTTGCGTAAGGTCTGCAGTAATAGAACTATTTATTTGTTTTATAAACTGTAATATGTATTTTGCAGTAAACTTATTTATTAAGATTTGAGCAAAGTAGGATAAATAATGGTTCATTTGACCATAGTTCTGTGCTTTCGGGCACCTCCTAGAGACTGTAAAATGATCAGATTTATTTTTGTGAAACTGCTGGCTCTTACCGTCGGGAGGTACATAAAATGCAAACATGAATCCTCCTTGAATCATTTAATTATGCATTGTAAAAAAAACAAAAACATAACTTTGTAAAATACTTTAAATATGTTTTGTCACATTTTCCTGTCATTTACTGCTTTAAATTGTGTTTTTTCTCACTGGCCCCAGACAGACTGGAATAAATCTTGCAGGATACAGAACTTTGACCCTGCAACACCCTATATATTGCTTGATCAGCACAAGATCTCAATTTCTTTCTATACATCCACAGCAATATATAACACTCAATTCCAAACAATGTAAAGGAGGCTTAAACAAACGTAATAGTTTGAAATGTTTTAAAATGATTTTATTTTGTATATAGATCTTTAGCAATGCAAAGCTTGTTGTTATGCCTATATCACAATAAATGTGATGTCCCTTATAAGTACTTCATTTGTATGATGTACTCCTGCATTTGCAGAACAAAAAGTTACATGTGGGCCAGTTTATTAAATTAAATCACAAAATATTTTGTAATAAAAATGTATCAAATATAAATGTGAAAATGTGCATGTTTTCAGCGGACTGTGGCACCTATTACTGATTAATACCTTTTGATTTCATGCTCTTTTTTTTTTTCCTTTCTTCTGTGCACTTAGGTAGTTGGGAGGCCAATTTTGTCTTTTTTTTTTTTTTCCTTTCTTCTTTGCACTTAGGTAGTTGGGAGGCCAATTTTGTCTTTTTTTTTTTTTTTTTTTTCTTTCTTTTCCTTTCTTCTTTGCACTTAGGTAGTTGGGAGGCCAATTTTGTCTTTTTTTTTTCCAAAAAGTTGCATGGGCTTCAAGCCAGTTCTACAAATTACTCCTATTTGAACACAATTTACTTGAACAGTTCTTTAGCACAATAAGTACCAGAATCCGATACACACGTTACCTAGAAGCAAGGAACCTGCATGTGATTTGGACTGTAAGGGCACAAATAAGTAATTTGTAGACCAGGCCTGCACACTCAGATTGAGAAGTGGAACAATAAAAAGCATTGACTTTAAAAACTGTTAAATATTACATATATTTTGTGTTTCCCATATATTATCATTACTTCTAAATGTGCAGTATGTACTCACGTGCACATGAAGCAAAGAAAATATGTTCTATACATGTTCAGATCATCATATGTTTGCTTTAAACCAACACATTCAAAATATTCCCCCCCCCCCTCTCTTTTAAATTTTTTCACTATAATATTTTACCCAGCTGTTATATATGGAATACCGCTTTTTTCTATAGATGAAGGTTGTTGTAAATCGTGCTGTAAAAAAGAAATGTTGATAAAGTCTCTATTTCTCTTATTAATTTGTTACACTGGGATTACATTACTGATGGGTCGGTTAGAAATGGTACAAATGGCCTATGTCATAAATGTAAAGCTATAATCAATCTTATACATTAAATACTAAAATGTTTGAGGTATTTAAAAATGTTGCATAAAATATTTCAATGGGTCAAAAACATAACAAAATGCCAGAAGCATAAATGTATAATTGTAAACTTGGGGTCATGGTGGCATAAAGTAAGAAATAAAATAAAGTATCCATGTCAGTTGCAGCCTTAATACGGTATTGAATGGGGACTGACGAGAGATTCAAATATGTGATTCATAATAAAAAAAATAGAGAAACAAAGTGATTTTCTTTCATACAGGTGGTAAGAGTCCACGATCCATTACTCCTGGGAATTCCTTTTCCCTGCCACTAGGAGGAGGCAGATTCCCAAACCCCAAGAGCTCTATAAAACCCCTCTCACCTCACTGGTAACTCAGTCTTGTCTTTGCCTCTGCTGGAGGAAGGTGAAGAATGAAGATGTGCATGTTCTTTTTCAGTGAGAGGGGTTGTTAGACTGAGTTGAGGCCCATTTCCCATCAAAATGCAGTGTTTAATGGAGGGATGTATTGGCAGTATGTGTAGCTAGTGACACATGTTTTTTTCACCTCATGGGAATTAGTCACAAGCCTTCCGAAGGTGTTGCGGGAACCTGTCCTTTTTTTTTCCTCTTTACTTTTTTTTTCTTGGGATAGCGCAGGTTAGTTTTGCTGTGCTTTTTCTTCTTATCTGATGTCGGATAACGTGAGCGCTCCCTCATTATATAGGTATGCTATATGAAGGTTCTGCATGGTTTGTCTCTTAGTGCATTGTTCAGGATTATTGGATTCTAAGAATTATTTCTCAGAGTTATCGGATAGGTTTCACAACAAGGCCTCCCAGAGGAAGGTTTATTCTGTCCAATGTTCCAAAAAATTCTGTGAGCCTTTTTTTCTGTCAGTTTCGGATCTTGAGTCTATGGGAGTGATTGTTCCTGTTCCTCTGTTGGAACAGTGGGTGGGATTTCCTTCATGTAAATGGCAAGAGTCCATGAGCTAGTGACTTATGGGATATACATTCCTACCAGTAGGGGCAAAGTTTCCCAAACCTCAAATGCTTATAAATACACCTCCTACCTCACTCACACCTTAGTTTTACAAACTTTGCCTCCTATGGAGGTGGTGAAGTAAGTTTGTGCTTGATTTCTTCTAACCATTTTGAAGCACAATTCCTCTCAGATTACAATGTTTGTCAGAGGGATGTGAAGAGCGTATCGCCTGTTAATTTTTATGGTTTAACTCATGGGAAATCTTTTCAAGGGTTCGGTCGTAGGGATTCATCTCCTACCTCCCTTTTCAGATCGACGATATACTCATACCATTACCTCTGCTGATAGTTTTCAGTACTGGCTTGGCTGCCTGCTATATGTGGATGGGTGTCTTTCGGTAAGTATGTATCATTATTTAAGACACACTCAGCTATATTTGGCGCTTTATATAAAGTTTTAAATATATGTATTTATTTAAATGAGTCAGGTCTATGTGTATTTCCCTTTGCAGTCTAACAGTTTCAGTATGGGAATTATGTTTTAGGAAGTTATTTTTTAATATTTTCTTACTTGGGTTTTAGTCTTTTTTTTCCAATTTGACTTGTTTTTCCTTTATTTCACGGGCAAATCTAGGCTCGCGAGGGTGCAAAATACTGTTATTTATTGCGTCATTTTTGTTGTGAAATTTTTTGGCGCAAATTTGCGTCTTTAGTGTTGCAAGTTTCATCATTTCCTGCGTCTTTATTGACGAGTTGCGTCATTTCCGGATGTTGGGTGGCGCCAAATATTTTTTTGGTTATATTACCCCACTTCCTTTATGCTCCTTGTTCTCTTTATATTCTATAGGGCTATGCTGTTTTCTTTTCTGCCTATTTAGCATATGCATTTTTCTTTCTAATGACACAATGAGTCCACGGATCATCTAATTACTATTGGGAATATCACTCCTGCCCAGCAGGAGACAGCAAAGAGCACCACAGCAAAGCTGTTAAATATCACCTCCCTTCCCTCCAACCCCAGTCCTTCTCTTTGCCTACGTTAGAGCAAAAAAGTGGTAAAGTTAGGTGTTAGAAAAGATTCTTCAAGCAAGATTTTATTATTTTTTAAGTAGTGCAAGATTGTGCTGCTTTGTTCTAGGGTGTAGCCGTAGTCTATATCAGTCTCTTCAGTAGAGCAGTGGTGGCTTTAGAGCTATGGGAACTTGTGGGGTATAATTGTCAGTGCGCCTCCCATATACTAATGCTGCCCTATTTCTAAAGCCTGAGTAAGATTATTCAGTCTTTGCATTTTTTTCCACAGGTCCATGTGAGGGATCTTGCCTCTCAAACCTAGTGAGCTGCCTTGCTGCCGGGCAGATTTATAAAGGTAAGTGCTGAATTTTTATTTTCTGGGAACGTTATACAGAATAAATCTACTGCAACGGAAACGTTTTTTCACTGTAAGAGCAATAACATTTTGGAATTCATTACCAAAGGAGGTAGTGAATGACAATACCTTAGATACATTTAAACATTATTTGGATACATTTCTGTCTATAAACAAAATTCATGGATATGATTCCTAGTATTAAATGGGTCAACTTTTAGTGGGATTATTTAAGCTTAACTGGAGCTTTTTGTATATATTTTAGATTTGTATAGGTTGAACTTGATGGACTTCTGTCTTTTTTCAACCTCATCTACTATGTTACTTTAAAATAAGTTAAACAAATTCTTAGACAAAAGAAAAGTTCTCCTATGACTTGAAGGATCTTTTATTACGGGCAGTAATAGCAGGCATGGAGGACGAGGAGCAGGCTCAGAGGTGATGTTTTTTACTTTAGTAATGATACAACGGCAACACTATACTTTTGGCTGAATGGGAGTTTTTTCTTGTAACGCCCATAATGGGCGGTGTTACTGTAAGCGGCAAATTTTGTTGGGCACTTCTCCCTTATACTTTCTGTGTTTCCATAGCAAAGAAAGCTTCGTCACAGTTTTTGGCCGTATTACGGACTTCAATTGACAGAATAAAGAGGTTTAATCCAGATCGTCTAACAGTGTATACACTCCGGTGTTAGTCAGGCAGGTAAGCACCTCAGCAAAGTTAAGCTGAGGTGTAGAGGTGTCGGGTGTGTTTATTTTTTGGGGGGTATTTTCTTAATAAATATCAGTTATTTATCTATTTATTCAGTTTGTTGGTAAATAAAGATGGACCAAGAGGCCCTGCAAGATGTTACATGTTCTTTATGTTTTGATGCTAATGTTGAACCACCAATCCCTTTCTGTTCCTCATGTATTGAGAGAACTTACATTACAGGGATAGACTTTTTTCTGAGCCAACATTGTCTAGGGCGGATGCTGTTCAGGAGTCTTCTGACAATGTTCAAGATATGCCGCAGCTTTCTCCTCATATGTCCAAAAATTTATTGTCCACTCTTCTAGTGCCCTGTGCTTCCTCTCTCACTCCAGCTGGAGTTACGTTGCAAGACATTGCTTCCCTCATGTCCTCAGCGGTATCTGATGCGTTGTCTGCTTTTCCCATGCTGCAGGGAAAGTGCAAGAGTAAATGTAAACAATCAGTAGGTAAAGTTACTGACACAGTCGTGGCTATTTCGAATGCCCCCTCCCAGAAGCCTGAGGAGGAGGATACTTTGGTAGCATTTGAGGGTGAAATCTCAGACTCAGTGTAATTCCTTCTGCTGATACTGAAGTTGTATCTTTCAGGTTTAAGCTAGAACACCTCCGTCTGTTACTTAAAGAGACAGTCTAGTATAAATTAAACTTTCATTATTCAATAGGACTTTTAATTTTAATCCACTTTCCAATTTACTTTTATCATCAAGTTTGCTTTTTTCTCTTGGTATTCTTAGTTTAAACTAAACATAGGTAGGCTTATATGCTAATTTCTAAGCCTTTGAGGGCTGCCTCTTATCACATGCTTTTAAAATCTCTTTTCAACACAAAGAGACAGAAAGTACACGTGGGCCATATAGATAACACTGTGTTCAGGCACAGGGGGCTATTTAAAGGACCAGTCAACACAGTAGATTTGCATAATCAACAAATGCAAGATAACAAGACAATGCAATAGCACTTAGTCTGAACTTCAAATGAGTATTAGATTTTTTTTTCTGACAATTTTAAAAGTTATGTCTTTTTCCACTCCCCCTGTACCATGTGACAACCATCAGTCAATCACAAATGCATACACGTACCATGTGACAGCCATCAGCCATTCTCAAATGCATACACACTTATTCTTGCACATGCTCAGTACGAGCAGGTGACTCAAAAAGTTTAAATATAAAAAGACTGTGCACATTTTATTAATGGAAGTTAATTGGAAAGTTGTTTAAAATGGCATGCTCTATCTGAATAATGGAAGTTTAATTTTGGTTGAGTGTCCCTTTAAGATTTAGCACAAAACGATGCTTAATTTAAGACAATAGATAATAAACACAGTCACAGTCATGTGATCGGGGGGCTGGAAGAAGGTTCCTAGATACAAGGTAATCACAGAGGTAAAAAGTATATTAATATAACTGTGTTGGTTATGCAAAACTGGGCAATGGGTAATAAAGGGATTATCTATCTTTTAAAACAATAACAATTCTATGGTAGACTGTCCCTTTAAGGAGGTTTTAGCTACACTGGATGACAGCGACACCACAGTCGTAGTCAATCCTAAGAAATCCAGTAAGCTAAACAAATATTTTGATGTACCTTCCATGGTGGAGGTTTTTCCTGTACCAGATCAAGCTACAGAGATTATTGCTAAGGAATGGGAAAGACCGGGTATCCTTTTTTCTCCATCCCCTATATTTAAAAAGATGTTTCCTATAGCAGATTCTATTAAGGAGTCTTGGCAGACAGTACCCAAGGTGGAGGGGACAATTTCCACACTGGCTAAGAGGACCACTATTCCCATAGAGGATAGTTGTTCTTTTAAAGATCCTATGGACAAAAAATTAGAGGGGTTACTCAAGAAGATGTATGTACACCAAGGTTTATAATGGCAACCTGTAGTGTGCATTGTTACCGTCACTAGTGCGGCGGCATACTGGTTTGATGCGTTGTCTGATTCTATTAGGACAGACACTCCCCTTGAAGAGATCCAGGATAGGATCAAGGCCCTTAAGTTGGCCAATTCCTTTATTACGGATGCTTCCCTACAGGAGCAAAGATTTCCGGTTTTGCTTCGCTGGCCAGCAGAGCCTTATGGTTAAAATCTTGGTCTGCGGATGTCTCATCTAAGTCTAAGCTTTTGGCTATTCCCTACAAGGGGAAGACCTTGTTTGGGCCTGGATTGGCGAAAATAATTTCTGACATTACAGGAGGAAAGGGTCATTTCTTCCCTCAGGACAAGAGAAATAAGTAGAAGGGATGTCAGAGCTTTTCTAGACAGGTTTGCTTTTCTAGACAAACACTTCCAGTTTGTGGCTCTTCCATTTGGCCTCGCCACCGCTCCCAGAATTTTTTCAAAGGTTCTGGAATCACTGTTGGCGGTGCTCCGGTTGCGTGGCATTGCAGTGGCGCCTTATGCGGACGACATTCTGGTTCAGGCACCATCCTTTCAACAGGCAAAATCCCACATGGAAATGTCGTTATCCTTCCTGCGATCTCATGGATGGAAGGTGAACTTGGAAATGAGTTCCTTGGTTCCAACTACAAGGGTAGTTTTCTTGGGAACCATAATAGATTCCTTATCAATGAAGATATTTCTGACAGAAGATTCTTGTCTATCGCTTCAGTCCTCTCCTTCGGCCGTCAGTGGCTCAATGTATGGAGGTAATCGGTCTGATGGTAGCGGCTATGGACATCATCCCGTTTGTCCGTTTCCACCTCAGACCGCTGCAGTTATGCATGCTCAGGCAGTGGAATGGAGATTATGCGCACCTGTCTCCACGATTACATCTGGAACAGAAGACAAGGGATTCTCTTCTTTGGTGGTTGTCTCAGGACCATCTATCCCAGGTAACTTGCTTGCGCAGACCCACCTGGGTGATTGTGACAATGGACGCCAGCCTTCTGGGATGGAGAGCAGTCTGGGGCTCTCTAAAGACTCGAGGGATGTGGGCTCGGTCGGAGTCTGTTCTACCCATTAACATTTTGGAGCTGAGAGCAATCTTCAATGCTCTTCTGGTCTGGCCTCAGTTAGTCTCGGCCCGATTCATCAGGTTCCAGTCGGACAACATAACTTCAGTGGCTTACATCAACTATCAGGGAGGAACTTGCAGTTCCTTGGCCATGACAGAGGTAGCCAAGATAATTCAGTGGGCGAAGACCCACAACTGCTGTCTGGAGTGAACAACTGGGAGGCGGACTTCCTGAGCAGACAGACCTTTCACCCGGGGAGTGGGAACTCCATCCGGAAGTGCTTTCCAGCCTGACTCTCAAATGGAGACAGCCGGAATTGGATCTCATGGCTTCTCGGCAGAATACCAAGCTTCGGAGGTACGGGTCGAGGTCAAGGGACCCTCAGGCCGTACTGATAGATGCTTTGGTGGTACCTTGGAATTTCAGTATTGCATACCTATTTCCTCCGTTCGCTCTTCTACCTCGGGTCATTGCTCGAATCAAACAGGAGAGGGCATCAGTGATCCTCATTGCACCGGCATGGCCTCGCAGGATTTGGTATGCAGACCTGGTGGACATGTCATCTCTTCCACCTTGGAGACTTCCGTTGAAAAAGGACCTTCTACTTCAAGGGCCCTTCCTTCATCCAAATCTAGTTTCTCTGAAGCTGACTGCTTGGAGATTGATTGCTTAATTTTATCCAAGCGTGGATTTTCGGAATCGGTCATTGAGACCATGATTCAGGCTCGTAAACCTATGACTAGAAAGATTTACCATAAGATATGGCGTAAATATCTGTATTGGTGTGAATCCAAAGGCCACTCTTGGAGTAGAGTTAGGATTCCTAGAATTCTGTCCTTTCTCCAAGAAGGTTTGGAGAAGGGTTTATCGGCAAGTTCCCTAAAGGGTCAAATATCTGCCTTGTCTATTTTGTTACATAAACATCTGGCGGACATCCCAGACATGCAATCGTTTTGTTAGGCCTTGGTCAGGATCAGGTCTGTGTTCAAGCCAGTTACTCCTCCCTGGAGTCTTAAATTAGTTCTTAAGATTCTTCAAAGGGCTCCGTTTGAGCCTATGCATTCCTTAGATATTAAGTTGTTATCTTGGAATGTTTTGCTTCTTGTTGCTATTTCATCTGCTCGTAGAGTTTCAGAGCTCTCGGCATTACAGTATGAGTCTCCTTACCTTTATTTTTCATTCGGATAAGGTAGTTTTACGTACTAAGTTAGGGTTTCTCCCTAAAGTAGTTTCAGATCGGAACATTAATCAGGAGATTGTTGTTTCTTCCTTGTTGTTTCTTCTCAGAAGGAACGTCTTCTGCACAATCTGGACGTGGTGCGTGCATTAAAATTCTATTTACAGGCGACTAAGGATTTCGTCAGTCTTCTGCTCTGTTTGTGGTATTCTCTGGGAAACGTAAAGGGCAGAAAGCTATGGTTACTTCTCTTTCTTTGTGGCTGAAGAATATCATTCGCTTTGCCTATGAGACTGCTGGACAGCAGCCTCCTGAGAGAGTTACGGCTCATTCTACGAGGACTGTTTCCTCTTCCTGGGCATTCAAAAATGAAGCTTCTGTGGAACAGATTTGCAAGGCTGCAACTTGGTACTCTCTTCACACTTTTTCAAAATTCTATAAACTTGATACCTTTTCCTCAGCTGAGGCTTCTTTTGGGAGAAAGGTTCTTCAAGCAGTGGTGCCTTCCGTTTAGGTTCCCTGTCTTGTCCCTCCCTTATCATCTGTGTCCTCTAGCTTGGGTATTGATTCCCAATAGTAATTAGATGATCCGTGGACTCATCATGTCATTAAAAAGAAAACAAATGTTATGCTTACCTGATAAATTTATTTATTTCTTGACACGATTAGTCCACGGCCCGCCTTGTTCTTTTTGGACAGATTTGTTGGTATGTTATAAACTTCAGACGCCTCTGCACCTTGTTGCTTCCTTTCTCTCCTTTGCTTTGGTCGAATGACTGGGGTTGGAGGGAAGGGAGGTGATATTTAACAGCTTTGCTGTGGTGCTCATTGCTGCCTCCTGCTGTGCAGGAGTGGTAATTAGATGATCTATGGACTCATCGTGTCAAGAAAGAAATACATTTATCAGGTATCTGTCTGAACACAATTCTACCAAAGCTACGTGTATCTGTTGTAAACAAGCTGAGATTATATCTCCGGCTATAATATGTAACAGTTGTCATAATAAGCTTTTGCATGCCTATATGTTTCTATTAGTACTAGTAGAGCGTCTGTTGTTCCCTCAACATCCAATGTACATGATATCCCTGTTGATATGAAAAATTAAATTGCTGATGCAATACAGAAGGCTATGTCTGTTATTTCACCTTCTAATAAACGTAAAAGGTGTTTTAAAACTTCTCATAAAACTGATGAAACTTGTAATGACCGACATCATACTGAAATATCCTCCTCTGAAGAGGATCTCTCTCTGGTTCATAAGATCCTACTTCAGACATTTATGCTTTGGGTATTGAGGAGTCTGGTCCTCTTGATAACAAAACCAGTAAACGTTTAAATTCTGTTTTTAAACCACCTGTGGTTACTCCTGAGGTTTTTCCTGTCCCAGATGCGGTTTCTGATGTGATCGCTAAGGAATGGTCTAAACCTGGTGCTTCTTTTAATCCTTCTAGCTTTAAGAAGTTGTATCCTTTACCAGTGGCTAATTTGGAGTTTTGGAAAAAAGTCCCTATGGTTGATAGGGCTATTTCTACTCTTGCCAAACGTACTACTATTCCTATGGAAGGTAGTACTTCTTTTAAGGATCCTTTAGATAAGAGGATTGAATCTTATCTGAGGAAACCTTATTTACATTCTGGTTATATTCTCAGGCCTGCCATTTCTTTGGCTGATGTTGCGGCTGCATCAACGTTTTGGTTGGATAGCTTAGCACAACAGGAAGCAGATCCTGATTTGTCTAGCATTGTTCGTTTGCTTCAACATGCTAATCATTTTATCTGTGATGCTTTTTTGTCTTTAACTATTTTAGCTAGAAGAACTTTATGGCTTAAATCATTGAATGCTGACATGGTATCTAAATCTAGATTACCATCTCTATCTTTCCAGGGTAATAATTTATTTGGTTCTCAGTTTAGTTCTATTATTTCCACTATCACTGGGGGGAAGGGAGTTTTTTTGCCCCAAGATAAAAAAAAATCTAATGGTAAATCTAAAGTTTTTAATCGTTTTTGTTCCTTTTGTCAGAATAGATAACAGAAAACCACTCCTTCCCCTAAGGACTCTGGTTTCAATTGGAAGCCATCTTCAAGTTTGAATAAATCCAAGCCTTATAAGTGACCAAAGCCAGCCCCCAAGACTGCATGAAGGTGCGGCCCTCAATCCAGTTCAACTGGTGGGGGGCAGATTGAAATTATTTTAAATCATTTGGGCAGATTCTGTTCAGAATCAGTGGATTCAGAGCATTGTCTCTCAAGGGTATCGAATAGGTTTCAGAATAAAACCTCCTGTGAGAAGATTCTTTCTATCTCACGTTCCAACAAATCTTGTGAAAGCTCAGGCTTTTCTGAAGTGTGTTTCAGATCTGGAGCTTTCAGGGTTGATTATACCAGTTCCGCTTCAGGAACAAGGTCTGCATTTTTATTTAAATCTATTCATTGTCCCAAAGAAAGAAAATTCATTCATACCAGTTCTGGATCTGAAGTTTTTGAATTTTTTTGTAAGGGTCCCAACTTTCAATATGGTGACTATAAGGACTATTCTGCCTTTTGTTCAGCAAGGTCATTATATGTCCACAATAGACTTACAGGACGCTTATCTTCACATTCCGATTCATCCAGATCACTATCGGTTTCTGAGATTCTCTTTTCTATTCAAGCATTACCAATTTATCGCTCTCCCATTTGGCCTATCGACAGCTCCAAGAATCTTTTTGAAGGTTCTCGGTGCCCTTCTATCTGTTATCAGAGAGCAGGGTATTTGCGGTGTTTCCTTATTTGGACGATATCTTAGTAATGGCTCAGTCTTTTCATTTCGCAGAATCTCACACAAATCAGCTAGTGTTGTTTCTTCAAAGACATAGTTGGAGGATCAATTTACCAAAGAGTTTCTTGATTCCTCAGACAAGGGTCACCTTTTTAGGTTTCCAGATAGATTCTGTGTCCATGACTTTGTCTTTAACAGAAAAGAGACAAATGAAATTGATTTCAGGCTGTCAAAACCTTTAGTCTCGATCATTCCCTTCAGTGGCTATGTTCATGGAAGTTTTAGGTCTCATGACTGCAGCATCGGATGTGATGCCCTTTGTTTTCATATGAGACCTCTGCAGCTTTGCATGCTGAATCAATGGTGCAGGGATTATACTTGGATATCACAATTGATATTCTTAAATCCCAGAATTCTACTCTCTCTGACTTGGTGGTTAGACCATCATCGTATTGTTCAAGGGGCCTCTTTTGTTCGTCCTTCCTGGACTGTAAGTCTCCACAGATGCAAGTATTTCAGGTTTGGGAGCTGTCTGGGGGTCTCTGACAGCTCAAAGGGTTTGGAATCCTCTAGTGGCGAGGTTACCAATCAATATCTTAGAACTCTGTGCTATTTTCAGGGCTCTTCAGGCTTGGCCTCTATTAAAGAGAGAACTTTTCATTCACTTTCAGACAGACAATATCACAGCTGTGCCATATGTCAATCATCAGGGAGGGTCTCGCAGTCCTTTAACAATGAGAGAAGTATCACTGATACTTTCTTGGGTGGAATCCAACTCTTGTCTAATTTCTGAGATTCATATCCCAGGTGTAGACAATTGGGAAGCGGATTATCTCAGCCGTCAGACTTTACATCCGGGCGAGTGGTCTCTCTATCCAGATGTGTTTTTTCAGATTGTACAGATGTGGGGTCTTCCAGAAATAGATCTGATGACTTCCCATCTAAACAAGAAACTTCCCAGATACCTTTCCAGGTCCAGGGATCCTCATGCGGAGATGGTGGATGCGTTAGCAGTTCCTTGGTCTTACCAACTTGCTTATAGTTTTCCGCCTCTGGTTCTTCTTTCAAGGGTGATCTCCAAGATCATAATGGAATAATCGCATGTGTTTCTGATAGCACCGGCAGGGCCTCACAGGTTTTGGTATGCAGATATTTTCCAGATGTCCAGTTGTCAACCTTGGCCACTACCTTTAAGGCCAGACTTGTCTCAAGGGCCGTTTTTCCATCAGGATATCAAATCGCTAAATTTGAAGGTATGGAAATTGAACGCTTAGTGCTTAGTCATAGAGGTTTCTCTGACTCAGTGATTAATACAGGCTAGTAAGTCTGTTTCAAGCAAGATTTATTATCGGGTTTGGAAAACCTATATTTCATGGTGTTCTCATAAATTCTCTTGGCATTCTTTTAGAATTCCTAGAATTTTACAGTTTCTTCAGGACGGTTTGGATAAAGGATTTTCTGCAAGTACTTTGAGGGACAAATCTCTGCTCTTTCTGTTTTATTTCATAGAAAAATTGCTAAACTTCCTGATATTCACTGTTTTGTTCAGGCTTTGGTCCATATCAAGCCTGTTATTAAATCTATTTCTCCTCCTTGGAGTCTTAATTTGGTTTTGAAGGTTTTGCAGGCTCCTCCTTTTGACCCTATGCATTCTTTGTATATTAAACTACTTTCTTGGAAAGTATTGTTCCTTTTGGCTATCTCTTCTGCTAGAAGAGTTTCTGAATTGTCTGCTCTCTCTTGTGAGTCTCCTTTTCTGATTTTCCCTTAGGATAAAGCTGTTTTGTGGATTTTGTTTATATTTTTTCCTAAGGTTGTGAATTCTAACAACATTAGTAGGGAAATTGTTGTTCCTTCCTTGTGTCCGAATCCTAAGAATTCTCTTGAGAAATTGTTACACTCTTTGGATGTGGTAAGAGCTTTGAAATACTATGTTGAGGCTACTAAAGATTTCAGGAAGACTTCTAGTCTATTTGTTGTCTCTTTTGGTTCTAGGAAAGGTCAGAAAGCCTCTTCCATTTCTTTGGCATCTTGGTTAAAGCTGTTGATTAACAAGGCATACTTAGTGGCGGGGCAGTCTCCTTTGCAAAGCAGCAACTTGGTCTTCTTTGCATACATTTACTAAATGTTACCATTTCAATGTATTTGCTTCTTCTGAAGCAGTCTTTGGTAGAAAAGTTCTTCAGGCAGCTGTCTCAGTTTGATTCTTCTGTTTATATTTTAAGTTTTTTTCTTGAAATTTATAAGAAAAACTTACTTTCTCTTGTAAGGTGTATCCAGTCCACGGATTCATCCATTACTTGTGGGATATTTCTCCTTCCCAACAGGAAGCTGCAAGAGGATCACCCACAGCAGAGCTGTCTATATAGCTCCTCCCCTAACTGCCACTCCCAGTCATTCTCTTGCAGCTCTCGACAGGAAAGGAAGTATCAAGAGAGATGTGGTGAATTAGTGTAGTTTATCTTCAATCAAAAGTTCGTTATTTTTAAATGGTACTGGCATTGTACTGTTTTTACCTCAAGCAGAAATTAGAAGAAGAGTTTTGCCTGAGGTTTTTGATGATCTTAACAGGCTGTAACTAAGGTCCACTGCTGTTCTCACACATAACTGAAGAGTATGGGAAAACGTCAGCTGGGGGAACGGCCTGCAGAATTAACTGCTCTGAGGTATGTTCAGTATATTTTTTTCTAGAGAGATGATAAAGTCTAGAAAATGCTGACAGTGCCTGATATATCTAAGGTAAGCCTGATTGCAGTGATTTAACAAACGACTGGCATCATGCTTGCAGTAAAGGGTAATATTCATGTAACTTGCTCTTATGGCTTAGTATGTAAAACGTTTGCATGATATATAAAGAACGTTTTTTACTGAGGGTGATAAATCTTTATTTGGGGCCTAGTTTTCCACATGGCTGACTAGATTTCTCCTAGGAGTAGTTATTTATGGCCCTTTCACTTTGAGTGCATGGTGGGAGGGGCCTATTTTCACGCTCTAATTGCGCAGTAGTTTTTACATTCTGAGACATCCAGCTTCCCTGAAGGAGTCGCCTGACATATTGGACCTCTGTAAAGGGTTTTTGTGCCTACAAAAGTCGTTTTATGGGCAGGTAGGAGCCACAGTAGAGCTGTGGCAGTTTGCTTGTGACTGTTATAACGGTTTTACCGTTTTTCTGCTTTGTTTTTGAGCCTGAGGGGTTAATCATCCATTTGCAAGTGGGTGCAATGCTATTTTAGTCTATTATACACACTGTAAAAATTTCGTAGAGTTAAGTGCTTTTTTTCACTGTTTTGCAGTTTTTGTGTTTTTTTCCCCCTTAAAGGCACAGTACCGTTTTTTATATTCTGCTTTTTCACATTAATTAAAGTGTTTTCCAAGCTTGCTGGTCTCATTACTAGTCTGTTAAACATGTCTGACATAGAGGAAACTCCTTGTTCATTATGTTTAGAAGCCATTGTGGAACCCCCCCTTAGAATGTGTACCAAATGCACTGATCTTACTATAAGTTATAAAGACCATATTCTGACTTTAAAAGATTTATCACCAGAGGAAATTGACAAGGGGGAAGTTATGCCAACTAACTGTCCCCACGTGTCAGAGCCTATAACTTCCGCTATATACAAGACATGGCGGCAGTTATGAATCATACCCTTACAGAGGTATTGTCCAAACTGCCAGGGTTACAAGGAAAGCAAGACAGCTCTGGGGCTAGAACAAATACAGAGCTCTCTGACGCTTTAGTAGCTATGTCTGATATACCCTCACAATGTGCAGAAGCCGAAGCAGGAGAACTTCTATCTGTGGGTGATTTTTCAGACTCAGGGAAGACACTTCAACCTGATTCTGATATGTTTACATTTAAATTTAAGCTTGAACACCTCCGCGTGTTGCTCAGGGAGGTTTTAGCAACTCTGGATGACTGTGATGCCATTGTATTCCCAGAGAAATTGTGTAAATTGGATAAATAACATGCAGTGCCTGTTTACACTGATGTTTTTCCAATACCTAAGAGGTTTTCAGAAATTATTACTAAGGAATGGGATAAACCAGGTGTACCGTTCTTTCCCCCTCCTGTTTTTAAAAAGATGTTTCCTATAGATGCCGCTACACGGGACTTGTGGCAAACGGTCCCTAAGGTGGAGGGAGCAGTCTCTACCCCTAGCGAAGCGTACAACTATCCCTGTTGAGGACAGTTGTGCTTTTCTAGATCCAATGGACAAAAAATTAGAGGGTTACCTTAAGAAAAGTTTTATTCAACAAGGTTTTATTCTCCAGCCCCTTGCATGCATTGCCCCTGTCACTGCTGCTGCGGCCTTCTGGTTTGTCTCTCTAGAAGAGGCTCTACAGGTAGAAAGCCCATTGGATGATATCCTTGACAAACTTAAAGCTCTTAAGCTAGCCAATTCATTTGTTTCTGACGCCGTTGTTCATTTAACCAAGCTAATGGCTAAAAACTCAGGTTTTGCTATTCAGGCGCGTAGGGCGCTATGGCTCAAATCCTGGTCAGCTGACGTTACTTCAAAGTCTAAGCTTCTCAACATTCCCTTCAAGGGGCAGACCCTATTCGGGCTTGGACTGAAGGAGGTCATTTCTGATATTACTGGAGGAAAAGGTCACGCCCTTCCTCAGGATAGGTCCAACAAATTAAGGACCAAACAGACTAATTTTCGTTCCTTTCGAAACTTCAAGAGTGGCGCAGCTTCAACTTCCTCTAATACAAAACAAGAGGGAAATTTTGCCCAGTCCAAGCCGGTCTAGAGACCTAACCAGGCTTGGAACAAAGGAAAGCAGGCCAAAAAACCTGCTGCTGCCTCTAAAACAGCATGAAGGATCAGCCCCCGATCCGGAAACGGATCTAGTAGGGGGCAGACTTTCTCTCTTCGCCCAGGCTTGGGCAAGAGATGTCCAGGATCCCAGGGCATTGGAAATTGTGTCCCAGGGATATCTTCTGGAGTTCAAAGATTCTTCCCCAAAAGGGAGATTTCATCTCTCACAATTATCTGCAAACCAGATAAAAAGAGAGGCATTCTTACATTGTGTTCAAGACCTCCTAGTTATGGGAGTGATCCACCCAGTTCCAAAGGAGGACCAGGGGCAAGGCTTCTATTCAAATCTGTTTGTAGTTCCCAAGAAAGAGCGAACTTTCAGACCAATCTTAGATCTCAAGATCCTAAACAAATTTCTCATTGTCCCATCCTTCAAGATGGAGACTATTCGAACCATCCTACCTATGATCCAGGAGGGTCAATATATGACTACCGTGGACTTAAAGGATGCTTATCTTCACATTCCGATACACAGAGATCATCATCGGTTTCTCAGGTTCGCCTTCCTAGACAGGCATTACCAGTTTGTGGCTCTTCCCTTTGGGTTAGCTACGGCACCAAGAATCTTTACAAAGGTTCTAGGGTCACTCCTAGCGGTCCTAAGGCCGCGGGGTATAGCAGTAGCCCCTTACCTAGACGACATTCTGATACAGGCGTCAAATTTTCAAATCGCCAGGTCCCATACAGCCTTTTTCTGGCATTCCTGAGGTCTCATGGGTGGAAAGTGAATGAAGAAAAGAGTTCTCTATCCCCTCTCACAAGAGTTTCCTTCCTAGGAACTCTGATAGATTTTGTAGAAATGAAGATTTACCTGACAGAGGCCAGGTTGTCAAAACTTCTAAATTCCTGCCGTGTTCTTTATTCTTCTTCTCGCCCTTCAGTGGCTCAGTGTATGGAAGTAATCGGCTTAATCGTAGCGGCAATGGACACAGTGCCGTTTGCCCGCCTACATCTCAGACCGCTGCAACTCTGCATGCTCAGTCAGTGGAATGGGGATTACACAGATTTGTCCCCTCTACTAAATCTGGATCAAGAGACCAGGGATTCTCTTCTCTGGTGGCTATCTCGGGTCCATCTGTCCAAGGGTATGACCTTCCGCAGGCCAGATTGGACAATAGTAACAACAGATGCCAGCCTTCTGGGCTGGGGTGCAGTCTGGAACTCCCTGAAGGCTCAGGGCTCGTGGACTCAGGAGGAGGCACTCCTTCCGATAAACATTCTGGAACTAAGAGCGATATTCAATGCTCTTCAGGCTTGGCCTCAGCTTGCTGCGGTCAGGTTCATCATATTTCAGTCGGACAATATCACGACTGTAGCCTACATCAACCATCAAGGGGGAACAAGGAGTTCCCTAGCAATGTTGGAGGTTTCAAAAATAATTCTATGGGTAGAGGTTCACTCTTGCCATCTATCAGCTATCCATATCCCAGGAGTAGAGAACTGGGAGGCGGATTTTCTAAGTCGGCAGACTTTTCATCCGGGGGAGTGGGAACTCCATCCGGAGGTGTTTGCACAGTTGATTCAACTTTGGGGCAAACCAGAACTGGATCTCATGGCGTCTCGTCAGAACGCCAAGCTTCCTTGTTACGGATCCAGGTACAGGGATCCCAAGGCAGCGCTGATAGATGCTCTAGCAGCGCCTTGGTCCTTCAACCTGGCTTATGTGTTTCCACCGTTTCCTCTGCTCCCTCGTCTGATTGCCAAGATCAAGCAGGAGAGAGCTTCGTTGATTTTGATAGCACCTGCGTGGCCACGCAGGACTTGGTATGCAGATCTGGTGGACATGTCATCCCTTCCACCATGGACTCTGCCGCTGAGGCAGGACCTTCTACTTCAGGGTCCTTTCAACCATCCAAATCTAATTTCTCTGCGTCTGACTGCTTGGAGATTGAACGCTTGATTTTATCAAAACGTGGTTTCTCCGAGTCGGTCATTGATACCTTAATTCAGGCTCGAAAGCCTGTCACCAGGAAAATCTATCATAAGATATGGTGTAAATATCTTCATTGGTGTGAATCCAAGGGTTACTCATGGAGTAAAGTCAGGATTCCTAGGATATAATCTTTTCTCCAAGAAGGATTGGAGAAGGGATTGCCAGCTAGTTCCTTAAAGGGACAGATTTCTGCTCTGTCTATTCTTTTGCACAAGCGTCTGGCGGATGTTCCAGACGTTCAGGCGTTTTGTCAGGCTTTAGTTAGAATCAAGCCTGTGTTTAAACCTGTTGCTCCGCCATGGAGTTTAAATTTAGTTCTTAAAGTTCTTTAAGGGGTTCCGTTTGAACCTCTGCATTCCATAGATATCAAGCTTTTATCTTGGAAAGTTCTGTTTTTGGTAGCTATCTCTTTGGCTCGAAGAGTTTCAGAGTTATCTGCCTTACAGTGTGATTTCCCTTATCTGATCTTCCATGCAGATAAGGTAGTTTTGCGTGCCAAACCTGGGTTTCTTCCTAAGGTGGTATCTAATAAGAATATCAATCAGGAGATTGTTGTTCCGTCACTGTGTCCTAATCCTTCTTCACAGAAGGAACGTCTATTACACAATCTTGACATGGTTCGTGCTTTAAAGTTTTATTTACAAGCTACTAAGGATTTTCGTCAAACATCTGCATTGTTTGTTGTCTACTCTGGACAGAGGAGAGGCCAAAAGGCTTCAGCAACTTCTCTTTCTTTTTGGTTAAGAACTATAATCCGCTTAGCTTATGAGACTGCTGGCCAGCAGCCTCCTGAAAGAATTACAGCTCATTCCACTAGAGCGGTGGCTTCCACATGGGCTTTTAAAAATGAGGCTTCTGTTGAACAGATTTGTAAGGCGGCAACTTTGTCTTTGCTTCACACTTTTTCTAAATTCTACAAATTTGATACTTTTGCTTCTTCGGAGGCTATTTTTGGGAGAAAGGTCTTACAGGCAGTGGTACCTTCCGTTTAAGCGCCTGCCTTGTCCCTCCCTTCATCCGTGTCCTATAGCTTTGGTATTGGTATCCCACAAGTAATGGATGAATCCGTGGACTGTATACACCTTTGAAGAGAAAACAATATTTATGCTTACCTGATAAATTTATTTCTCTTGTGGTGTATCCAGTCCACGGCCCGCCCTGTCATTTTAAGGCAGGGGTTTTTTATTTTTAAACTACAGTCACCACTGCACCCTATAGTTTCTCCTTTCTCTTGCTTGTCTTCGGTCGAATGATTGGGAGTGGCAGTTAGGGGAGGAGCTATATAGACAGCTCTGCTGTGGGTGATCCTCTTGCAGCTTCCTGTTGGGAAGGAGAATATCCCACAAGTAATGGATGAATCCGTGGACTGGATATACCACAAGAGAAATAAATTTATCAGGTAAGCATACATTTTGTTTTTTAGATTTAATTTTTCAGCGGAAACAGCTGTTTTTATTTTATCCCTCTCTAGTGACTCTTCTGTGGACTTCCACATCTTGGGTATTTTATCCCATACGTCACTAGCTCATGGACTCTTGCCATTTACATGAAAGAAAACATAATTTATGTAAGAACTTACCTGATGAATTAATTTCTTTCATAATGGACTCATAAGAGTCCATGAGGCCCACCCTGTTTTTGGTGGTTATATTTTTTTTGTATAAAAACACAATATTCTTTCCAGTTCCTCTTTTTTTATGCTTTTTTACTCCTTTTTACACCTCACTACTTGGCTATACGTTAAACTAAGGTGTGAGTGTGGTGGGAGGTGTATGTATAGGCATTTGAGGTTTGGGAAACTTTGCTCCTCCTGGTAGGAATGTATATCCCATACGTCACTAGCTCATGGACTCTTGCCATTATGAAATAAATTAATTTATCAGGTAAGTTCTTACATAAATTATGTTTTTATTGTTTTTCTGGGAGTTCAGATGGATTCAGTTTCCATGAGTCTTTGACTGACCAAAGAAGGTTGAAACTGGTGTCAACTTGTCAAAACCTTCAGTCTCTTTCCTTTCCCTAAGTGGCTATATACATAGAGGTATTAGGTTTAATGATTGCTGCATTGGATACTATTCTGTTTATTTGTTTTCACACAAGGCCTCTTTTGCTTTGTATGCTCCAGCAATGGTGCAGGGATCAAACTTGGCTGTTTCAAAAAATGTATCAAGATCACAGAAAAAGTCAGCTTATTATGCAGGGGGCGTCTTAAACTCGGCCTATTTGGACTGTGATTACTATTGATGTATTTGCGGTTGGGGGCAATCTGGAGGTCTTAAACGGCACAATAGGGTTTGGTTTCCTTGGGAGGCGAGGATGCCAATAAATGTTTTAGAACTCTTCAGACTTCGCCTCTGATGAAAAGGGAGTCTTATCTCTGTTTTTAGACAGACAAATTTACAGCAATAACTTGCATCAATCATCAGGGGGAACTCCCAGTTCCCTACCTATGAAGGAAGTGTCTCGAATACTTTCCTGGGCAGAAGCCAATTGTCTGGTTTCTGCAGTTTATATTCCTGGAGTAAACAACTGGGAAGCAGATTTTCTCAGTCGTCAGTCTCTGCATCCAGGGGAGTAGTCTCTTCATCTGTATGTTTACAAACAGATAGTGGATCTTTAGGTTCTCCCAAAGATAGAACTAATGGCCTATTGGTTGGACAACAAACTTCCCAGGTACTACACGAGGTCCAGGGTCTTCTCTACCACTAGAAGAAGGCAAGCTTTCCAAACCCCAAGAGCTCTACAAAATCCCTCCCACCTCACACATACCTTAGAGTTAGGTGTTTTCAGTCTATATTGAGTACCGGTTTCCCCTCAGCGTACAGTGCTGGTTATCATCTTCTGACACTGCTTCCATTGCTGCTCTCACGCACGGTGGTCTCCACTTTAGCCACAAACCTAGGCCAGGTGAGAGACATGGTGGCGGAGTTGGTATCTTACTCTCCCCCTCCTGCTCCTATCAGCACCTGCATCCTCATCCATCTCTCTCCTTTTCTTCCTTTGAAGTCCACTGCATCGGTCTATTCTCTCCCCTCTCCCTCAGGGTGGCAGTTATCTATTGCCCCCTGGACCAACCTCCCAATTCCTTGATAACTTTGTTGCCTGGCTTTCTCACTTTATTTCTACAAATACACCTGCTCTAATCCTGGGGGACTTCAACATTCCCATTGATAACCCATCTGCCCCTGCTGCCTCTAAGCTTCTCTCACTCACAAACTCCTTTGGTCTCTCACAATCCACCCTATTCCCTACTCACCATGACGGACACTCTATTGATCTGGTATTCCCGTACCTTTGCTCTCTCTCTGATGTCACCTGTCGCCCATTTCCCATATCAGACCACCATCTGCTCACCTATAATCTTGATATACAGGCTAAACCTACTTCTCCCCCTCGCCCCCCCCCCCCACCTGTAGAAATCTGCACACTGTGGATCCTCTCCAACTTTCCAACCTTATTCAGAAACACCTCCCCCACACTTCCACAATATCCTGCCCTGACCTTGCAACAAACCACTATAACAATACTTTCTCCTCTGCACTTGACACTTTTGCTCCTCCCCAACTACGCAAAACCCCACGCCGTCAGCTCCATCCTTGGCACTCTAAGCAAACACGCTACCTGCAAAAATGCTCCAGTGCTGCTGAACGTTCCTGGAGGAAATCCCGCTCTGAACCAGATTTCCTCCACTATAAGTTCATTCAAGTTCATTCTTTATTCTTACTCCTCTGCCCTTCACTTAGCCAAGCAAACCTACTTCTCTTCTCTTATATCTACTCACTTCTCAAACCCTAAATTATTATTATTATTATTTATTTGTATAGCGCCGCCAAATTCCGTAGCGCTGGGTACAATGATAGGGGTATACAATGACAAAGATTTGTGATAAAATACAAAACATAACAAAACTAAACAAATCTAGCTCAGGAGGAAGAGGGCCCTGCTCCGGAGAGCTCACAGTCTATAGGTTTAGGGTGCAGAGAAATAAGGTTGGGGTAGCTTGTTACATTGGTTGTATTTGCAGCAGTGAGTCAGGCAGTTCATGTACATGTATTAGTTTGGTTCGGATGCGGGATGGAGGAGAGATGGTAAGCCTCTCTGAATAAGTGGGTTTTCAAGGATCGTCTAAAGCTATATAAAGTTGGAGACAGTCTAATGGAGCGAGGTAGGGAGTTCCAGAGGACAGGAGCAGCACGTGCAAAGTCTTGGAGGCGGGAGTGAGACGTAGAGATAACAGGAGTGTAGAGACGTAGGTCAGAGGTTGATCGAAGAGGACGGGATGGGGAATATTTCACGATGAGAGAGGAAATATAGTTGGGAGTTAGACTGTTGAGTGCTTTGTAGGTTAGGGCTAATACTTTAAATTGTATTCTGGAGTGTATGGGGAGCCAGTGTAGAGACTGGCAGAGCGGAGCAGCTGATGTAGATCGTCGACTTAGGTGGATGAGTCTAGGAGAAGCATTCATAATAGATTGGAGGGAGGAGAGGCGGTGTTTTGGAAGGCCATTTAGGAGTAGATTGCAATAATCAATGCGTGACAGGATGAGGGAATGAATAAGTATTTTTGTAGTTTTTTTGAGTAAGGAAGGGACGAATTCTGGAAATGTTGCATAGGTGTGAACGGCAGGCTTTGGTAAGCGTTTGTATATGTGGGTTGAATGTGAGTTCTGAGTCTAGTGTGACCCCAAGGCAGCGGAACTGGGGTGAGGTGTTGAGAATAGAGTCTCCAACCATCAACCATCAAGAGAAATGTCAGGTATCGGATGTCTCGAAGGGGGGGGGGATAAGAAGCAACTCAGTTTTGGACAGATTGAGTTGGAGGTAGTGTGAAGACATCTAAGAGAAAATTGCAGAGAGGCAGTCAGAAATCTGGTTGAGTAAAGAGGGAGAGATATCAGGAGATGAAAGATAGATTTGGGTATCATCAGCATATAGGTGGTACTGGAATCCAAAGGAGGCTATAAGTTTTCCAAGGCAGCATGTATAAAAGAGAAAAGCAAGGGGCCCAAGACGGAGCCTTGCGGTACTCCAACTGAGAGACTGAGAGAGGCAAAGGACCACAAGATATGTTGTTAACCCCTTAATGACCACAGCACTTTTCCATTTTCTGTCCGTTTGGGACCAAGGCTATTTTTACATTTTTGCGGTGTTTGTGTTTAGCTGTAATTTCCCTCTTACTCATTTACTGTACCCACAAATATTATATACCGTTTTTCTCGCCATTAAATTAACTTTCTAAAAATACCATTATTTTTATCATATCTTATAATTTACTATAAAAATTTTTATAAAATATAAGGAAAAAATGGAAAAAAACACACTTTTTTTTAACTTTGACCCCCAAAATCTGTTAGACATCTACAACCACTAAAAAGAAAACATGCTAAATAGTTTCTAAATTTTGTCCTGAGTTTAGAAATACCTAATATTTACATGTTCTTTGCTTTTTTTGAAAGCTATAGGGCCATAAATACAAGTAGCATTTTGCTATTTCCAAACTACTTTTTTTCAAAATTAGCGCTAGTTATATTGGAACACTAATATCTTTCAGGAATCCCTGAATATCAATTGACATGTATATATTTTTTTTTAGAAGACATCCCAAAGTATTGATCTAGGCCAATTTTGGTATATTTCATGCCACCATTTCACCGCCAAATGCGATCAAATACAAAAAATCGTTCACTTTTTCACAAATTTTTTCACAAACTTTCGGTTTCTCACTGAAATTATTTACAAACAGCTTGTGCAATTATGGCACAAATGGTTGTAAATGCTTCTCTGGGATCCCCTTTGTTCAGAAATAGCAGACATATATGGTTTTGGCATTGCTTTTTGGTAATTAGAAGGCCGCTAAATGCCGCTGCGCACCACACGTGTATTATGCCCAGCAGTGCAGGGGTTAATTAGGGAGCTTGTAGGGAGCTTGTATGGTTAATTTTAGCTTTAGTGTAGTGTAGTAGACAACCCAAAGTATTGATCTAGGCCCATTTTGGTATATTTCATGCCACCATTTCACTGCCAAATGCGATCAAATAAAAAAAAAACGTTAAATTTTTCACAATTTTAGGTTTCTCACTGAAATCATTTACAAACAGCTTGTGCAATTATGACACAAATGGTTGTAAATGCTTCTCTGGGATCCCCTTTGTTCAGAAATAGATGGCGTTGCTTTCTGGTAATTAGAAGGCCGCAAAATGCTGCTGCGCATCACACGTGTATTATGGCTAGCAGTGAAGGGGTTAATTAGGAAGTTTGTAGGGAGCTTGCAGGGTTAATTTTAGCTTTAGTGTAGAGATCAGCCTCCCACCTGACACATCAGACCCCCTGATCCCTTCCAAACAGCTCCCTTCCCTCCCCCACCCCACAATTGTCCCCGCCATCTTAAGTACTGGCAGAAAGTCTGCCAGTACTAAAATAAAAGCTTTTTGGGGGGTTTAGGTTTTTTTAAAAAAAAAAAAAATCTTCTGCTGTGTAGGACCCCCCTTAGCCTCCAACCTCCCTGATCCCCCCCCAAAACAGCTCTGTAACCTTCCCTATCTGCCTTATTGGGGGCCATCTTGGGTACTGGCAGCTGTCTGCCAGTACCCAGCTTGCACAAAAAAGGGCTTTTTTTTTTTTCCTTAGTTTTTTTTTCTGTAGTGTAGCTTCCCCAAACACCCCCCCCCACCACAAACCCCCACCACCTCATTGATCAAATTTTTTTTTTTTAGTTTTTTTAACTGATTGCCTTTTTCTGTAGTGTAGCGGTTCCCACCCGCTCCCTCCCCGTGCACGCGCCCGCCCCCGCCCTCCCGTGCACGTGCGCGCGTCCGTGCGCGCCCCCGGGCATCCCCGCCCACGATCCCGCCCCCCTCCACATCTCCAGGGCCATCGATGGCCGCCACCCGCCTCCCGGTACTGCTCCCACCCACCAACGAAGGAAGCCACCGATCTCCGGTGCAGAGAGGGCCACAGAGTGGCTCTCTCTGCATTGGATGGCTTCAAAAGGTTATTGCAGGATGCCTCCATATCGAGGCATCACTGCAATAACCGGAAAGCAGCTGGAAGCAAACAGGATCGCTTCCAGCTGCTTTCCACACCGAGGACGTGCAGGGTACGTCCTCAGGCGTTAACTGCCTTTTTTTTGAGGACGTACCCTGCACGTCCTCGGTCGTTAAGGGGTTAAAGGAAACTGAAAATGAGCGGTTTGAAAGATATGATGCAAACCAGGAGAGGACTGTGTCTCGGATGCCAAATGAATGTAGTATTTTTAGGAGGAGAGGATGGTCAACTGTGTCAAAAGCTGCGGACAGGTCAAGAAGAATTAGTAAGGAGTAATTGCCTTTTGCTTTAGCTGAAAACAGGTCATTTGTTACTTTAGCAAGAGCGTTTTCTGTTGAGTGTTTAGGGCGGAAACCAGATTGTAGTGGATCAAGTA
Organism: Bombina bombina; assembly: GCF_027579735.1. Lineage (NCBI taxonomy): Eukaryota > Metazoa > Chordata > Amphibia > Anura > Bombinatoridae > Bombina > Bombina bombina. Next base: position 185,343,644 of record NC_069508.1, on the reverse strand, counting down.
AGGAGTTAGTTGTGAGAAATTGAGTTAGCCGATTATAGACTAGTCGTTCCAATAATTTTGAAGCAAAGGGAAGTAAGGAGACCGGTCGATAGTTAGAAGGCGTGGAGGGGTCAAGCGAGGGCTTTTTCTCTTGTTAAGTGTATCCAGTCCACGGATCATCCATTACTTATGGGATATTAACTCCTCCCCAACAGGAAGTGCAAGAGGATTCACCCAGCAGAGCTGCTATATAGCTCCTCCCCTAACTGCCATTACCAGTCATTCTCTTGCACCCAACGAATAGATAGGATGTGTGAGAGGACTGTGGTGATTATACTTAGTTTCATACCTTCAATCAAAAGTTTGTTATTTTATAATAGCACCGGAGTGTGTTATTCCTTCTCTGGTAGAATTTGAAGAAGAATCTACCTGAGTTTTTCTATGATTTTAGCCGGAGTAGTTAAGATCATATTGCTGTTTCTCGGCCATCTGAGGAGAGGTAAACTTCAGATCAGGGGACAGCGGGCTGATTAATCTGCAAAGAGGTATGTAGCAGCTTATTATTTTCTGACAATGGAATTGATGAGAAAATTCTGCCATACCGATATAATGTAAACTCAGCCTTAAATGCAGTAGCAGCAACTGGTATCAGGCTGTCATGTATGTATATTTTACACTTCAGTATTCTGGGGAATGGCACTTCACTGGAATTATACTGTATGCATAAACTTTAGCCTAATTTGCAGGGACTAGCAACAGGCTTTTTAATAACACTCAATTTATTAATGTTAAACGTTTTTTGCTGGCATGTAAAATCGTTTAATTTTCTGAGGTACTGGGTGAAAAAATGTTTTGGGCACTATTTTTTTCCACTTGGCAGTCGTTTTATTTAATTTATGACAGTTTACTGATCTCTCTCACTGTTATGTGTGAGGGGGAGGGACCTTTTTTGGTGCTTTTGCTACGCATCAAAAAATTCAGTCAGAAGTTTGTCTTCCCTGCATGATCCGGTTCATCTCTACAGAACTCAGGGGTCTTCAAAACTTGTTTTGAGGGAGGTAATCACTCACAGCAGAGCTGTGAGATTGTAGTTGACTGTGATAAAAAAAAAAACGTTTATTTCTGTATTTTTTTTTTTTTTTCTGCTATCAGGGTTAGTTATCCTTTGCTAATGGGAGCAATCCTTTGCTAAAATTGTGTTTTTTACAAAGATTTGATGCTATAACTTTTCAGTTTATTAATTTTCAACTGTCATAACTTTTTCTGTGCTTCTTATAGGCACAGTACGTTTTCATATTATAGTAAATTACTTGAAAAGTATTTCCAAGTTGCTAGTTTATTTGCTAGTGTGTTAAACATGTCTGATTCAGAGGAAGATATCTGTGCTATATGTGCTAAAGCCAAAGTGGAGCCCAATAGAAATTTATGTACTAACTGTATTGATGCTACTTTAAATAAAAGTCAATCTGTACAAATTGAACATATTTCACCAAACAACGAGGGGAGAGTTATGCCGACTAACTCGCCTCACGTGTCAGTACCTGCATCTCCCGCTCGGGAGGTGCGTGATATTGTAGCGCCGAGTACATCTGGGCGGCCATTACAAATCACATTACAGGATATGGCTACTGTTATGACTGAAGTTTTGGCTAAATTACCAGAACTAAGAGGTAAGCGTGATCACTCTGGGGTGAGAACAGAGTGCGCTGATAATATTAGGGCCATGTCAGACACTGCGTCACAATTTGCAGAACATGAGGACGGAGAGCTTCATTCTGCGGGTGACGGTTCTGATCCAAACAAACTGGATTCAGATATTTCAAATTTTAAATTTAAGCTGGAAAACCTCCGTGTATTACTAGGGGAGGTGTTAGCGGCTCTGAATGATTGTAACACAGTTGCAATACCAGAGAAAATGTGTAGGTTGGATAAATATTTTGCGGTACCGGCGAGTACTGATGTTTTTCCTATACCTAAGAGACTTACTGAAATTGTTACTAAGGAGTGGGATAGACCCGGTGTGCCGTTCTCACCCCCTCTGATATTTAGAAAGATGTTTCCAATAGACGCCACCACACGGGACTTATGGCAAACGGTCCCTAAGGTGGAGGGAGCAGTTTCTACTTTAGCTAAGCGTACCACTATCCCGGTGGAGGATAGCTGTGCCTTTTCAGATCCAATGGATAAAAAGTTAGAGGGTTACCTTAAGAAAATGTTTGTTCAACAAGGTTTTATATTGCAACCTCTTGCATGCATTGCGCCTGTCACGGCTGCAGCAGCATTTTGGTTTGAGTCTCTGGAAGAGACACTTGAATCAGCTCCATTAGATGAGATTACACACAAGCTTAAAGCCCTTAAGTTAGCTAACTCATTTATTTCAGATGCCGTAGTACATTTAACTAAACTTACGGCTAAGAATTCCGGATTCGCCATTCAGGCACGCAGAGCACTGTGGCTAAAATCCTGGTCAGCTGACTTTACTTCTAAATCTAAATTGCTTAATATACCTTTCAAAGGGCAGACCTTATTCGGGCCCGGGTTGAAAGAAATTATCGCTGACATTACAGGAGGTAAAGGCCATGCCCTGCCTCAAGACAGAGCCAAACCTAAGGCTAGACAGTCTAATTTTCGTTCCTTTCGTAATTTCAAAGCAGGAGCAGCATCAACTTCCTCTGCACCAAAACAGGAAGGAGCTGTTGCTCGCTACAGACAAGGCTGGAGACCTAACCAGTCCTGGAACAAGGGCAAGCAGGCCAGGAAACCTGCTGCTGCCCCTAAGACAGCATGAATCGAGGGCCCCCGATCCGGGAACGGATCTAGTGGGGGGCAGACTTTCTCTCTTCGCCCAGGCTTGGGCAAGAGATGTCCAGGATCCCTGGGCGTTAGAGATCATATCTCAGGGATACCTTCTAGACTTCAAATTCTCTCCCCCAAGAGGGAGATTTCATCTGTCAAGGTTGTCAACAAACCAAATAAAGAAAGAGGCGTTTCTACGCTGCGTACAAGATCTTTTATTAATGGGAGTGATCCATCCGGTTCCGCGGTCGGAACAAGGACAAGGGTTTTACTCAAATCTGTTTGTGGTTCCCAAAAAAGAGGGAACTTTCAGGCCAATCTTGGATTTAAAGATCCTAAACAAATTCCTAAGAGTTCCATCGTTCAAAATGGAAACTATTCGGACAATTTTACCCATGATCCAAAAGGGTCAGTACATGACCACAGTGGATTTAAAGGATGCTTATCTTCACATACCGATTCACAAAGATCATTACCGGTATCTAAGGTTTGCCTTTCTAGACAGGCATTACCAGTTTGTAGCTCGTCCATTCGGATTGGCTACGGCTCCGAGAATCTTCACAAAGGTTCTGTGTGCTCTTCTGGCAGTACTAAGACCGCGAGGAATTGCGGTAGCTCCGTACCTAGACGACATTCTGATACAAGCTTCAAGCTTTCAAACTGCCAAGTCTCATACAGAGTTAGTACTGGCATTTCTAAGGTCGCATGGATGGAAGGTGAACGAAAAGAAGAGTTCTCTCTTTCCACTCACAAGAGTTCCCTTCTTGGGGACTCTTATAGATTCTGTAGAAATGAAGATTTACCTGACAGAAGACAGGTTAACAAAGCTTCAAAATGCATGCCGTGTCCTTCATTCCATTCAACACCCGTCAGTAGCTCAATGCATGGAGGTGATCGGCTTAATGGTAGCAGCAATGGACATAGTACCCTTTGCACGTCTACATCTCAGACCGCTGCAATTGTGCATGCTAAGTCAGTGGAATGGGGATTACTCAGACTTGTCCCCTACTCTGAATCTGGATCAAGAGACCAGAAATTCTCTTCTATGGTGGCTTTCTCGGCCACATCTGTCCAGGGGGATGCCATTCAGCAGGCCGGACTGGACAATTGTAACAACAGACGCCAGCCTACTAGGTTGGGGCGCTGTCTGGAATTCTCTGAAGGCTCAGGGACAATGGAATCAGGAGGAGAGTCTCCTACCAATAAACATTCTGGAATTGAGAGCAGTTCTCAATGCCCTTCTGGCTTGGCCCCAGTTAACAACTCAGGGGTTCATCAGGTTTCAGTCGGACAACATCACGACTGTAGCTTACATCAACCATCAGGGAGGGACAAGAAGCTCCCTAGCAATGATGGAAGTATCAAAGATAATTCGCTGGGCAGAGTCTCACTCTTGCCACCTGTCAGCAATCCACATCCCGGGAGTGGAGAACTGGGAGGCGGATTTCTTAAATCGTCAGACTTTTCATCCGGGGGAGTGGGAACTTCATCCGGAGGTCTTTGCCCAAATACTTCGACGTTGGGGCAAACCAGAGATAGATCTCATGGCGTCTCGACAGAACGCCAAGCTTCCTCGTTATGGGTCCAGATCCAGGGATCCGGGAGCGGTTCTGATAGATGCTTTGACAGCACCTTGGACCTTCGGGATGGCTTATGTGTTTCCACCCTTCCCGATGCTTCCTCGATTGATTGCCAGAATCAAACAGGAGAGAGCATCAGTGATTCTAATAACGCCTGCATGGCCACGCAGGACTTGGTATGCAGATCTAGTGGACATGTCATCCTGTCCACCTTGGTCGCTACCTCTGAAACAGGACCTTCTGATCCAGGGTCCCTTCAAACATCAAAATCTAATTTCTCTGAAGCTGACTGCTTGGAAATTGAACGCTTGATTTTATCAAAACGTGGTTTTTCTGAGTCAGTTATTGATACCTTAATACAGGCTAGGAAGCCTGTTACCAGAAAGATTTACCATAAGATATGGCGCAAATACTTATATTGGTGCGAATCCAAGAGTTACTCATGGAGTAAGGTTAGGATTCCGAGGATATTGTCTTTTCTACAAGAAGGTTTAGAAAAGGGTTTATCCGCTAGTTCCTTAAAGGGACAGATTTCAGCTCTGTCCATTCTTTTACACAAACGTCTGTCAGAAGTTCCGGACGTTCAAGCTTTTTGTCAGGCTTTAGCTAGGATCAAGCCTGTGTTTAAAACTGTTGCTCCACCATGGAGTTTGAACTTAGTTCTTAATGTTTTACAGGGGGTTCCGTTTGAACCCCTTCATTCCATTGATATCAAGTTGTTATCTTGGAAAGTTCTGTTTTTAATGGCGATTTCCTCGGCTCGAAGAGTCTCTGAGTTATCTGCCTTACATTGTGATTCTCCTTATCTGATTTTTCATTCAGACAAGGTAGTTCTGCGTACTAAACCTGGGTTCCTACCTAAGGTGGTCACTAACAGAAATATCAATCAAGAGATTGTGGTTACATCTTTGTGTCCTAATCCTTCTTCGAAAAAGGAACGTCTGCTACACAATCTAGATGTAGTCCGTGCCCTGAAATTTTATCTACAGGCAACTAAGGATTTTCGACAAACGTCTTCCCTGTTTGTCGTTTATTCTGGTCAGAGGAGAGGTCAAAAAGCTTCGGCTACCTCTCTCTCCTTTTGGCTTCGTAGCATAATACGGTTAGCCTATGAGACTGCTGGACAGCAGCCTCCTGAAAGAATTACAGCACATTCTACTAGAGCTGTGGCTTCCACTTGGGCCTTTAAGAATGAGGCTTCTGTTGAACAGATTTGCAAGGCTGCAACTTGGTCTTCTCTTCATACTTTTTCCAAATTTTACAAATTTGACACTTTTGCTTCTTCAGAGGCTGTTTTTGGGAGAAAGGTTCTTCAGGCAGTGGTTCCTTCCGTATAAAGAGCCTGCCTGTCCCTCCCGTCATCCGTGTACTTTAGCTTTGGTATTGGTATCCCATAAGTAATGGATGGCACATTTCCTGACACATTCAAGCATGCGTCAATCATACCAATCCTAAAAACATAATTTATGCTTACCTGATAAATTTATTTCTCTTGTGGTGTATCCAGTCCACGGCCCGCCCTGTCACTTTAAGGCAGGTAATTTTTCCATTAAACTACAGTCACCACTGTACCCTATGGTTTTCCTTTCTCTGCATGTTTTCGGTCGAATGACTGGTAATGGCAGTTAGGGGAGGAGCTATATAGCAGCTCTGCTGGGTGAATCCTCTTGCACTTCCTGTTGGGGAGGAGTTAATATCCCATAAGTAATGGATGATCCGTGGACTGGATACACCACAAGAGAAATAAATTTATCAGGTAAGCATAAATTATGTTTTTAGGATTGGTATGATTGACGCATGCTTGAATGTGTCAGGAAATGTGCCAGCAGTGAGAGATTGGTTAAAGAGATGAGTTAGGGTAGGGGTTAGTGAAGCAGAGAGAGAGGGAATAAGTCGTGAAGGAATAGGGTCAAGTGGGCAGGTTGTGAGATGAGCCAAGGATAGGAGTGCAGAGACTTCTTCCTCTGTTACAGGAGGGAAGATTTTTTTTAATAGAATGGGGTGGGTAGGATCGCTGGCTTTGCGAGGTGCGAGGTGCAGATCTCTTTTCTAATGGTGTCAATTTGATTTTTGAAGTGATCAGCAATAATTTGAGCAGTGAGGTTGGTAGTGGGCGGGGGGGCAGGCGGACGTAGAAGGGAGTTAAAGGTTGAGAACAGTTTTCTGGGGTTGGATGTGTGAGATGACACAAGGGAGGAGAAATAGACTTGTTTGGCCAGGCTGAGCGCAGAGTTGTAGGACTTAAGGGTGAATTTATAATGTTGGAAATCAGCAAAGGTGCGTGATTTCCTCCACTGCCGTTCAGCAGCCCATGAGCATCGCTGAAGATATCTGGTCTGTTTAGTGTGCCACGGTTGCCGTTGAGTGATTGATGTACGTCGAAGAGTGGAGGGTGCAGTTTTGTCAAGTGTTGATTTTAGTGCCGAATTATACTGTAGAGTCACGAGATTTGGAGAGGGATGAAATGTCAGAGAGAAGAGGACTCAGTTGAGTGAAAAAGTCTGTGAGATCCAAGTCATTTAAATTCCTGTGAGGTAGCAGTTTTTTGGGGGCTTGCAAAGATGTAGCAGGTAGAGTAAGAGAGAAAGTTAATAGATGGTGGTCAGAGAGAGGAAAGGGGAAGTTAAGGGAGTTGGAAACAGCACAGAGATTTGTGAAGACCAGGTCTATGAAGTTGCCTTCGCAGTGTGTTGGAGATGTTGTCCACTGGGACAGGCCTAAAGAGGTGGTAAGGGATAGAAGTTTAGAGGCAGCAGGCGTGTTAGGCTTATCAAGGGGTATGTTTAAGTCCCCTAAGATGAGAGAAGGGACATTAGAAGAGAGAAAATGTGGAAGCCAGGCTTCAAAGTGGTCCAGAAATTGTGATGCTGGGCCAGGGGGCCGATAGATAACTGCAACACAAAGAGCTATAGGGGAGAAGAGGCAGATAGCGTGAACTTCAAAAGATGAGAAGGAAAGAGAGGGGGTGAAGGAATGCCGTGAAAGGTACTGTGTGGAGACAAGAGAATTCCTACTCCTCCTCCTTGTTTGTCTCCAGGCCTGGGAGTGTGACTGAAGTGCAGGCCGCCATAGGACAGAGAGGCTACAGCAGTTGTGTTAGAGGAGGAGAGCCAAGTTTCAGTGAGGGCTAACAGGTTAAGTGAACGTGAAATAAATAGGTCATGAATAGATGTAAGCTTATTGCATACCAAGTGTGCTTTCCAAAGGGCACACGAGAATTGGGGTGTATTAATAGAGGTGCAGTTAATGAGGTTTAGAGGGTTACGTGTGCAAGGTGTATGAGGTGTCATTTGGGGTAGTGATCTGAGGGAAGCAGAGGGTGGACCTGGGTTAGGCGAGACATCCCCAGCTGCAAGAAGAAGAAAGATGGTGAGTTGATGGAGATGAGAATGTGTCTTATGTGAGTGTAAGGATCAGTGAAGCATGGCTGGCTGAGGGATGTGAGATAGGAATATAGTTCATGTGTGTTGTAGAGGGGGGAAGGTAGTAGAGAAGGAGAAATGTGAATTTTCTGAGTGCTGTTTGTGAAAGGAAGAGCTGTGACTTTAAGGAGAAGGGATGAAAAGGTTAATGCAGACATTAGAAAGTGTAGCATGTTTGCATTTAGTTGTTTGTGTTTGAAAGTACTTATCTCTGTTGTGCACTCCTTTGTCTAACTCCGTTGTTATAACTCTCTCTACACTTATGAACTAGCACACTTAGGGAACTACAAACATGCAGTGCTGCACTGATCTAACAGCTAAGCATGATGTAACAAGCTGGGAATATTCAATTTAAAGGTAATAACAGTCACATGATCCTAATTAGCAAAGGTTATAAATTAGAGCAGGATCAAACAAGGCCTAAGCAAACATTGCAGGTGGCACCTTTCTTATCAAAATGGAAGACACAGAAAAGAAAGCTTTTTTTTAAAGGTAATACGGACATACCAGAGATAGATAAAGTTTTATAGGGGGAATAAGCAGTAATAATATGTGTTGCAGGGTTAAAATGGAGTCCTTTTGCACATACCAGAGATAGATAAAGGGCCCGATCCGATATGCAGCGTCGTCCGCAAAAGCCGGCGACGCCAAAATTTGCGCTGGTTTGGTATCACATATACGGTGTAACCTAGAAGTTACGCTCGTTTATTTCTGCCTTCGCCCGTAGTTTTTTGGGCCAGCGCAGTTTGGTATCCAATATACAGCGTAACTTACGTGGCGAAAATGGAGAAATCTTACTCCATTTTCACCTCGTCACAAAATGCAGCCGTAGTAAGCTTTACGCTGTCTATTGGAGCCCCGTAACTCCCTAAACTACCTGCAAAATAAACCTAACACCTAACGCATGCGCAATGTCTATCTACCTGTCAACCGCGATCCCCAGCCGCAATCCCTAATAAAGTATTTAACCCCTAAACCACCACTCCCAGACCCTGCCGCCACCTACAATAAAAGTATAACCCCCTAATGTGATCCCCCTACACCGTCGCCAGCTACCTTACCTACCCCCTAAAGTGAGCCCCTACCCCGCCGCCATCTACCTTACCTACCCCCTAAAGTGAGCCCCTACCCCGCCACCATCTACCTTACCTACCCCCTAAAGTGAGCCCCTACGCCGCTGCCATCTACCTTACCTACCCCCTAAAGTGAGCTCCTACCCCGCCGCCATCTTCCTTACTTACCCCCTAAAGTGAGCCCCTTACACCGCTGCCATCTATTTTAAAAATATTAACCCCTAATTTAATCCCCCTACACCGCCGACAGCTATATTAACTATATTAACCCTAATTATATTAGGGTTAATATAGTTATTATATTAACTATATTAACCCTAATTATTTTAGGGTTAATATAGTTAATATCGTTATTATATTATATATATATATATATATATATATATATATATATATTAAGTATAATAACCCTATCTAACTCTAACATCCCTAACTAAATTCTTATTAAAATAGATCTAATATTAATATTATTAATTAAAATATTCCTATTTAAATCTAAATACTTACCTATAAAATAAACCCTAATATAGCTACAATGTACTTAATAATTACATTGTAGCTATTTTAGGGTTTATATTTATTTTACAGGTAACTTGGTATTTATTTTAACTAGGTACAATAGCTATTAAATAGTTAATAACTATTTAATAGCTACCTAGTTAAAATAATTACCAATTTACCTGTAAAATAAATCCTAACCTAAGTTACAAATACACCTACACTATCAATAATTGGTTCAGCCAATCGGATTGAACTTGAATCTGATTGGCTGATTGAATCAGTCAATCAGATTTTTCTACCTTAATTCCGATTGGCTGATAGAATCCTATCAGCCAATCGGAATTCGACGGACGCCACCTTGGATGACGTCATTTAAAGGTACCTCATTCCTAGTTCAGTCTTTGTGCAGGATGGATACTCCGCGGCGGAGGAGCGAAGAAAGAAGATTGAAGATGCCGCTTTGCTTGAAGACATCGCTGGATGGAAGAAGACTTCACTGCTGCTTGATTGAAGACATCGCCCGGATGGAAGAAGACTTCACTGCCGCTTGATTGAAGACATCGCCGGATGGAAGAAGACTTCACTGCCGCTTGTTTGAAGACATCGCCGGATGGAAGAAGACTTCACTGCCGCTTGATTGGACATCGCCCGGATCGGATGAAGAGTTCTACCCGGCTGGGTGAAGACAAGGTAGGGAGATCTTCAGGGGGGTAGTGTTAGGTTTTTTTAAGGGGGGTTTGGATGGGTTTAGAATAGAGGTATGTGGGTGTTGGGTTGTAATGTTGGGGGGTGGTATTGTGTTATTTTTTTTACAGGCAAAAGAGCTGTTTTCTTTGGGGCATGCCCCGCAAAAGGCCCTTTTAAGGGCTGGTAAGGTAAAAGAGCTGTGAACTTTTTTAATTTAGAATAGGGTAGGGACATTTTTTTATTTTGGGGGGCTTTATTATTTTATTAGGGGGCTTAGAATAGGTGTAATTAGCTTAAAAAACTTGTAATCTTTTTTTTATTTTTTGTAATTTAGTTTTTTGTTTTTTTTGTAATTTATTTTAGATTATTTAATTGTATTTTAGTTTAGATATTTGTAGTTTATTTAATTTATTGATAGTGTAGGTGTATTTGTAACTTTGGTTAGATTTTATTTTACAGGTAAATTGGTAATTATTTTAACTAGGTAGCTATTAAATAGTTATTAACTATTTAATAGCTATTGTACTTAGTTAAAATAAATACCAAGTTACCTGTAAAATAAATATAAACCCTAAAATAGCTACAATGTATTTATTAATTACATTGTAGCTATATTAGGGTTTATTTTATAGGTAAGTATTTAGATTTAAATAGGAATATTTTAATTATTAATATTAATATTAGATCTATTTTAATAAGAATTTAGTTAGGGATGTTGGAGTTAGATAGGGTTATTATACTTAATATATATATATAATATAATAACGATATTAACTATATTAACCCTAATATAATTAGGGTTAATATAGTTAATATATATAATATAATAACTATATTAACTATATTAACCCTAATATAATTAGGGTTAATATAGTTATTATAGCTGGCGGCGGTGTAGGGGGATTAAATTAGGTCTATGAATAAGGCTCCCTACCAGCCGAAACGCGTAAGACCGACTGGCTGCTGTTGAGTAACGGCATATTCTTCTTATTTTTAATTTCCCCTGTTTTTTGAGTATACTTTGTCCTATTTTTCTTTTAAAGAATAAACTTACCACTTTATTTCAAAGAAATTCGCCGGATTTGCTTTTGTTCATTGGAGTAAATTAGGGGTTAAGATTTTTAAAATAGATGGCGGCGGTGTAAGGGACTCACTTTAGGGGGTAGGTAAGATAGATGGCGGCGGGGTAGGGGCTCACTTTAGTGGGATAGGTAAGGTAGATGGCGGCGGAGTAGGGGCTCACATTAGGGAGTTATAGATTTAATATAGCTGACGGCGGGGTCCGGGAGCGGCGGTTTAGGGGTTAATAACTTTATTAGATGGCGGCGGTGTCCGGGAGCGGCGGTTTAGGGGTTAATACATTTTTTATTGTTAGGATAGTGAGGGGGGATAGCGGATAGAGGGTTAGACGTGTCGGGCTATGTTTGGGAGGTGTGTTAGACAGTACGGGTGATTTTATAACTTAGTCAGGTTTTGTAGGCGCCGGCAGTTTCTAAAGTGCCGTAAGTCACTGGCGACTCCAGAAATTTCTGCTTACGCAGATTTCTGGACATCGCTGGTTTGTCAGACTTACGGCACTTTAGCCTCTGACGGCGCCGTATATAGGATAGCTCGAGTTGCGCCGCAAGCTACGATCTTTATCGGATCGCGCCCAAAGTTTTGTAGGGGGAATAAGCAGTTATAATATGTGTTGCAGGGTTAAAATGGAGTCCTTTTGCACATACCAGAGATAGATAAAGTTTTGTAGGGGGAATAAGCCGTTATAATATGTGTTGCAGGGTTAAAATTGAGTCATTTTGCACATACCTGATGAGAGAGGAGAGACAGCAGTGTAAGCAGGATTAAAAATGTTCAATTATGTTCCAATTATATACCAGTCGCTGTTTTATATTATTAGTATCCATATATAATATACATAATAACTCTGTTGTTATAACTCTCTCTACACTTATGAACTAGCACACTTAGGGAACTACACACATGCAGTGCTGCACTGATCTAACAAGCTAATGTCTCTTCTCCATTTTCAACTCTCTCCTCTATCCACCTGCACCACCCCCTTAATCTGCCTTTAGTGCTCAAGACCTGGCAGACTACTTTTTCAACAAAATAGTAATATCCCAACACTCCATCTCCACCCTGGCCACCCCCTCCACCACTCTCAGCACCTTTCCCCCCAACCACTGAGAATGAAGAGAGTTCCCTATTGTCTTCCTCACACCTCACTACCAGCCCACTTGACCCTATCCCTTCACATCTAATACCTTCTCTGTCTACTACCCTCACTCCATCTCTTTCTCACATTTTAAACTTATTCCTTCAAACATGCAAAGGTCACCCCCATCCTCAAAAAAAAAAACTCCCTCAACCCCAATTCTACTGCAAACTACATTCCCATATCACCGCTTCCGCTAGACTGCCCTCACCAAGGTTACTAATGATCTTCTTTCTGCTAAAAACAATGGCCACTATTCAATACTTATCTTACTGTCTGCTGCCTTTGACACCGTTGACCATCTCTGACACTGCCCTCTCCTGGATTCACTCGTATCTCTCTAATAGGTCCTTTTCTGTCTCCTTTGCTGGCAGCGACTCCTCTCCATTGCCTCTGTCTGTTGGAGTACCTCAAGGCTCTGTTCTGGGTCCTCTACTCTTCTCTATTTATACTTCCTCACTGGGTAAACTTATTAGTAGCTATGGCTTCAACTATCTCCTCTATGCTGATGATACTCAGATCTACCTATCCACCCCTGCACTCTCTCCTTCTGTCCTTTCTCACATCATTGTCTGCTTATCTGGCATTTCTTCTTGGATGGCCTCTCACCACCTAAAAATCAACATGTCCAGGACTGAGCTCCTTCTAATCCCCCCTCTAATTCTACTCCAGTTTCTAACTTTTCAATCACTGTTGGTGACACCACTATCCCCATCACCCCAAGTCTGCTGCCTAGGAGTTGCACTTGACTCCAATCTGTCCTTCATACCCCACATCCAATCGCTCTCTTCATCCTGTCGCAACCACCTCTGCAATATCTCCAAAATTTGTCAGTTTCTGAGTGCTGAAACAACTAAACAGCTAATCCATCCCCTGGTAATTTCCCGACTCGACTACTGTAATAACCTACAAACTGGCCTCCCTCTCTCCCGCCTCTCCCCTTTCAATCCATCCTAAATGCCTCTGCTAGGCTAATCCACCTCTCCCGAAGCTCTGTATCTGCTGCACCTCTCTGCGAGTCCCTTCACTTGCTCCCCATTCACAGCAGAAATAAATTCAAAATTCTCACTCTGACCTACAAAGCCCTTACCAATGCAGCCCCCCTACCTGTCCTCACTCATTAACAAATATACTCCAGCCCACCCCCTAAGATCCGACAATGACCTGCTCCTTGCATCTCCTACCATCACCTCCTCCCATGCTAGACTACAGGACTTCTCTTGTGCGGCACCAAACATCTGGAATGCACTTCCTCAAGCAGTCAGACTTTCCTCTAACCTCTCCTCCTTTAAACGCTCCCTAAAGACCTTTTTGTTCAGGGAAGCCTATCCCAAAATCAGTAACAAGTGAATTCCACTTACCTAATAGCTTCCCTCATCTATCTCCTCACTAACATCATTCCCACCTTTGCAGTCCCCACCTCCTGCTTCTCACCCTCCTACCCATTTAGATTGTAAGTTCCCACTGGAACAGGGCCCCCAATTCCCCCTGTATTTGTTTGTTTGTTAAACTTTGTCTGGTGTCTTTTATATTGTATTGTACTGTACTTTTATATTTGTACCCATGGACAGCTATTAAGTGAAAAAATAGCTGCCAATAGTGCAAATATGTATCAGATTAATAGTAACTTGTTTGTATCCAAGGTTAGATTAGTAATATCAGTTATGAGAGGAATAATCACACTTTAAGGTACTATCCTTTCTATATAACAGAGAATATAACCGCAAAAATATGCATAAGAAGATTATTGATGCTAATCTAAGGCTACGTTCCTTCTATAGTGGGAGCTATAATTACAGTTCTCTGACTAATACACCAAACGATTATAAGGAGAAAGGAGCTATTTGTGCCATAACAAACATCAGGGGTAAGCAACGTTAAAAAGAGGAACAATGTCCTTGTGAGAGTGCCCCTGACACGCATTTTCAAATAACGATTGTGTCTGAAGGTCCGTTTTTCCATCCGGATCTCAAGTCTTTGAACTTCATAGCATGGAAATTGAATGTTTAGTCCTTAAACGTAAGGGTTTGTCTGCTTCTGTGATTGAAACCTTGATTCAGGCTTGTAAACCGGTAACCAGGAGAATCTCTCACAAGGTCTGGAAGGCCTTTATTTCTTGGTGTATAGATCATGGTTTTTCCTGGCATAGTTTCAGAATTCCTAGGATTTTGCAGTTTTTTCCAGGATGGTCTGGATAGGGTCCTATCTGCCAAATCTCTGAAGAGTCAGATTTCTGCTCTTTCAGTTTTGTTCCACAGAAAGATTGCTTATCTTCCTGCTTTTCACAGTTTTGTTCAGGCTCTGGCCATATGAAACCTTTAATCAAGACAAGTTCTCCTTTATGGAATCTTAATTTGGTGTTAAGGGTTTTGCAGGCTCCTCATTACGGCAAGGCCCTCCAAATTTAAACAATAAATAAAAAAATGTACCTTGAGAGATGCTTATCTCCCTGTTCAGGGTTCTGTATGAGAAGGAGAGATTCCTACTTTACAATATAAGGTCTACAAAAATCACAGATTTTGTGTGATCATGGAACCCTTGGTCTTTTCAAGTTTTTCTTAAATCACTGCAACAAACATGGATTTTGACAACCCCTATTAATTACATTTGTAAATAAGGTATATGCAATGTCTTAACCATTTATATGTGTGCAGAAGAAAAAATGCCTAGAACCAGTGGCTCATGGTCAATGAAAGAGAAAACCATAGGAAGATAAGGCCTTGAATTATAAATATGATGGTTTACAAATAATAATAATAATACCTTTACCCTCCCAGTCACCAATGAAGTAACGAGGAGAGGAGAGCAAGATGATGGAGCCCAGACAAGCCACCCATTGCACATTTCTCTGCAAATATCTCCTGCAGAAGCTTCCCTGCTATGGGCCAGATTACGAGTTGAAAGCAAAATATTGTTTCTGCGAAAGTGATATTTGCGGTCAACTTAGTAATACCAGCACACGCTAGTGTGCTCTTGCATTACAAGTGAGGTGCAATGGAAACGCAACCTCGTGTTTGCATTGCACGGAGCTTTTGCACTCATTAGAGCGCGCCTCCATAGGTTCCAATTGGAGCCTTATTCTCATGCCTTGAGATACGGCATGACAACCTAGTGCAGCGAAAGGCACCACTTTATTTTGGCGAACATTTAGAAAATTAACAAGTTAATTTTCTGAGCACTAATTGCTACCGCGAGCTCACGGTAGCAATAACCAGTCACTTGTAATGGCTGGTTATTTATCGGGCTCCCGCAAACGGGTGAACTTGCCCATTTACAGGCGCACGATAAATTAGCTCTCTACTTGTAATCTAGCCATAAATAAGGCATCCCCTTCAAAGAAGCTAATGCTATTGATGAGTGGTCCTTCCATTTACCAGCGTATGTATTTCCACCTTTCCTGTTCTCACATGTAGCATGATGATCTAAAGCTGTCCGCTCAGATCTAAAATGATCTTCCAGCACTGCGAGCACCCCTCACAAGATTCTAAAAAGGCTGCACTTCTCTAAGTGCAAAGCTTAAAAGTAATAAAACTTAAAGGACTTAATCTGAAGTGTAAAGTAATATAAAATACAAAGTGTCACAAACCCTCATCATGCAGTTCTATATTGTACTGAGCTTGTCTCTCCTTCATATACAGAAATGCAGGGAAATCCCCTTAGAGGAGTATAGAATAATCTGCCTGTCTAGAATCTTGTGAGAGATCTTGCAGTGCTGGAGGATCATTTTAGATCATCTCATCTGAGCTTTATTGGAGGCATTTGTCATCTCTCTGGAACTTCACCATTCGGTCCCTGTTCTTAGAGGGTTCAGTCCCTGTGAAGTCTGCACTATAATTCCTTTGCAAAACAGAATGCTCAACACTTCCTTCCAAAAAGCGTGGAATCAATGATGCTGCATTAAGGCTCAATCCCAATCCATAAATCCAGCTCAGAGACCCCCAATACCTCATTGTTTTGTTTTAAGTGCTTGTTTGATTTTTATGTGTTTAACAAGATTTTGTTAGTAGAATGTATACTAAATCAAGTTTGTTTGTTTTTTTAAAATGCAAATGGAAATTTTATTCTGTATTTGCATAAATTTGGAAACAAAGCATCTCTCTCTATATATCATGTATCTATCATCTCTCTTTCTAGTGATCTATTCATCTATCTCTTTCACTCTTTATCATCTACCTATCTAATCCACTGGTATTCAAACCTGCCCTCAGACCTCCCTAACAGGGCATATTTTCAAGATTACCTTGTGTGAGAACAGGTAAAATAACAATATTTTCTAATCATCTGATACAAATATGCTCTATTATAAAATCTGACCTCTCTCACTTCTCTCTCATATTTCTATCTATAATCTATTTATTAGAATACTCACAAATGCCCAGTAAGTGGCGCTGTTGTCCAACAGGTGGTTGTTTCTTCTAGTTACAGGCAGGCATCCCAGGGTGTAGGAAATCAGCGAGTGTCTTGTTTCGTTTGTGGTTTGGTGCGTGGGGTTTAGCTGTTTTATTGTGAGGAAGGATCTCTAATTGGTGAACCTGCACTGGGCGCCACTTCTGGAAGAAGCTCTCTATGATTCAGTAATCAAGTCCTCCTTGCGCTGTACTTTAGTGCTTTTCTTGCTGGTGTATTTGTCAGGACCAGGTTACATAAATTGTAAGTAAGCTATAACCCTAAGTTGTAAGAACCAGTCTGTATAAATTATAGGGCAGGCTCACCTTCTGTTTGTGGGTCAGAACCAGTCTGTATAAATTATAGGGGCAGGCTCACCTTCTGTCTGTGGGTCAGAACCAGTCTGTATAAATTATAGGGGCAGGCTCACCTTCTGTCTGTGGGTCAGAACCAGTCTGTATAAATTATAGGGGCCGGCTCACCTTCTGTCTGTGGGTCAAAACCAGTCTGTATAAATTATAGGGTCAGGCTCACCTTCTGTCTGTGGGTCAGAACCAGTCTGTATAAATTATAGGGGCAGGCTCACCTTCTGTCTGTGGGTCAGAACCAGTCTGTATAAATTATAGGGTCAGGCTCACCTTCTGTCTGTGGGTCAGAACCAGTCTGTATAAATTATAGGGGCAGGCTCACCTTCTGTCTGTGGGTCAGAACCAGTCTGTATAAATTATAGGGGCAGGCTCACCTTCTGTCTGTGGGTCAGAACCAGTCTGTATAAACTATAGGGGCAGGCTCACCTTCTGTCTGTGGGTCAGAACCAGTCTGTATAAATTATAGGGGCAGGCTCACCTTCTGTCTGTGGGTCAGAACCAGTCTGTATAAACTATAGGGGCAGGCTCACCTTCTGTCTGTGGGTCAGAACCAGTCTGTATAAATTATAGGGGCAGGCTCACCTTCTGTCTGTTTGTGGGTCAGAACCAGTCTGTATAAATTATAGGGGCAGGCTCACCTTCTGTCTGTGGGTCAGAACCAGTCTGTATAAATTATAGGGCAGGCTCACCTTCTGTCTGTGGGTCAGAACCAGTCTGTATAAATTATAGGGGCAGGCTCACCTTCTGTCTGTTTGTGGGTCAGAACCAGTCTGTATAAATTATAGGGGCAGGCTCACCTTCTGTCTGTGGGTCAGAACCAGTCTGTATAAATTATAGGGGCAGGCTCACCTTCTGTCTGTGGGTCAGAACCAGTCTGTATAAATTATAGGGGCAGGCTCACCTTCTGTCTGTTTGTGGGTCAGAACCAGTCTGTATAAATTATAGGGGCAGGCTCACCTTCTGTCTGTCTGTGGGTCAGAACCAGTCTGTATAAATTATAGGGGCAGGCTCACCTTCTGTCTGTGGGTCAGAACCAGTCTGTATAAATTATAGGGCAGGCTCACCTTCTGTCTGTGGGTCAGAACCAGTCTGTATAAAATATAGGGCAGGCTCACCTTCTGTCTGTGGGTCAGAACCAGTCTGTATAAATTATAGGGACAGGCTCTCCTTCTGTCTGTGGGTCAGAACCAGTCTGTATAAATTATAGGGACAGGCTCTCCTTCTGTCTGTGGGTCAGAACCAGTCTGTATAAATTATAGGGCAGGTTCACCTTCTGTCTGTGGGTCAGAACCAGTCTGTATAAATTATAGGGCAGGCTCACCTTCTGTCTGTGGGTCAGAACCAGTCTGTATAAATTATAGGGACAGGCTCTCCTTCTGTCTGTGGGTCAGAACCAGTCTGTATAAATTATAGGGACAGGCTCACCTTCTGTCTTTGGGTCAGAACCAGTCTGTATAAATTATAGGGCAGGCTCACCTTCTGTCTGTGGGTCAGAACCAGTCTGTATAAATTATAGGGCAGGCTCACCTTCTGTCTGTTTGTGGGACAGAACCAGTCTGTATAAATTATAGGGGCAGGCTCACCTTCTGTCTGTGGGTCAGAACCAGTCTGTATAAATTATAGGGGCCGGCTCACCTTCTGTCTGTTTGTGGGTCAGAACCAGTCTGTATAAATTATAGGGACAGGCTCACCTTCTGTCTGTGGGTCAGAACCAGTCTGTATAAATTATAGGGCAGGCTCACCTTCTGTCTGTGGGTCAGAACCAGTCTGTATAAATTATAGGGCAGGCTCACCTTCTGTCTGTGGGTCAGAACCAGTCTGTATAAATTATAGGGCAGGCTCACCTTCTGTCTGTGGGTCAGAACCAGTCTGTATAAATTATAGGGACAGGCTCTCCTTCTGTCTGTGGGTCAGAACCAGTCTGTATAAATTATAGGGACAGGCTCTCCTTCTGTCTGTGGGTCAGAACCAGTCTGTATAAATTATAGGGCAGGTTCACCTTCTGTCTGTGGGTCAGAACCAGTCTGTATAAATTATAGGGCAGGCTCACCTTCTGTCTGTTTGTGGGACAGAACCAGTCTGTATAAATTATAGGGGCAGGCTCACCTTCTGTCTGTGGGTCAGAACCAGTCTGTATAAATTATAGGGGCCGGCTCACCTTCTGTCTGTTTGTGGGTCAGAACCAGTCTGTATAAATTATAGGGGCAGGCTCACCTTCTGTCTGTGGGTCAGAACCAGTCTGTATAAATTATAGGGGCAGGCTCACCTTCTGTCTGTGGGTCAGAACCAGTCTGTATAAATTATAGGGGCAGGCTCACCTTCTGTCTGTGGGTCAGAACCAGTCTGTATAAATTATAGGGCAGGCTCACCTTCTGTCTGTGGGTCAGAACCAGTCTGTATAAATTATAGGGGCAGGCTCACCTTCTGTCTGTGGGTCAGAACCAGTCTGTATAAATTATAGGGGCAGGCTCACCTTCTGTCTGTGGGTCAGAACCAGTCTGTATAAATTATAGGGGCAGGCTCACCTTCTGTCTGTGGGTCAGAACCAGTCTGTATAAATTATAGGGTCAGGCTCACCTTCTGTCTGTGGGTCAGAACCAGTCTGTATAAATTATAGGGGCAGGCTCACCTTCTGTCTGTGGGTCAGAACCAGTCTGTATAAATTATAGGGGCAGGCTCACCTTCTGTCTGTGGGTCAGAACCAGTCTGTATAAACTATAGGGGCAGGCTCACCTTCTGTCTGTGGGTCAGAACCAGTCTGTATAAATTATAGGGGCAGGCTCACCTTCTGTCTGTGGGTCAGAACCAGTCTGTATAAATTATAGGGCAGGCTCACCTTCTGTCTGTGGGTCAGAACCAGTCTGTATAAATTATAGGGCAGGCTCACCTTCTGTCTGTGGGTCAGAACCAGTCTGTATAAATTATAGGGACAGGCTCTCCTTCTGTCTGTGGGTCAGAACCAGTCTGTATAAATTATAGGGACAGGCTCTCCTTCTGTCTGTGGGTCAGAACCAGTCTGTATAAATTATAGGGCAGGTTCACCTTCTGTCTGTGGGTCAGAACCAGTCTGTATAAATTATAGGGCAGGCTCACCTTCTGTCTGTGGGTCAGAACCAGTCTGTATAAATTATAGGGACAGGCTCTCCTTCTGTCTGTGGGTCAGAACCAGTCTGTATAAATTATAGGGACAGGCTCACCTTCTGTCTGTGGGTCAGAACCAGTCTGTATAAATTATAGGGCAGGCTCACCTTCTGTCTGTGGGTCAGAACCAGTCTGTATAAATTATAGGGCAGGCTCACCTTCTGTCTGTTTTTGGGACAGAACCAGTCTGTATAAATTATAGGGGCAGGCTCACCTTCTGTCTGTGGGTCAGAACCAGTCTGTATAAATTATAGGGGCCGGCTCACCTTCTGTCTGTTTGTGGGTCAGAACCAGTCTGTATAAATTATAGGGACAGGCTCACCTTCTGTCTGTGGGTCAGAACCAGTCTGTATAAATTATAGGGCAGGCTCACCTTCTGTCTGTGGGTCAGAACCAGTCTGTATAAATTATAGGGCAGGCTCACCTTCTGTCTGTGGGTCAGAACCAGTCTGTATAAATTATAGGGCAGGCTCACCTTCTGTCTGTGGGTCAGAACCAGTCTGTATAAATTATAGGGACAGGCTCTCCTTCTGTCTGTGGGTCAGAACCAGTCTGTATAAATTATAGGGACAGGCTCTCCTTCTGTCTGTGGGTCAGAACCAGTCTGTATAAATTATAGGGCAGGTTCACCTTCTGTCTGTGGGTCAGAACCAGTCTGTATAAATTATAGGGCAGGCTCACCTTCTGTCTGTGGGTCAGAACCAGTCTGTATAAATTATAGGGACAGGCTCTCCTTCTGTCTGTGGGTCAGAACCAGTCTGTATAAATTATAGGGACAGGCTCACCTTCTGTCTGTGGGTCAGAACCAGTCTGTATAAATTATAGGGCAGGCTCACCTTCTGTCTGTGGGTCAGAACCAGTCTGTATAAATTATAGGGCAGGCTCACCTTCTGTCTGTTTGTGGGACAGAACCAGTCTGTATAAATTATAGGGGCAGGCTCACCTTCTGTCTGTGGGTCAGAACCAGTCTGTATAAATTATAGGGGCCGGCTCACCTTCTGTCTGTTTGTGGGTCAGAACCAGTCTGTATAAATTATAGGGGCAGGCTCACCTTCTGTCTGTGGGTCAGAACCAGTCTGTATAAATTATAGGGGCAGGCTCACCTTCTGTCTGTGGGTCAGAACCAGTCTGTATAAATTATAGGGGCAGGCTCACCTTCTGTCTGTGGGTCAGAACCAGTCTGTATAAATTATAGGGCAGGCTCACCTTCTGTCTGTGGGTCAGAACCAGTCTGTATAAATTATAGGGGCAGGCTCACCTTCTGTCTGTGGGTCAGAACCAGTCTGTATAAATTATAGGGGCAGGCTCACCTTCTGTCTGTGGGTCAGAACCAGTCTGTATAAATTATAGGGGCAGGCTCACCTTCTGTCTGTGGGTCAGAACCAGTCTGTATAAATTATAGGGCAGGCTCACCTTCTGTCTGTTTGTGGGTCAGAACCAGTCTGTATAAATTATAGGGGCAGGCTCACCTTCTGTCTGTGGGTCAGAACCAGTCTGTATAAATTATAGGGGCAGGCTCACCTTCTGTCTGTGGGTCAGAACCAGTCTGTATAAATTATAGGGCAGGCTCACCTTCTGTCTGTGGGTCAGAACCAGTCTGTATAAATTATAGGGGCAGGCTCTCCTTCTGTCTGTGGGTCAGAACCAGTCTGTATAAATTATAGGGGCAGGCTCACCTTCTGTCTGTGGGTCAGAACCAGTCTGTATAAATTATAGGGCAGGCTCACCTTCTGTCTGTGGGTCAGAACCAGTCTGTATAAATTATAGGGGCTGGCTCACCTTCTGTCTGTGGGTCAGAACCAGTCTGTATAAATTATAGGGGCAGGCTCACCTTCTGTCTGTGGGTCAGAACCAGTCTGTATAAATTATAGGGGCAGGCTCACCTTCTGTCTGTTTGTGGGTCAGAACTAGTCTGTATAAATTATAGGGCAGGCTCACCTTCTGTTTGTTTGTGGGTCAGAACCAGTCTGTATAAATTATAGGGGCAGGCTCACCTTCTGTCTGTGGGTCAAAACCAGTCTGTATAAATTATAGGGGCAGGCTCACCTTCTGTCTGTGGGTCAGAACCAGTCTGTATAAATTATAGGGTAGGCTCACCTTCTGTCTGTGGGTCAGAACCAGTCTGTATAAATTATAGGGGCAGGCTCACCTTCTGTCTGTGGGTCAGAACCAGTCTGTATAAATTATAGGGGCAGGCTCACCTTCTGTCTGTGGGTCAGAACCAGTCTGTATAAATTATAGGGGCAGGCTCACCTTCTGTCTGTCTGTGGGACAGAACCAGTCTGTATAAATTATAGGGGAAGGCTCACCTTTTGTCTGTGGGTCAGAACCAGTCTGTATAAATTATAGGGCAGGCTCACCTTCTGTCTGTGGGTCAGAACCAGTCTGTATAAATTATAGGGGCAGGCTCACCTTCTGTCTGTGGGTCAGAACCAGTCTGTATAAATTATAGGGGCAGGCTCGCCTTCTGTCTGTTTGTGGGTCAGAACCTGTCTGTACAAATTATAGGGCAGGCTCACCTTCTGTCTGTGGGTCAGAACCAGTCTGTATAAATTATAGGGCAGGCTCACCTTCTGTCTGTGGGTCAGAACCAGTCTGTATAAATTATAGGGGCAGGCTCACCTTCTGTCTGTTTGTGGGTCAGAACCTGTCTGTATAAATTATAGGGCAGGCTCACCTTCTGTCTGTGTGTCAGAACCAGTCTGTATAAATTATAGGGCAGGCTCACCTTCTGTCTGTGGGTCAGAACCAGTCTGTATAAATTATAGGGGCAGGCTCACCTTCTGTCTGTGGGTCAGAACCAGTCTGTATAAATTATAGGGGCAGGCTCACCTTCTGTCTGTGGGTCAGAACCAGTCTGTATAAATTATAGGGCAGGCTCACCTTCTGTCTGTGGGTCAGAACCAATCTGTATAAATTATAGGGGCAGGCTCACCTTCTGTCTGTTTGTGGGTCAGAACCAGTCTGTATAAATTATAGGGGCAGACTCACCTTCTGTTTGTGGGTCAGAACCAGTCTGTATAAATTATAGGGGCAGGCTCACCTTCTGTCTGTTTGTGGGTCAGAACCTGTCTGTATAAATTATAGGGGCAGGCTCACCTTCTGTCTGTGGGTCAGAACCAGTCTGTATAAATTATAAGGGACAGGCTCACTTTCTGTCTGTGGGTCAGAACCAGTCTGTATAAATTATAGGGACAGGCTCACCATCTGTTTGTGGGTCAGAACCAGTCTGTATAAATTATAGGGGCAGGCTCACCTTCTGTCTGTGGGTCAGAACCAGTCTGTATAAATTATAGGGACAGGCTCTCCTTCTGTCTGTGGGTCAGAACCAGTCTGTATAAATTATAGGGACAGGCTCTCCTTCTGTCTGTGGGTCAGAACCAGTCTGTATAAATTATAGGGACAGGCTCACCTTCTGTTTGTGGGTCAGAACCAGTCTGTATAAATTATAGGGGCAGGCTCACCTTCTGTCTGTGGGTCAGAACCAGTCTGTATAAATGATGGGGGCAGGCTCACCTTCTGTCTGTTTGTGGGTCAGAACCAGTCTGTATAAATTATAGGGGCAGGCTCACCTTCTGTCTGTTTGTGGGTCAGAACCAGTCTGTATAAATTATAGGGCAGGCTCACCTTCTGTCTGTGGGTCAGAACCACTCTGTATAAATTATAGGGGCAGGCTCACCTTCTGTCTGTTTGTGGGACAGAACCAGTCTGTATAAATTATAGGGGCAGGCTCACCTTCTGTCTGTGGGTCAGAACCAGTCTGTATAAATTATAGGGACAGGCTCACCTTCTGTCTGTGGGTCAGAACCAGTCTGTATAAATTATGGGGGCAGGCTGACCTTCTGCCTGTGGGTCAGAACCAGTCTGTATAAATTATGGGGGCAGGCTGACCTTCTGTCTGTTTGTGGGTCAGAACCAGTCTGTATAAATTATAGGGACAGGCTCACCTTCTGTCTGTTTGTGGGTCAGAACCTGTCTGTATAAATTATAGGAGCAGGCTCACCTTCTGTCTGTTTGTGGGTCAGAACCAGTCTGTATAAATTATAGGGGCAGGCTCCCCTTCTGTCTGTGGGTCAGAACCAGTCTGTATAAATTATAGGGGCAGGCTCACCTTCTGTCTGTGGGTCAGAACCAGTCTGTATAAATTATGGGGGTAGGCTCACCTTCTTTCTGTTTGTGGGTCAGAACCAGTCTGTATAAATTATAGGGGCAGGCTCACCTTCTGTCTGTTTGTGGGTCAGACCCTGTCTGTATAAATTATAGGGGCAGGCTCACCTTCTGTCTGTGGGTCAGAACCAGTCTGTATAAATTATGGGGGCAGGCTCACCTTCTGTCTGTTTGTGGGTCAGAACCAGTCTGTATAAATTATAGGGGCAGGCTCACCTTCTGTTTGTGGGTCAGAACCAGTCTGTATAAATTATAGGGGCAGGCTCACCTTCTGTCTGTTTGTGGGT
Source organism: Bombina bombina (assembly GCF_027579735.1). NCBI lineage: Eukaryota > Metazoa > Chordata > Amphibia > Anura > Bombinatoridae > Bombina > Bombina bombina. The sequence goes on along the minus strand of NC_069508.1, from coordinate 185,319,042 downwards.
CAGAACCAGTCTGTATAAATTATAGAGCAGGCTCACCTTCTGTCTGTGGGTCAGAACCAGTCTGTATAAATGATAGGGCAGGCTCACCGTCTGTCTGTGGGTCAGAACCAGTCTGTATAAATAATAGGGCAGGCTCACCTTCTGTCTGTTTTTGGGTCAGAACCAGTCTGTATAAATTATAGGGACAGGCTCTCCTTCTGTCTGTGGGTCAGAACCAGTCTGTATAAATTATAGGGGCAGGCTCACCTTCTGTCTGTTTGTGGCCCAGAACCAGTCTGTATAAATTATAGGGGCAGGCTCACCTTCTGTCTGTGGGTCAGAACCAGTCTGTATAAATTATAGGGGCCGGCTCACCTTCTGTCTGTTTGTGGGTCAGAACCAGTCTGTATAAATTATAGGGGCAGGCTCACCTTCTGTCTGTGGGTCAGAACCAGTCTGTATAAATTATAGGGGCAGGCTCACCTTCTGTCTGTGGGTCAGAACCAGTCTGTATAAATTATAGGGGCAGGCTCACCTTCTGTCTGTGGGTCAGAACCAGTCTGTATAAATTATAGGGCAGGCTCACCTTCTGTCTGTGGGTCAGAACCAGTCTGTATAAATTATAGGGGCAGGCTCACCTTCTGTCTGTGGGTCAGAACCAGTCAGTATAAATTATAGGGGCAGGCTCACCTTCTGTCTGTGGGTCAGAACCAGTCTGTATAAATTATAGGGGCAGGCTCACCTTCTGTCTGTGGGTCAGAACCAGTCTGTATAAATTATAGGGCAGGCTCACCTTCTGTCTGTTTGTGGGTCAGAACCAGTCTGTATAAATTATAGGGGCAGGCTCACCTTCTGTCTGTGGGTCAGAACCAGTCTGTATAAATTATAGGGGCAGGCTCACCTTCTGTCTGTGGGTCAGAACCAGTCTGTATAAATTATAGAGCAGGCTCACCTTCTGTCTGTGGGTCAGAACCAGTCTGTATAAATTATAGGGGCAGGCTCTCCTTCTGTCTGTGGGTCAGAACCAGTCTGTATAAATTATAGGGGCAGGCTCACCTTCTGTCTGTGGGTCAGAACCAGTCTGTATAAATTATAGGGCAGGCTCACCTTCTGTCTGTGGGTCAGAACCAGTCTGTATAAATTATAGGGGCCGGCTCACCTTCTGTCTGTGGGTCAGAACCAGTCTGTATAAATTATAGGGGCAGGCTCACCTTCTGTCTGTGGGTCAGAACCAGTCTGTATAAATTATAGGGGCAGGCTCACCTTCTGTCTGTTTGTGGGTCAGAACTAGTCTGTATAAATTATAGGGCAGGCTCACCTTCTGTTTGTTTGTGGGTCAGAACCAGTCTGTATAAATTATAGGGGCAGGCTCACCTTCTGTCTGTGGGTCAAAACCAGTCTGTATAAATTATAGGGGCAGGCTCACCTTCTGTCTGTGGGTCAGAACCAGTCTGTATAAATTATAGGGTAGGCTCACCTTCTGTCTGTGGGTCAGAACCAGTCTGTATAAATTATAGGGGCAGGCTCACCTTCTGTATGTGGGTCAGAACCAGTCTGTATAAATTATAGGGGCAGGCTCACCTTCTGTCTGTGGGTCAGAACCAGTCTGTATAAATTATAGGGGCAGGCTCACCTTCTGTCTGTCTGTGGGACAGAACCAGTCTGTATAAATTATAGGGGAAGGCTCACCTTTTGTCTGTGGGTCAGAACCAGTCTGTATAAATTATAGGGCAGGCTCACCTTCTGTCTGTGGGTCAGAACCAGTCTGTATAAATTATAGGGGCAGGCTCACCTTCTGTCTGTGGGTCAGAACCAGTCTGTATAAATTATAGGGGCAGGCTCACCTTCTGTCTGTTTGTGGGTCAGAACCTGTCTGTACAAATTATAGGGCAGGCTCACCTTCTGTCTGTGGGTCAGAACCAGTCTGTATAAATTATAGGGCAGGCTCACCTTCTGTCTGTGGGTCAGAACCAGTCTGTATAAATTATAGGGGCAGGCTCACCTTCTGTCTGTTTGTGGGTCAGAACCTGTCTGTATAAATTATAGGGCAGGCTCACCTTCTGTCTGTGTGTCAGAACCAGTCTGTATAAATTATAGGGCAGGCTCACCTTCTGTCTGTGGGTCAGAACCAGTCTGTATAAATTATAGGGGCAGGCTCACCTTCTGTCTGTGGGTCAGAACCAGTCTGTATAAATTATAGGGGCAGGCTCACCTTCTGTCTGTGGGTCAGAACCAGTCTGTATAAATTATAGGGCAGGCTCACCTTCTGTCTGTGGGTCAGAACCAATCTGTATAAATTATAGGAGCAGGCTCACCTTCTGTCTGTTTGTGGGTCAGAACCAGTCTGTATAAATTATAGGGGCAGACTCACCTTCTGTTTGTGGGTCAGAACCAGTCTGTATAAATTATAGGGGCAGGCTCACCTTCTGTCTGTTTGTGGGTCAGAACCTGTCTGTATAAATTATAGGGGCAGGCTCACCTTCTGTCTGTGGGTCAGAACCAGTCTGTATAAATTATAGGGACAGGCTCACTTTCTGTCTGTGGGTCAGAACCAGTCTGTATAAATTATAGGGACAGGCTCACCATCTGTTTGTGGGTCAGAATCAGTCTGTATAAATTATAGGGGCAGGCTCACCTTCTGTCTGTGGGTCAGAACCAGTCTGTATAAATTATAGGGACAGGCTCTCCTTCTGTCTGTGGGTCAGAACCAGTCTGTATAAATTATAGGGACAGGCTCTCCTTCTGTCTGTGGGTCAGAACCAGTCTGTATAAATTATAGGGACAGGCTCACCTTCTGTTTGTGGGTCAGAACCAGTCTGTATAAATTATAGGGGCAGGCTCACCTTCTGTCTGTGGGTCAGAACCAGTCTGTATAAATGATGGGGGCAGGCTCACCTTCTGTCTGTTTGTGGGTCAGAACCAGTCTGTATAAATTATAGGGGCAGGCTCACCTTCTGTCTGTTTGTGGGTCAGAACCAGTCTGTATAAATTATAGGGCAGGCTCACCTTCTGTCTGTGGGTCAGAACCACTCTGTATAAATTATAGGGGCAGGCTCACCTTCTGTCTGTTTGTGGGACAGAACCAGTCTGTATAAATTATAGGGGCAGGCTCACCTTCTGTCTGTGGGTCAGAACCAGTCTGTATAAATTATAGGGACAGGCTCACCTTCTGTCTGTGGGTCAGAACCAGTCTGTATAAATTATGGGGGCAGGCTGACCTTCTGCCTGTGGGTCAGAACCAGTCTGTATAAATTATGGGGGCAGGCTGACCTTCTGTCTGTTTGTGGGTCAGAACCAGTCTGTATAAATTATAGGGACAGGCTCACCTTCTGTCTGTTTGTGGGTCAGAACCTGTCTGTATAAATTATAGGAGCAGGCTCACCTTCTGTCTGTTTGTGGGTCAGAACCAGTCTGTATAAATTATAGGGGCAGGCTCCCCTTCTGTCTGTGGGTCAGAACCAGTCTGTATAAATTATAGGGACAGGCTCACCTTCTGTCTGTGGGCCAGAACCAGTCTGTATAAATTATGGGGGTAGGCTCACCTTCTTTCTGTTTGTGGGTCAGAACCAGTCTGTATAAATTATAGGGGCAGGCTCACCTTCTGTCTGTTTGTGGGTCAGACCCTGTCTGTATAAATTATAGGGGCAGGCTCACCTTCTGTCTGTGGGTCAGAACCAGTCTGTATAAATTATGGGGGCAGGCTCACCTTCTGTCTGTTTGTGGGTCAGAACCAGTCTGTATAAATTATAGGGGCAGGCTCACCTTCTGTTTGTGGGTCAGAACCAGTCTGTATAAATTATAGGGGCAGGCTCACCTTCTGTCTGTTTGTGGGTCAGAACCAGTCTGTATAAATTATAGAGCAGGCTCACCTTCTGTCTGTGGGTCAGAACCAGTCTGTATAAATGATAGGGCAGGCTCACCGTCTGTCTGTGGGTCAGAACCAGTCTGTATAAATAATAGGGCAGGCTCACCTTCTGTCTGTTTGTGGGTCAGAACCAGTCTGTATAAATTATAGGGACAGGCTCTCCTTCTGTCTGTGGGTCAGAACCAGTCTGTATAAATTATAGGGGCAGGCTCACCTTCTGTCTGTTTGTGGCCCAGAACCAGTCTGTATAAATTATAGGGACAGGCTCTCCTTCTGTCTGTGGGTCAGAACCAGTCTGTATAAATTATAGGGGCAGGCTCACCTTCTGTCTGTGGGTCAGAACCAGTCTGTATAAATTATAGGGGCAGGCTCACCTTCTGTCTGTTTGTGGGTCAGAACCAGTCTGTATAAATTATAGGGTCAGGCTCACCTTCTGTCTGTGGGTCAGAACCAGTCTGTATAAATTATAGGGGCAGGCTCACCTTCTGTCTGTTTGTGGGTCAGAACCAGTCTGTATAAATTATAGGGGCAGGCTCACCTTCTGTCTGTTTGTGGGAGTGTCTATCACGCTACTGTGTGCACATGCACATCACACGTTGGACCACTTGTTACATGGTTGGAGGAACGTCTCTACAAGAAATAGTGGTGGCAGAATATTTTAGTGTATGTGGAGATACTGCACTGCCGATTGGCTGACGGGCTCCGTGATCCTACGTCCAAGCCCCGGAGCGTTTGTCTGTCGGGCGACAGAAAGTCCCGTCCTGCTCTACTAGGCATCCATATATGCCGCTACTCTTGTGAGTATATTTACTTACATGCTGTCGCTCTGTCTGATTTCTCTACTGGCAGGATACTGTCCCATGAGGCGCCTCTCTTTCTCTGTCCATACAGGTGCTTTTCTAAACTGCATTGTTCAAGAGTGCTGCCTGCTGCTCCTCCGAGAAAGACACTGGGAATTGTCACTATCTGAATGTGTTTGAACTCTGCGCACCTTATATAGAGATTCTATCTACTCTATCTTTTTGAGGCTTACCTTCTGTCTGTGGGTCAGAACCAGTCTGTATAAATTATAGGGGCAGGCTCACCTTCTGTCTGTGGGTCAGAACCAGTCTGTATAAATTATAGGGACAGGCTCTCCTTCTGTCTGTGGGTCAGAACCAGTCTGTATAAATTATAGGGACAGGCTCTCCTTCTGTCTGTGGGTCAGAACCAGTCTGTATAAATTATAGGGACAGGCTCTCCTTCTGTCTGTGGGTCAGAACCAGTCTGTATAAATTATAGGGACAGGCTCACCTTCTGTCTGTGGGTCAGAACCAGTCTGTATAAATTATAGGGCAGGCTCACCTTCTGTCTGTTTGTGGGCCAGAACCAGTCTGTATAAATTATAGGGCATGCTCTCCTTCTGTCTGTTTGTGGGTCAGAACCAGTCTGTATAAATTATAGGGCAGGCTCACCTTCTGTCTGTGGGTCAGAACCAGTCTGTATAAATTATAGGGCAGGCTCACCTTCTGTCTGTGGGTCAGAACCAGTCTGTATAAATTATAGGGGCAGGCTCACCTTCTGTCTGTTTGTGGGTCAGAACCTGTCTGTATAAATTATAGGGCAGGCTCACCTTCTGTCTGTGTGTCAGAACCAGTCTGTATAAATTATAGGGCAGGCTCACCTTCTGTCTGTGGGTCAGAACCAGTCTGTATAAATTATAGGGGCAGGCTCACCTTCTGTCTGTGGGTCAGAACCAGTCTGTATAAATTATAGGGGCAGGCTCACCTTCTGTCTGTGGGTCAGAACCAGTCTGTATAAATTATAGGGCAGGCTCACCTTCTGTCTGTGGGTCAGAACCAATCTGTATAAATTTTAGGGGCAGGCTCACCTTCTGTCTGTTTGTGGGTCAGAACCAGTCTGTATAAATTATAGGGGCAGACTCACCTTCTGTTTGTGGGTCAGAACCAGTCTGTATAAATTATAGGGGCAGGCTCACCTTCTGTCTGTTTGTGGGTCAGAACCTGTCTGTATAAATTATAGGGGCAGGCTCACCTTCTGTCTGTGGGTCAGAACCAGTCTGTATAAATTATAGGGACAGGCTCACTTTCTGTCTGTGGGTCAGAACCAGTCTGTATAAATTATAGGGACAGGCTCACCATCTGTTTGTGGGTCAGAACCAGTCTGTATAAATTATAGGGGCAGGCTCACCTTCTGTCTGTGGGTCAGAACCAGTCTGTATAAATTATAGGGACAGGCTCTCCTTCTGTCTGTGGGTCAGAACCAGTCTGTATAAATTATAGGGACAGGCTCTCCTTCTGTCTGTGGGTCAGAACCAGTCTGTATAAATTATAGGGACAGGCTCACCTTCTGTTTGTGGGTCAGAACCAGTCTGTATAAATTATAGGGGCAGGCTCACCTTCTGTCTGTGGGTCAGAACCAGTCTGTATAAATGATGGGGGCAGGCTCACCTTCTGTCTGTTTGTGGGTCAGAACCAGTCTGTATAAATTATAGGGGCAGGCTCACCTTCTGTCTGTTTGTGGGTCAGAACCAGTCTGTATAAATTATAGGGCAGGCTCACCTTCTGTCTGTGGGACAGAACCACTCTGTATAAATTATAGGGGCAGGCTCACCTTCTGTCTGTTTGTGGGACAGAACCAGTCTGTATAAATTATAGGGGCAGGCTCACCTTCTGTCTGTGGGTCAGAACCAGTCTGTATAAATTATAGGGACAGGCTCACCTTCTGTCTGTGGGTCAGAACCAGTCTGTATAAATTATGGGGGCAGGCTGACCTTCTGCCTGTGGGTCAGAACCAGTCTGTATAAATTATGGGGGCAGGCTGACCTTCTGTCTGTTTGTGGGTCAGAACCAGTCTGTATAAATTATAGGGACAGGCTCACCTTCTGTCTGTTTGTGGGTCAGAACCTGTCTGTATAAATTATAGGAGCAGGCTCACCTTCTGTCTGTTTGTGGGTCAGAACCAGTCTGTATAAATTATAGGGGCAGGCTCCCCTTCTGTCTGTGGGTCAGAACCAGTCTGTATAAATTATAGGGACAGGCTCACCTTCTGTCTGTGGGCCAGAACCAGTCTGTATAAATTATGGGGGTAGGCTCACCTTCTTTCTGTTTGTGGGTCAGAACCAGTCTGTATAAATTATAGGGGCAGGCTCACCTTCTGTCTGTTTGTGGGTCAGACCCTGTCTGTATAAATTATAGGGGCAGGCTCACCTTCTGTCTGTGGGTCAGAACCAGTCTGTATAAATTATGGGGGCAGGCTCACCTTCTGTCTGTTTGTGGGTCAGAACCAGTCTGTATAAATTATAGGGGCAGGCTCACCTTCTGTTTGTGGGTCAGAACCAGTCTGTATAAATTATAGGGGCAGGCTCACCTTCTGTCTGTTTGTGGGTCAGAACCAGTCTGTATAAATTATAGAGCAGGCTCACCTTCTGTCTGTGGGTCAGAACCAGTCTGTATAAATGATAGGGCAGGCTCACCGTCTGTCTGTGGGTCAGAACCAGTCTGTATAAATAATAGGGCAGGCTCACCTTCTGTCTGTTTGTGGGTCAGAACCAGTCTGTATAAATTATAGGGACAGGCTCTCCTTCTGTCTGTGGGTCAGAACCAGTCTGTATAAATTATAGGGGCAGGCTCACCTTCTGTCTGTTTGTGGCCCAGAACCAGTCTGTATAAATTATAGGGACAGGCTCTCCTTCTGTCTGTGGGTCAGAACCAGTCTGTATAAATTATAGGGGCAGGCTCACCTTCTGTCTGTGGGTCAGAACCAGTCTGTATAAATTATAGGGGCAGGCTCACCTTCTGTCTGTTTGTGGGTCAGAACCAGTCTGTATAAATTATAGGGTCAGGCTCACCTTCTGTCTGTGGGTCAGAACCAGTCTGTATAAATTATAGGGGCAGGCTCACCTTCTGTCTGTTTGTGGGTCAGAACCAGTCTGTATAAATTATAGGGGCAGGCTCACCTTCTGTCTGTTTGTGGGAGTGTCTATCACGCTACTGTGTGCACATGCACATCACACGTTGGACCACTTGTTACATGGTTGGAGGAACGTCTCTACAAGAAATAGTGGTGGCAGAATATTTTAGTGTATGTGGAGATACTGCACTGCCGATTGGCTGACGGGCTCCGTGATCCTACGTCCAAGCCCCGGAGCGTTTGTCTGTCGGGCGACAGAAAGTCCCGTCCTGCTCTACTAGGCATCCATATATGCCGCTACTCTTGTGAGTATATTTACTTACATGCTGTCGCTCTGTCTGATTTCTCTACTGGCAGGATACTGTCCCATGAGGCGCCTCTCTTTCTCTGTCCATACAGGTGCTTTTCTAAACTGCATTGTTCAAGAGTGCTGCCTGCTGCTCCTCCGAGAAAGACACTGGGAATTGTCACTATCTGAATGTGTTTGAACTCTGCGCACCTTATATAGAGATTCTATCTACTCTATCTTTTTGAGGCTTACCTTCTGTCTGTGGGTCAGAACCAGTCTGTATAAATTATAGGGGCAGGCTCACCTTCTGTCTGTGGGTCAGAACCAGTCTGTATAAATTATAGGGACAGGCTCTCCTTCTGTCTGTGGGTCAGAACCAGTCTGTATAAATTATAGGGACAGGCTCTCCTTCTGTCTGTGGGTCAGAACCAGTCTGTATAAATTATAGGGACAGGCTCTCCTTCTGTCTGTGGGTCAGAACCAGTCTGTATAAATTATAGGGACAGGCTCACCTTCTGTCTGTGGGTCAGAACCAGTCTGTATAAATTATAGGGCAGGCTCACCTTCTGTCTGTTTGTGGGCCAGAACCAGTCTGTATAAATTATAGGGCATGCTCTCCTTCTGTCTGTTTGTGGGTCAGAACCAGTCTGTATAAATTATAGGGGCAGGCTCACCTTCTGTCTGTTTGTGGGCCAGAACCAGTCTGTATAAATTATAGGGACAGGCTCACCTTCTGTCTGTTTGTGGGCCAGAACCAGTCTGTATAAATTATAGGGGCAGGCTCACCTTCTGTCTGTTTGTGGGCCAGAACCAGTCTGTATAAATTATAGGGGCAGGCTCACCTTCTGTCTGTTTGTGGGCCAGAACCAGTCTATATAAATTATAGGGTCAGGCTCACCTTCTGTCTGTTTGTGGGCCAGAACCAGTCTGTATAAATTATAGGGGCAGGCTCACCTTCTGTCTGTGGGTCAGAACCAGTCTGTATAAATTATAGGGACAGGCTCACCTTCTGTCTGTGGGTCAGAACCAGTCTGTATAAATTATAGGGGCAGGCTCACCTTCTGTCTGTGGGTCAGAACCAGTCTGTATAAATTATAGGGGCAGGCTCACCTTCTGTCTGTTTGTGGGTCAGAACCAGTCTGTATAAATTATAGGGTCAGGCTCACCTTCTGTCTGTGGGTCAGAACCAGTCTGTATAAATTATAGGGGCAGGCTCACCTTCTGTCTGTTTGTGGGTCAGAACCAGTCTGTATAAATTATAGGGGCAGGCTCACCTTTTGTCTGTTTGTGGGTCAGAACCAGTCTGTATAAATTATAGGGCAGGCTCACCTTCTGTCTGTTTGTGGGTCAGAACCAGTCTGTATAAATTATAGGGGCAGGCTCACCTTTTGTCTGTTTGTGGGTCAGAACCAGTCTGTATAAATTATAGGGCAGGCTCACCTTCTGTCTGTTTGTGGGTCAGAACCAGTCTGTATAAATTATAGGGCAGGCTCACCTTCTGTCTGTGGATCAGAACCAGTCTGTATAAATTATAGGGGCAGGCTCACCTTCTGTCTGTGGGTCAGAACCAGTCTGTATAAATTATAGGGGCAGGCTCACCTTCTGTCTGTTTGTGGGTCAGAACCAGTCTGTATAAATTATAGGGTCAGGCTCACCTTCTGTCTGTGGGTCAGAACCAGTCTGTATAAATTATAGGGGCAGGCTCACCTTCTGTCTGTTTGTGGGTCAGAACCAGTCTGTATAAATTATAGGGGCAGGCTCACCTTCTGTCTGTTTGTGGGTCAGAACCAGTCTGTATAAATTATAGGGCAGGCTCACCTTCTGTCTGTTTGTGGGTCAGAACCAGTCTGTATAAATTATAGGGCAGGCTCACCTTCTGTCTGTGGGTCAGAACCAGTCTGTATAAATTATAGGGGCAGGCTCACCTTCTGTCTGTTTGTGGGTCAGAACCAGTCTGTATAAATTATGGGGGCAGGCTCACCTTCTGTCTGTTTGTGGGTCAGAACCAGTCTGTATAAATTATAGGGGCAGGCTCACCTTCTGTCTGTGGGTCAGAACCAGTCTGTATAAATTATAGGGCAGGCTCACCTTCTGTCTGTGGGTCAGAACCAATCTGTATAAATTTTAGGGGCAGGCTCACCTTCTGTCTGTTTGTGGGTCAGAACCAGTCTGTATAAATTATAGGGGCAGACTCACCTTCTGTTTGTGGGTCAGAACCAGTCTGTATAAATTATAGGGGCAGGCTCACCTTCTGTCTGTTTGTGGGTCAGAACCTGTCTGTATAAATTATAGGGGCAGGCTCACCTTCTGTCTGTGGGTCAGAACCAGTCTGTATAAATTATAGGGACAGGCTCACTTTCTGTCTGTGGGTCAGAACCAGTCTGTATAAATTATAGGGACAGGCTCACCATCTGTTTGTGGGTCAGAACCAGTCTGTATAAATTATAGGGGCAGGCTCACCTTCTGTCTGTGGGTCAGAACCAGTCTGTATAAATTATAGGGACAGGCTCTCCTTCTGTCTGTGGGTCAGAACCAGTCTGTATAAATTATAGGGACAGGCTCTCCTTCTGTCTGTGGGTCAGAACCAGTCTGTATAAATTATAGGGACAGGCTCACCTTCTGTTTGTGGGTCAGAACCAGTCTGTATAAATTATAGGGGCAGGCTCACCTTCTGTCTGTGGGTCAGAACCAGTCTGTATAAATGATGGGGGCAGGCTCACCTTCTGTCTGTTTGTGGGTCAGAACCAGTCTGTATAAATTATAGGGGCAGGCTCACCTTCTGTCTGTTTGTGGGTCAGAACCAGTCTGTATAAATTATAGGGCAGGCTCACCTTCTGTCTGTGGGACAGAACCACTCTGTATAAATTATAGGGGCAGGCTCACCTTCTGTCTGTTTGTGGGACAGAACCAGTCTGTATAAATTATAGGGGCAGGCTCACCTTCTGTCTGTGGGTCAGAACCAGTCTGTATAAATTATAGGGGCAGGCTCACCTTCTGTCTGTGGGTCAGAACCAGTCTGTATAAATTATGGGGGCAGGCTGACCTTCTGCCTGTGGGTCAGAACCAGTCTGTATAAATTATGGGGGCAGGCTGACCTTCTGTCTGTTTGTGGGTCAGAACCAGTCTGTATAAATTATAGGGACAGGCTCACCTTCTGTCTGTTTGTGGGTCAGAACCTGTCTGTATAAATTATAGGAGCAGGCTCACCTTCTGTCTGTTTGTGGGTCAGAACCAGTCTGTATAAATTATAGGGGCAGGCTCCCCTTCTGTCTGTGGGTCAGAACCAGTCTGTATAAATTATAGGGACAGGCTCACCTTCTGTCTGTGGGCCAGAACCAGTCTGTATAAATTATGGGGGTAGGCTCACCTTCTTTCTGTTTGTGGGTCAGAACCAGTCTGTATAAATTATAGGGGCAGGCTCACCTTCTGTCTGTTTGTGGGTCAGACCCTGTCTGTATAAATTATAGGGGCAGGCTCACCTTCTGTCTGTGGGTCAGAACCAGTCTGTATAAATTATGGGGGCAGGCTCACCTTCTGTCTGTTTGTGGGTCAGAACCAGTCTGTATAAATTATAGGGGCAGGCTCACCTTCTGTTTGTGGGTCAGAACCAGTCTGTATAAATTTTAGGGGCAGGCTCACCTTCTGTCTGTGGGTCAGAACCAGTCTGTATAAATTATAGGGGCAGGCTCACCTTCTGTCTGTTTGTGGGTCAGAACCAGTCTGTATAAATTATAGGGTCAGGCTCACCTTCTGTCTGTGGGTCAGAACCAGTCTGTATAAATTATAGGGGCAGGCTCACCTTCTGTCTGTTTGTGGGTCAGAACCAGTCTGTATAAATTATAGGGGCAGGCTCACCTTCTGTCTGTTTGTGGGTCAGAACCAGTCTGTATAAATTATAGGGCAGGCTCACCTTCTGTCTGTTTGTGGGTCAGAACCAGTCTGTATAAATTATAGGGCAGGCTCACCTTCTGTCTGTGGGTCAGAACCAGTCTGTATAAATTATAGGGGCAGGCTCACCTTCTGTCTGTTTGTGGGTCAGAACCAGTCTGTATAAATTATGGGGGCAGGCTCACCTTCTGTCTGTTTGTGGGTCAGAACCAGTCTGTATAAATTATAGGGGCAGGCTCACCTTCTGTCTGTTTGTAGGTCAGAACCAGTCTGTATAAATTATAGGGGCAGGCTCGCCTTCTGTCTGTGGGTCAGAACCAGTCTGTATAAATTATAGGGGCAGGCTCACCTTCTGTCTGTGGGTCAGAACCAGTCTGTATAAATTATAGGGGCCGGCTCACCTTCTGTCCGTTTGTGGGTCAGAACCAGTCTGTATAAATTATAGGGGCAGGCTCTCCTTCTGTCTGTGGGTCAGAACCAGTCTGTATAAATTATAGGGGCAGGCTCACCTTCTGTCTGTGGGTCAGAACCAGTCTGTATAAATTATTGGGGCAGGCTCACCTTCTGTCTCTGGGTCCGAACCAGTCTGTATAAATTATAGGGGCAGGCTCACCTTCTGTCTGTCTGTGGGTCAGAACCAGTCTGTATAAATTATAGGGGCATGCTCACCTTCTGTCTGTTTGTGTGTCAGAACCAGTCTGTATAAATTATAGGGCAGGCTCACCTTCTGTCTGTTTGTGGGTCAGAACCAGTCTGTATAAATTATAGGGGCAGGCTCACCTTCTGTCTGTTTGTGGGTCAGAACCAGTCTGTATAAATTATAGGGCAGGCTCACCTTCTGTCTGTTTGTAGGTCAGAACCAGTCTGTATAAATTATAGGGGCAGGCTCACCTTCTGTCTGTTTGTGGGTCAGAACCAGTCTGTATAAATTTTAGGGCAGGCTCACCTTCTGTCTGTTTGTGGGTCAGAACCAGTATGTATAAGTTATAGGGGCAGGCTCACCTTCTGTCTGTTTGTGGGTCAGAACCAGTCTTTATAAATTATAGGGTAGGTTCACCGTCTGTCTGTTTTTAGGTCAGAACCAGTCTGTATAAATTATAGGGGCAGGCTCACCTTCTGTCTGTGGGTCAGAAACAGTCTGTATAAATTATAGGGCAGGCTCACCTTCTGTCTGTGGGTCAGAACCAGTCTGTATAAATTATAGGGGCAGGCTCACCTTCTGTCTGTGGGTCAGAACCAGTCTGTATAAATTATAGGGGCAGGCTCACCTTCTGTCTGTCTGTGGGTCAGAACCAGTCTGTATAAATTATAGGGGCATGCTCACCTTCTGTCTGTTTGTGGGTCAGAACCAGTCTGTATAAATTATAGGGCAGGCTCACCTTCTGTCTGTTTGTGGGTCAGAACCAGTCTGTATAAATTATAGGGGCAGGCTCACCTTCTGTCTGTTTGTGGGTCAGAACCAGTCTGTATAAATTATAGGGCAGGCTCACCTTCTGTCTGTTTGTAGGTCAGAACCAGTCTGTATAAATTATAGGGGCAGGCTCACCTTCTGTCTGTTTGTGGGTCAGAACCAGTCTGTATAAATTTTAGGGCAGGCTCACCTTCTGTCTGTTTGTGGGTCAGAACCAGTATGTATAAGTTATAGGGGCAGGCTCACCTTCTGTCTGTTTGTGGGTCAGAACCAGTCTTTATAAATTATAGGGTAGGTTCACCGTCTGTCTGTTTTTATGTCAGAACCAGTCTGTATAAATTATAGGGGCAGGCTCACCTTCTGTCTGTTTGTGGGTCAGAAACAGTCTGTATAAATTAGAAAGTTGCTTACAATTGCATGCTCTATCTGAATCACAAAAGAAAAAATTTGGGTTCCGTGTCCCTTTAAGGTCCTTAGTCATGTCTGAGATAACTAAGGACCTGATACAGGTCTAAAAAGTAGCCATTATAAGGACAGACTGCCTTGTGCCAGTTTCTGGGTCAGAACCAGTCTATTTAAGAACAGACTCACTCACTTTGTGTAGAATGCAAGTCTATTAGGAATAAAAATCACTTACATAAGGCATGAAGCTAGATATATACAAGCGTGCCGAGCATTATACAGAGGGATTATGCAAACTCCTAACAATCTACAAGCGTGCCGAGCATTATACAGAGGGATTATGCAAGCTCCTAACAATCTACAAGCGTTCCGAGAATTATACAGAGGGATTATGCAAGATCCTAACAATCTACAAGCATGCCGAGCTTTATACAGAGGGAATATGCAAGCTCCTAACAATCTACAAGCGTGCCAAGCATTATACAGAGGGATTATGCAAGCTCCTAACAATCTACAAGTGTGCCGAGCATTATACAGAGGGATTATGCAAGTTCCTAACAATCTACAAGCGTGACGAGCATTATACAGAGGGATTATGCAAGCTCCTAACAATCTACAAGCGTGACGAGCATTATACAGAGGGATTATGCAAGCTCCTAACAATCTACAAGCGTGACGAGCATTATACAGAGGGATTATGCAAGCTCCTAACAATCTACAAGCGTGCCGAGCATTATACAGAGGGATTATGCAAGCGCCTAACAATCTACAAGCGTGCCGAGCATTATACAGAGGGATTATGCAAGCTCCTAACAATCTACAAGCGTGCCGAGCATTATACAGAGGGATTATGCAAGCTCCTAACAATCTACAAGCGTGCCGAGCATTATACAGAGGGATTATGCAAGCTCCTAACAATCTACAAGCGTGCCGAGCATTATACAGAGGGATTATGCAAGCACCTAACAATCTACAAGCATGCCGAGCATTATACAGAGGGATTATGCAAGATCCTAACAATCTACAAGCGTGCCGAGCATTATACAGAGGGATTATGCAAGCTCCTAACAATCTACAAGCGTGCCGAGCATTATACAGAGGGATTATGCAAGCACCTAACAATCTACAAGCATGCCGAGCATTATACAGAGGGATTATGCAAGCGTCTAACAATCTACAAGCGTGCCGAGCATTATACAGAGGGATTATGCAAGCGCCTAACAATCTACAAGCGTGCCGAGCATTATACAGAGGGATTATGCAAGCTCCTAACAATCTACAAGCGTGCCAAGCATTATACAGAGGGATTATGCAAGCTCCTAACAATCTACAAGCGTGACGAGCATTATACAGAGGGATTATGCAAGCTCCTAACAATCTACAAGCGTGATGAGCATTATACAGAGGGATTATGCAAGCTCCTAACAATCTACAAGCGTGACGAGCATTATACAGAGGGATTATGCAAGCTCCTAACAATTTACAAGCGTGACGAGCATTATACAGAGGGATTATGCAAGCTCCTAACAATCTACAAGCGTGCCAAGCATTATACAGAGGGATTATGCAAGCTCCTAACAATCTACAAGCGTGATGAGCATTATACAGAGGGATTATGCAAGCTCCTAACAATCTACAATCGTGACGAGCATTATACAGAGGGATTATGCAAGCTCCTAACAATCTACAAGCGTGCCAAGCATTATACAGAGGGATTATGCAAGCTCCTAACAATCTACAAGCGTGCCGAGCATTATACAGAGGGATTATGCAAGCTCCTAACAATCTACAAGCGTGCCGAGCATTATACAGAGGGATTATGCAAGCTCCTAACAATCTACAAGCGTGACGAGCATTATACAGAGGGATTATGCAAGCGCCTAACAATCTACAAGCGTCCCGAGCATTATACAGAGGGATTATGCCAGCACCTAACAATCTACAAGCGTGCCGAGCATTATACAGAGGGATTATGCAAGCTCCTAACAATCTACAAGCGTGCCGAGCATTATACAGAGGGATTATGCAAGCTCCTAACAATCTACAAGCGTGCCGAGCATTATACAGAGGGATTATGCAAGCTCCTAACAATCTACAAGCGTGCTAAGCATTAAACAGAGGGAATATGCAAGCTCCTAACAATCTACAAGCGTGCCGAGCATTATACAGAGGGATTATGCAAGATCCTAACAATCTACAAGCGTGCCGAGCATTATACAGAGGGATTATGCAAGCTCCTAACAATCTACAAGCGTGCCGAGCATTATACAGAGGGATTATGCAAGCTCCTAACAATCTACAAGCGTGCCGAGCATTATACAGAGGGATTATGCAAGCTCCTAAGAATCTACAAGCGTGCCGAGCATTATACAGAGAGATTATGCAAGCTCCTAAGAATCTACAAGCGTGCCGAGCATTATACAGAGGGATTATGCAAGCTCCTAACAATCTACAAGCGTGCCGAGCATTATACAGAGGGATTATGCAAGCTCCTAACAATCTACAAGCGTGCTAAGCATTATACAGCGGGATTATGCAAGCTCCTAACAATCTACAAGCGTGCCGAGCATTATACAGAGGGATTATGCAAGCGCCTAGCAATCTACAAGCGTGCTAAGCATTATACAGAGGGATTATGCAAGCTCCTAACAATCTACAAGCGTGCCGAGCATTATACAGAGGGATTATGCAAGCGCCTAACAATCTACAACCGTGCCGAGCATTATACAGAGGGATTATGCAAGCTCCTAACAATCTACAAACGTGCCGAGCATTATACAGAGGGATTATGCAAACTCCTAACAATCTACAAGCGTGACGAGCATTATACAGAGGGATTATGCAAGCTCCTAACAATCTACAAGCGTGCCAAGCATTATACAGAGGGATTATGCAAGCTCCTAACAATCTACAAGCGTGCCGAGCATTATACAGAGGTATTATGCAAGCTCCTAACAATCTACAAGCGTGCCAAGCATTATACAGAGGGATTATGCAAGATCCTAACAATCTACAAGCGTGCCGAGCATTATACAGAGGGATTATGCAAGCTCCTAACAATCTACAAGCGTGACGAGCATTATACAGAGGGATTATGCAAGATCATAACAATCTACAAGCGTGCCGAGAATTATACAGAGGGATTATGCAAGACCCTAACAATCTACAAGCATGCCGAGCTTTATACAGAGGGAATGTGCAAGCTCCTAACAATCTACAAGCGTGCCGAGCATTATACAGAGGGATTATGCAAGCTCCTAACAATCTACAAGCGTGCTAAGCATTATACAGAGGGAATATGCAAGCTCCTAACAATCTACAAGTGTGCCGAGCATTATACAGAGGGATTATGCAAGCTCCTAACAATCTACAAGCGTGCCAAGCATTATACAGAGGGATTATGCAAGCTCCTAACAATCTACAAGCGTGCCGAGCATTATACAGAGGGATTATGCAAGCTCCTAACAATCTACAAGCGTGACGAGCATTATACAGAGGGATTATGCAAGCGCCTAACAATCTACAAGCGTGCCAAGCATTATACAGAGGGATTATGCAAGCTCCTAACAATCTACAAGCGTGCCGAGCATTATACAGAGGGATTATGCAAGCGCCTAACAATCTACAAGCGTGCCGAGCATTATACAGAGGGATTATGCAAGCTCCTAACAATCTACAAGCGTGCCAAGCATTATACAGAGGGATTATGCAAGCTCCTAACAATCTACAAGCGTGACGAGCATTATACAGAGGGATTATGCAAGCTCCTAACAATCTACAAGCGTGACGAGCATTATACAGAGGGATTATGCAAGCTCCTAACAATCTACAAGCGTGCCGAGCATTATACAGAGGGATTATGCAAGCTCCTAACAATCTACAAGCGTGACGAGCATTATACAGAGGGATTATGCAAGCTCCTAACAATCTACAAGCGTGCCAAGCATTATACAGAGGGATTATGCAAGCTCCTATCAATCTACAAGCGTGACGAGCATTATACAGAGGGATTATGCAAGATCCTAACAATCTACAAGCGTGCCAAGCATTATACAGAGGGATTATGCAAGCTCCTAACAATCTACAAGCGTGCCGAGCATTATACAGAGGGATTATGCAAGCTCCTAACAATCTACAAGCGTGACGAGCATTATACAGAGGGATTATGCAAGCTCCTAACAATCTACAAGCGTGATGAGCATTATACAGAGGGATTATGCAAGCGCCTAACAATCTACAAGCGTGCCGAGCATTATACAGAGGGATTATGCCAGCACCTAACAATCTACAAGCGTGCCGAGCATTATACAGAGGGATTATGCAAGCTCCTAACAATCTACAAGCGTGCCGAGCATTATACAGAGGGATTATGCAAGATCATAACAATCTACAAGCATGCCAAGCATTATACAGAGGGATTATGCAAGCTCCTAACAATCTACAAGCGTGCCGAGCATTATACAGAGGGATTATGCAAGCTCCTAACAATCTACAAGCGTGCCGAGCATTATACAGAGGGATTATGCAAGCTCCTAACAATCTACAAGCGTGCCGAGCATTATACAGAGGGATTATGCAAGCTCCTAACAATCTACAAGCGTGCCGAGCATTATACAGAGGGATTATGCAAGCTCCTAACAATCTACAAGCGTGCTAAGCATTATACAGCGGGATTATGCAAGCTCCTAACAATCTACAAGCGTGCAGAGCATTATACAGAGGGATTATGGAAGCGCCTAACAATCTACAAGCGTGCTAAGCATTATACAGAGGGATTATGCAAGCTCCTAACAATCTACAAGCGTGCCGAGCATTATACAGAGGGATTATGCAAGCGCCTAACAATCTACAAGCGTGCCGAGCATTATACAGAGGGATTATGCAAGCTCCTAACAATCTACAAACGTGCCGAGCATTATACAGAGGGATTATGCAAGCTCCTAACAATCTACAAGCGTGACGAGCATTATACAGAGGGATTATGCAAGCTCCTAACAATCTACAAGCGTGCCAAGCATTATACAGGGGGATTATGCAAGCTCCTAACAATCTACAAGCGTGCCGAGCATTATACAGAGGTATTATGCAAGCTCCTAACAATCTACAAGCGTGCCAAGCATTATACAGAGGGATTATGCAAGATCCTAACAATCTACAAGCGTGCCGAGCATTATACAGAGGGATTATGCAAGCTCCTAACAATCTACAAGCGTGACGAGCATTATACAGAGGGATTATGCAAGATCCTAACAATCTACAAGCGTGACGAGAATTATACAGAGGGATTATGCAAGACCCTAACAATCTACAAGCATGCCGAGCTTTATACAGAGGGAATATGCAAGCTCCTAACAATCTACAAGCGTGCCAAGCATTATACAGAGGGATTATGCAAGCTCCTAACAATCTACAAGCGTGCCGAGCATTATACAGAGGGATTATGCAAGCTCCTAACAATCTACAAGCGTGACGAGCATTATACAGAGGGATTATGCAAGCTCCTAACAATCTACAAGCGTGACGAGCATTATACAGAGGGATTATGCAAGCTCCTAACAATCTACAAGCGTGCCAAGCATTATACAGAGGGATTATGCAAGCTCCTAACAATCTACAAGCGTGACGAGCATTATACAGAGGGATTATGCAAACTCCTAACAATCTACAAGCGTGACGAGCATTATACAGAGGGATTATGCAAGCTCCTAACAATCTACAAGCGTGACGAGCATTATACAGAGGGATTATGCAAGCGCCTAACAATCTACAAGTGTGCCGAGCATTATACAGAGGGATTATGCCAGCACCTAACAATCTACAAGCGTGCCGAGCATTATACAGAGGGATTATGCAAGATCCTAACAATCTACAAGCGTGCCGAGCATTATACAGAGGGATTATGCAAGCTCCTAACAATCTACAAGCGTGCCGAGCATTATACAGAGGGATTATGCAAGCTCCTAACAATCTACAAGCGTGCTAAGCATTATACAGAGGGAATATGCAAGCTCCTAACAATCTACAAGTGTGCCGAGCATTATACAGAGGGATTATGCAAGCTCCTAACAATCTACAAGCGTGCCGAGCATTATACAGAGGGATTATGCAAGCTCCTAACAATCTACAAGCGTGCCGAGCATTATACAGAGGGATTATGCAAGCTCCTAACAATCTACAAGCGTGCCAAGCATTATACAGAGGGATTATGCAAGCTCCTAACAATCTACAAGCGTGACGAGCATTATACAGAGGGATTATGCAAGATCCTAACAATCTACAAGCGTGACGAGCATTATACAGAGGGATTATGCAAGCTCCTAACAATCTACAAGCGTGCCGAGCATTATACAGAGGGATTATGCAAGCTCCTAACAATCTACAAGCGTGACGAGCATTATACAGAGGGATTATGCAAGCTCCTAACAATCTACAAGCGTGCCAAGCATTATACAGAGGGATTATGCAAGCTTCTAACAATCTACAAGCGTGACGAGCATTATACAGAGGGATTATGCAAGCTCCTAACAATCTAAAAGCGTGACGAGCATTATACAGAGGGATTATGCAAGCTCCTAACAATCTACAAGCGTGCCAAGCATTATACAGAGGGATTATGCAAGCTCCTAACAATCTACAAGCGTGCCGAGCATTATACAGAGGGATTATGCAAGCTCCTAACAATCTACAAGCGTGATGAGCATTATACAGAGGGATTATGCAAGCTCCTAACAATCTACAAGCGTGACGAGCATTATACAGAGGGATTATGCAAGAGCCTAACAATCTACAAGCGTGCCAAGCATTATACAGAGGGATTATGCCAGCACCTAACAATCTACAAGCGTGCCGAGCATTATACAGAGGGATTATGCAAGCTCCTAACAATCTACAAGCGTGCCGAGCATTATACAGAGGGATTATGCAAGCTCCTAACAATCTACAAGTGTGCCGAGCATTATACAGAGGGATTATGCAAGCTCCTAACAATCTACAAGCGTGCTAAGCATTAAACAGAGGGAATATGCAAGCTCCTAACAATCTACAAGCGTGCCGAGCATTATACAGAGGGATTATGCAAGATCCTAACAATCTACAAGCGTGCCGAGCATTATACAGAGGGATTATGCAAGCTCCTAACAATCTACAAGCGTGCCGAGCATTATACAGAGGGATTATGCAAGCTCCTAACAATCTACAAGCGTGCTGAGCATTATACAGAGGGATTATGCAAGCTCCTAACAATCTACAAGCGTGCCGAGCATTATACAGAGGGATTATGCAAGCTCCTAACAATCTACAAGCGTGACGAGCATTATACAGAGGGATTATGCAAGCTCCTAACAATCTACAAGCGTGCTAAGCATTATACAGAGTGATTATGCAAGCTCCTAACAGTCTACAAGCGTGCCGAGCATTATACAGAGGGATTATGCAAGCGCCTAACAATCTACAAGCATGCTAAGCATTATACAGAGGGATTATGCAAGCTCCTAACAATCTACAAGCGTGCCGAGCATTTTACAGAGGGATTATGCAAGCGCCTAACAATCTACAAGCGTGCCGAGCATTATACAGAGGGATTATGCAAGATCCTAACAATCTACAAACGTGCCGAGCATTATACAGAGGGATTATGCAAGCTCCTAACAATCTACAAGCGTGTCGAGCATTATACAGAGGGATTATGCAAGCTCCTAACAATCTACAAGCATGCCAAGCATTATACAGAGGGATTATGCAAGCTCCTAACAATCTACAAGCGTGCCGAGCATTATACAGAGGTATTATGCAAGCTCCTAACAATCTACAAGCGTGCCAATCATTATACAGAGGGATTATGCAAGATCCTAACAATCTACAAGCGTGCCGAGAATTATACAGAGGGATTATGCAAGCTCCTAACAATCTACAAGCGTGCCGAGCATTATACAGAGGGATTATGCAAGCTCCTAACAATCTACAAGCGTGCCGAGCATTATACAGAGGGATTATGCAAGCTCCTAACAATCTACAAGCGTGCCGAGCATTATACAGAGGGATTATGCAAGCTCCTAACAATCTACAAGCGTGCCGAGCATTATACAGAGGGATTATGCCAGCACCTAACAATCTACAAGCGTGCCGAGCATTATACAGAGGGATTATGCAAGCTCCTAACAATCTACAAGCGTGCCGAGCATTATACAGAGGGATTATGCAAGCTCCTAACAATCTACAAGCGTGCCGAGCATTATACAGAGGGATTATGCAAGCTCCTAACAATCTACAAGCGTGCTGAGCATTAAACAGAGGGATTATGCAAGCTCCTAACAATCTACAAGCGTGTCGAGCATTATACAGAGGGATTATGCAAGCTCCTAACAATCTACAAGCGTGCCGAGCATTATACAGAGGGATTATGCAAGCTCCTAACAATCTACAAGCGTGCCGAGCATTATACAGAGGGATTATGCAAGCTCCTAACAATCTACAAGCGTGCCGAGCATTATACAGAGGGATTATGCAAGCTCCTAACAATCTACAAGCGTGCCAAGCATTATACAGAGGGATTATGCAAGCTCCTAAAAATCTACAAGCGTGCTAAGCATTATACAGAGGGATTATGCAAGCTCCTAACAATCTACAAGCGTGCCGAGCATTATACAGAGGGATTATGCAAGCGCCTAACAATCTACAAGCGTGCTAAGCATTATACAGAGGGATTATGCAAGATCCTAACAATCTACAAGCGTGCCGAGAATTATACAGAGGGATTATGCAAGCTCCTAACAATCTACAAGCGTGCCGAGCATTATACAGAGGGATTATGCAAGCTCCTAACAATTTACAAGCGTGCCGAGCATTATACAGAGGGATTATGCAAGCTCCTAACAATCTACAAGCGTGCCGAGCATTATACAGAGGGATTATGCAAGCTCCTAACAATCTACAAGCATGCCGAGCATTATACAGAGGGATTATGCCAGCACCTAACAATCTACAAGCGTGCCGAGCATTATACAGAGGGATTATGCAAGCTCCTAACAATCTACAAGCGTGCCGAGCATTATACAGAGGGATTATGCAAGCTCCTAACAATCTACAAGCGTGCCGAGCATTATACAGAGGGATTATGCAAGCTCCTAACAATCTACAAGCGTGCTGAGCATTAAACAGAGGGAATATGCAAGCTCCTAACAATCTACAAGCATGCCGAGCATTATACAGAGGGATTATGCAAGCTCCTAACAATCTACAAGCGTGTCGAGCATTATACAGAGGGATTATGCAAGCTCCTAACAATCTACAAGCGTGCCGAGCATTATACAGAGGGATTATGCAAGCTCCTAACAATCTACAAGCGTGCCGAGCATTATACAGAGGGATTATGCAAGCTCCTAACAATCTACAAGCGTGCCGAGCATTATACAGAGGGATTATGCAAGCTCCTAACAATCTACAAGCGTGCCAAGCATTATACAGAGGGATTATGCAAGCTCCTAAAAATCTACAAGCGTGCTAAGCATTATACAGAGGGATTATGCAAGCTCCTAACAATCTACAAGCGTGCCGAGCATTATACAGAGGGATTATGCAAGCTCCTAACAATCTACAAGCGTGCCGAGCATTATACAGAGGGATTATGCAAGATCCTAACAATCTACAAACGTGCCGAGCATTATACAGAGGGATTATGCAAGCTCCTAACAATCTACAAGCGTGACGAGCATTATACAGAGGGATTATGCAAGCTCCTAACAATCTACAAGCGTGCCAAGCATTATACAGAGGGATTATGCAAGCTCCTAACAATCTACAAGCGTGCCGAGCATTATACAGAGGGATTATGCAAGCTCCTAACAATCTACAAGCGTGACGAGCATTATACAGAGGGATTATGCAAGCTCCTAACAATCTACAAGCGTGCCGAGCATTATACAGAGGGATTATGCAAGCTCCTAACAATCTACAAGCGTGCCAAGCATTATACAGAGGGATTATGCAAGCTCCTAACAATCTACAAGCGTGCCGAGCATTATACAGAGGGATTATGCAAGCTCCTAACAATCTACAAGCGTGCTAAGCATTATACAGCGGGATTATGCAAGCTCCTAACAATCTACAAGCGTGCCGAGCATTATACAGAGGGATTATGCAAGCTCCTAACCATCTACAAGCGTGCCGAGCATTATACAGAGGGATTATGCAAACTCCTAACAATCTACAAGCGTGCCGAGCATTATACAGAGGGATTATGCAAGATCCTAACAATCTACAAGCGTGCCGAGCATTATACAGAGGTATTATGCAAGCTCCTAACAATCTACAAGCGTGCCAAGCATTATACAGAGGGATTATGCAAGCTCCTAACAATCTACAAGCGTGCCGAGCATTATACAGAGGGATTATGCAAGCTCCTAACAATCTACAAGCGTGACGAGCATTATACAGAGGGATTATGCAAGATCCTAACAATCTACAAGCGTGCCGAGAATTATACAGAGGGATTATGCAAGCTCCTAACAATCTACAAGCGTGACGAGCATTATACAGAGGGATTATGCAAGCTCCTAACAATCTACAAGCGTGACGAGCATTATACAGAGGGATTATGCAAGCTCCTAACAATCTACAAGCGTGACGAGCATTATACAGAGGGATTATGCAAGCTCCTAACAATCTACAAGCGTGACAAGCATTATACAGAGGGATTATGCAAGATCCTAACAATCTACAAGCGTGCCGAGAATTATACAGAGGGATTATGCAAGCTCCTAACATAAAAACAAGTCATTTAGTCTGCAGGATCTGCTACCCAGGCCCTGTATTAAAGGGACATTAAACACTAAGGCGCAGCTGATAGCGCACAATTTAGTACTACAAGTGGATGATCTGATAGGTTTACTGGATAACCTTAAAGGGATATGAACCCCATTTTTTTTCATGAATAAGATAGAGCATAGAATTAAAGAACTTTTCAATTTACTTCTATTATCACATTCACTTTGTTCTCTTAGTATTTATTTTTGAAATGTATCCCTATATAGGCTCCGTGTCTGGGTGCTAGCTGTGGCTTTGTGGCTGCACATATATGCCTGTTGTCATTGGCTTACTGACGTGTTCAGCTAGCTCCCAGTAGTGCACTGCTTTCCCTTCAATAAATGATACAGAGAGAATGAAGCAAATATAATAATAGACGTAAATGGGATATTTGTTTAAAATTGTATGCATCTGAATTATGAAATACAGATTTAGGGTCTCATATCCCTTTAACCTGAGACCAACATTATTTTATTGTGCCGTATGCTTTAACTGGATAGCACAGGGTGTGCTATTTATCGCTCATATTACTCAAGCGCAACACAAAATAGTGCTAGACAATTTATCACTTTTGTAGACCTAAAGTAAAGTGTAAAACAAAACACACCCAGAATGTTCATAATTCAGATAGAGCAAGTGATTTTAAACAGCTTTCTAATTAACTTCTGTTATCAATTTTTCTTCTTTCTCTTGGTATCTTTTGTTGAAAAGCAGGGATGTATGCTTAGGAGCTGGCCCGTGTTTGGAGCATGATGTGGCAGCTGTTTTGCAAGAATGTTATCCATTTGCAAGAGCACAAGATAGCAGCATTAATTCCTGTCATGTAGTGCTCCAGATGCTACCTAGGTATCTTCTTCAGCAAAGAATATCATGAGAACAAAGCAAATTTGACAATAGAAGTAAATCGGAATCTTTTTTAAAATGGTATGCTCTGTCTTAATCCCAAAAGAACATTTTTGAGTTGCATATCCCTTTAAGTATTTCCCTTATATTATCCCTCATAAATTTAAAATCAAGCTTCATTATTGAAAAAACAAGTTCCAGCAGTGATTTAAAGTGATTTGCTATATGATCCGGTGATCCACTGGGAAGGGCTCGAAGGTGTGTGTGTATATGCATGAGTGTGTGTGTATATGCATGAGTGTGTGTGTATATGCATGAGTGTGTGTGTATATGCATGAGTGTGTGTGTATATGTATGAGTGTGTGTGTATTTGTATGAGTGTGTGTGTATATGCATGAGTGTGTGTGTATTTGTATGAGTGTGTGTGTATTTGTATGAGTGTGTGTGTATTTGTATGAGTGTGTGTGTATATGTATGAGTGTGTGTGTATTTGTATGAGTGTGTGTATATGCATGAGTGTGTGTGTATTTGTATGAGTGTGTGTGTATTTGTATGAGTGTGTGTGTATTTGTATGAGTGTGTGTGTATTTGTATGAGTGTGTGTGTATATGCATGAGTGTGTGTGTATTTGTATGAGTGTGTGTGTATATGGATGAGTGTGTGTGTATTTGTATGAGTGTGTGTGTATTTGTATGAGTGTGTGTGTATTTGTATGAGTGTGTGTGTATATGTATGAGTGTGTGTGTATTTGTATGAGTGTGTGTATTTGTATGAGTGTGTGTGTATTTGTATGAGTGTGTGTGTATTTGTATGAGTGTGTGTGTATTTGTATGAGTGTGTGTGTATATGTATGTGTGCATATCCCTTTAAGTATTTCCCTTATATTATCCCTCATAAATTTAAAATCAAGCTTCATTATTGAAAAAACAAGTTCCAGCAGTGATTTAAAGTGATTTGCTATATGATCCGGTGATCCACTGGGAAGGGCTCGAAGGTGTGTGTGTATATGCATGAGTGTGTGTGTATATGCATGAGTGTGTGTGTATTTGTATGAGTGTGTGTGTATATGCATGAGTGTGTGTGTATTTGTATGAGTGTGTGTGTATTTGTATGAGTGTGTGTGTATATGTATGAGTGTGTGTGTATATGTATGAGTGTGTGTGTATTTGTATGAGTGTGTGTATATGCATGAGTGTGTGTGTATTTGTATGAGTGTGTGTGTATTTGTATGAGTGTGTGTGTATTTGTATGAGTGTGTGTGTATATGTATGTGTGTGTGTATTTGTATGAGTGTGTGTGTATATGCATGAGTGTGTGTGTATTTGTATGAGTGTGTGTGTATTTGTATGAGTGTGTGTGTATTTGTATGAGTGTGTGTGTATATGTATGAGTGTGTGTGTATTTGTATGAGTGTGTGTATATGCATGAGTGTGTGTGTATTTGTATGAGTGTGTGTGTATTTGTATGAGTGTGTGTGTATATGTATGAGTGTGTGTGTATTTGTATGAGTGTGTGTGTATATGCATGAGTGTGTGTGTATATGCATGAGTGTGTGTGTATATGTATGAGTGTGTGTGTATTTGTATGAGTGTGTGTGTATATGCATGAGTGTGTGTGTATTTGTATGAGTGTGTGTGTATTTGTATGAGTGTGTGTGTATTTGTATGAGTGTGTGTGTATATGTATGAGTGTGTGTGTATTTGTATGAGTGTGTGTATATGCATGAGTGTGTGTGTATTTGTATGAGTGTGTGTGTATTTGTATGAGTGTGTGTGTATTTGTATGAGTGTGTGTGTATATGCATGAGTGTGTGTGTATTTGTATGAGTGTGTGTGTATATGCATGAGTGTGTGTGTATTTGTATGAGTGTGTGTGTATTTGTATGAGTGTGTGTGTATTTGTATGAGTGTGTGTGTATATGTATGAGTGTGTGTGTATTTGTATGAGTGTGTGTATATGCTTGAGTGTGTGTGTATTTGTATGAGTGTGTGTGTATTTGTATGAGTGTGTGTGTATTTGTATGAGTGTGTGTGTATTTGTATGAGTGTGTGTGTATATGTATGTGTGCATATCCCTTTAAGTATTTCCCTTATATTATCCCTCATAAATTTAAAATCAAGCTTCATTATTGAAAAAACAAGTTCCAGCAGTGATTTAAAGTGATTTGCTATATGATCCGGTGATCCACTGGGAAGGGCTCGAAGGTGTGTGTGTATATGCATGAGTGTGTGTGTATATGCATGAGTGTGTGTGTATTTGTATGAGTGTGTGTGTATATGCATGAGTGTGTGTGTATTTGTATGAGTGTGTGTGTATTTGTATGAGTGTGTGTGTATATGTATGAGTGTGTGTGTATATGTATGAGTGTGTGTGTATTTGTATGAGTGTGTGTATATGCATGAGTGTGTGTGTATTTGTATGAGTGTGTGTGTATTTGTATGAGTGTGTGTGTATTTGTATGAGTGTGTGTGTATATGTATGTGTGTGTGTATTTGTATGAGTGTGTGTGTATATGCATGAGTGTGTGTGTATTTGTATGAGTGTGTGTGTATTTGTATGAGTGTGTGTGTATTTGTATGAGTGTGTGTGTATATGTATGAGTGTGTGTGTATTTGTATGAGTGTGTGTATATGCATGAGTGTGTGTGTATTTGTATGAGTGTGTGTGTATTTGTATGAGTGTGTGTGTATATGTATGAGTGTGTGTGTATTTGTATGAGTGTGTGTGTATATGCATGAGTGTGTGTGTATTTGTATGAGTGTGTGTGTATTTGTATGAGTGTGTGTGTATTTGTATGAGTGTGTGTGTGTATATGCATGAGTGTGTGTGTATATTTATGAGTGTGTGTGTATATGCATGAGTGTGTGTGTATATGCATGAGTGTGTGTGTATATGTATGGGTGTGTGTGTATTTGTATGAGTGTGTGTGTATTTGTATGAGTGTGTGTGTATATGTATGAGTGTGTGTGTATATGTATGAGTGTGTGTATATGCATGAGTGTGTGTGTATTTGTATGAGTGTGTGTGTATATGTATGAGTGTGTGTGTATTTGTATGAGTGTGTGTGTATATGTATGAGTGTGTGTATATGCATGAGTGTGTGTGTATATGTATGAGTGTGTGTATATGCATGAGTGTGTGTGTATATGTATGAGTGTGTGTGTATATGTATGAGTGTGTGTATATGCATGAGTGTGTGTGTATTTGTATGAGTGTGTGTATATGTATGAGTGTGTGTGTATTTGTATGAGTGTGTGTGTATTTGTATGAGTGTGTGTGTGTATGCATGAGTGTGTGTGTATATGTATGAGTGTGTGTGTGTATTTTTATGAGTGTGTGTGTATATGTATGAGTGTGTGTGTATTTGTATGAGTGTGTGTGTATATGCATGAGTGTGTGTGTATATGTATGAGTGTGTGTGTATTTGTATGAGTGTGTGTATTTGTATGAGTGTGTGTGTATTTGTATGAATGTGTGTATTTGTATGAGTGTGTGTGTATTTGTATGAGTGTGTGTGTATTTGTATGAGTGTGTGTATTTGTATGAGTGTGTGTGTATTTGTATGAGTGTGTGTGTATTTGTATGAGTGTGTGTATTTGTATGAGTGTGTGTGTATTTGTATGTGTGTGTGTGTATTTGTATGAGTGTGTGTATTTGTATGAGTGTGTGTGTATTTGTATGAGTGTGTGTGTATTTGTATGAGTGTGTGTATTTGTATGAATGTGTGTGTATTTGTATGAGTGTGTGTATTTGTATGAGTGTGTGTGTATTTGTATGAGTGTGTGTATTTGTATGAGTGTGTGTGTATTTGTATGAGTGTGTGTGTGTATTTGTATGAGTGTGTGTGTATTTGTATGAGTGTGTGTGTATTTGTATGAGTGTGTGTGTATATGCATGAGTGTGTGTGTATATGCATGAGTGTGTGTGTATTTGTATGAGTGTGTGTGTATTTGTATGAGTGTGTGTGTATATGCATGAGTGTGTGTGTATTTGTATGAGTGTGTGTGTTAGACGTGCGTTTGTTTAGTTATATTCGTGACATAAACACGATATTCATTTCATTTTCACAAAAAGAATATCTGAACAAATGCACAAACTAATTTAAAGAAAATGAATATATACTAATGAAATTCATTAGTATACAGGGAGTGCAGAATTATTAGGCAAGTTGTATTTTTGAGGATTAATTTTATTATTGAACAACAACCATGTTCTCAATGAACCCAAAAAACTCATTAATATCAAAGCTGAATAGTTTTGGAAGTAGTTTTTAGTTATAGCTATTTTAGGGGGATATCTGTGTGTGCAGGTGACTATTACTGTGCATAATTATTAGGCAACTTAACAAAAAAACAAATATATACCCATTTCAATTATTTATTTTTACCAGTGAAACCAATATAACATCTCAACATTCACAAATATACATTTCTGACATTCAAAAACAAAACAAAAACAAATCAGTGACCAATATAGCCACCTTTCTTTGCAAGGACACTCAAAAGCCTGCCATCCATGGATTCTGTCAGTGTTTTGATCTGTTCACCATCAACATTGAGTGCAGCAGCAACCACAGCCTCCCAGACACTGTTCAGAGAGGTGTACTGTTTTCCCTCCTTGTAAATCTCACATTTGATGATGGACCACAGGTTCTCAATGGGGTTCAGATCAGGTGAACAAGGAGGCCATGTCATTAGATTTTCTTCTTTTATACCCTTTCTTGCCAGCCACGCTGTGGAGTACTTGGACGCGTGTGATGGAGCATTGTCCTGCATGAAAATCATGTTTTTCTTGAAGGATGCAGACTTCTTCCTGTACCACTGCTTGAAGAAGGTGTCTTCCAGAAACTGGCAGTAGGACTGGGAGTTGAGCTTGACTCCATCCTCAACCCGAAAAGGCCCCACAAGCTCATCTTTGATGATACCAGCCCAAACCAGTACTCCATCTCCACCTTGCTGGCGTCTGAGTCGGACTGGAGCTCTCTGCCCTTTACCAATCCAGCCACGGGCCCATCCATCTGGCCCATCAAGACTCACTCTCATTTCATCAGTCCTTAAAACCTTAGAAAAATCAGTCTTGAGATATTTCTTGGCCCAGTCTTGACGTTTCAGCTTGTGTGTCTTGTTCAGTGGTGGTCGTCTTTCAGCCTTTCTTACCTTGGCCATGTCTCTGAGTATTGCACACCTTGTGCTTTTGGGTACTCCAGTGATGTTGCAGCTCTGAAATATGGCCAAACTGGTGGCAAGTGGCATCTTGGCAGCTGCACGCTTGACTTTTCTCAGTTCATGGGCAGTTATTTTGCGCCTTGGTTTTTCCACACGCTTCTTGCGACCCTGTTGACTATTTTGAATGAAACGCTTGATTGTTCGATGATCACGCTTCAGAAGCTTTGCAATTTTAAGAGTGCTGCATCCCTCTGCAAGATATCTCACTATTTTTGACTTTTCTGAGCCTGTCAAGTCCTTCTTTTGACCCATTTTGCCAAAGGAAAGGAAGTTGCCTAATAATTATGCACACCTGATATAGGGTGTTGATGTCATTAGACCACACCCCTTCTCATTACAGAGATGCACATCACCTAATATGCTTAATTGGTAGTAGGCTTTCGAGTCTATACAGCTTGGAGTAAGACAACATGCATAAAGAGGATGATGTGGTCAAAATACTCATTTGCCTAATAATTCTGCACTCCCTGTACATTTGTTTCCTTTAACCTAGGTTTAAAAAGGTAAAATACTTACCTATAGCGTGCTGGGGAGCCGTGCTAATGCCGACCCTTCCTACTCTTAAGGATAGAGAATTCCATTGAATTCTATTATGTAAGGCACCCGGTGTATCCGACTTGCAGATGTTAGTGCGTGACGCCTTGAAGTTTTGCTCAACCACTTACTTTTATTTTGTAATATCAGCACAAACATAAAGGCGCTATTAATTGTGCTCAAGCGATGTTAGTGCATGATGTGACGGATCCCCTGCTACCCAGACTGAGTAGCTCCGCCGAAACGATCTTCCAACACCTGGAACCAGCCGCTATGTAGCGGAGAGAAAGTGATTTCAGCAATCCCCACCCAAATAACTAGACAATTAGCATTTAGGTGGAACAAAGCAGAACTCTTTATTGGGACAAACACACAACATTTATACAGGAACTCATCTTGATAAGACAAAGGACAATCCCACAATTTTCCCACCATTCCCGCCCCTCCAGACAGGCTGGGGCCTCCATAGCAGCCACAGTACCACAGAGTCCCAGTACCCAGAGGCGGCAGTTTTGGGGTGATCCAGGTGAAGCGGCGGCACTTCCAGGGTGTCATTTTAAAGCTCTCTGTCCCCAGATGCCACAGTCTAAAAAGCGGCATGATTCATTACTGGGGACCAGAGTTACAGCCCAGTAAAGATTGGAGGGTAGGGGAGTCCAAAACTCCTAGTTCCCCAAGTAGCTCCCCTCCAGCAATTCTACCACCCCTTCTCCTCCCTATGGGCTACCCATCCCCAAAAGAGCGGAGCTCCGGGGCAAAGGGCCGCTGGGGCAACCAGGGGCAAAGTTAGCGGGTGTCCTGCTTTTCTGTGGCCGACTGGGATTTCCAGGAGCCCGGCCAGCCGGAGAGGGGTTAGGCGGGTGTTCGTTGTGAGGCGGCCAACCAGGAGTTCCAGGAGCCCGGCCAGCCTAAGAGGGTTTTTCTGGTCAGAGACCACCTCTTCTCTGACAAAATAGGAACCCTAAAAGAAGCACACAAAGATTCCTAGAGATCGTGGTGGCTCTGAGGAGCCCAAGTCCGCTGAGAAACAACAGGGGTGAGGTACTGTGGGGGGGGGGGGGGGGTAGGGGTTTAACCCTTGCAGCCCGGTGCCCGAGACAGTGCACATTAGCACTAATATGCTAATGTGCACTGTCACGTGCACCGGGCTGCAAGGGTTACACCCCTAAACCCCTTTTCTTCGTTCTCTTGCTATCTTTATTTTAAAAGCAGGAATGTAAATCTTAGCGGCCAGCCCATTTTAGGTTCAGCACCATGGATAGCGCTTGCTTATTGGAGGCTGACATTTACCCCCCAATAAGCAAGCATAACCCAGGTTCTCAACCAAAAATGGTCCGGCTCCTATGCATCACATTCCTGCTTTTTAAATAAAGATAGCAAGAGAATGAAGAAAAATTGATAATAGCAGTAAATTAGAAAGTTGCTTAAAATTGCATGTTCTATCTGAATCATGAAATATTTTTTTTTTTTACGTTTAGTGTCCCTTTAAGATGGCGGTGACAATTGTGAGGTGGGGGAGAGAAGAGAGCTGTTTGAGGGGGGTCAGGGAGGGATCAGGGGTAGGATGTGTCAGGTGGGAGGCTGATCTCTACACTAAAGCTAAAATTAACCCTACAAGCTACCTAATTAACCCCTTCACTTCTGGGCATAATACAAGTGTGGTGCGCAGCGGCCTTCTAATTACCAAAAAGCAACGCCAAAGCCATATATGTCTGCTATTTCTGAACAAAGGAGATCCCAGAGAAGCATTTACAAGCATTTGTGCCATAATTGCACAAGCGGTTTCAAATAATTTCAGTGAGAAATCTAAAGTTTGTGAAAAAGTGAACAATTTTTTTATTTGATTGCATTTGGCGGTGAAATGGTGACATGAAATATACCAAAATGAGCCTAGATCAATACTTTGGGTTGTCTACTAAAAAAATTATATACATGTGAAGGGTTATTCAGGGATTCCTGACAGATATAAATGGTTTGGAAATAGCAAAGTGCTACTTGTACTTATTGCCCTTTAACTTGCAAAAAAAGCAAAGAACATAAAAACATTGGCTATTTATAAACTCAGGACAAAATGTAGAAACTATTTAGCATGGGTGTTTTTTGGTGATTGTAGATGTGTAACAGATTTTGGGGGTCAAAGTTAGAAAAAGTGTGTTTTTTAATTTTTTCCTCATATTTTATAATTTT
The DNA here is from genome assembly GCF_027579735.1 of Bombina bombina. Lineage (NCBI taxonomy): Eukaryota > Metazoa > Chordata > Amphibia > Anura > Bombinatoridae > Bombina > Bombina bombina. Next base: position 185,285,707 of record NC_069508.1, on the reverse strand, counting down.
TTTATAGTAAATTATAAGATATGATGAAACTAATTGTATCTTTAGAAAGTCATTTTAATGACGAGAAAAACAGTATATAATATGTGTGGGTACAGTAAATGAGTAAGAGGAAAATTACAGCTAAACACAAACACTGCAGAAATGAAAAATTAGCCCTGGTCCCAAACGGTCAGAAAATTGAAAAGTGTTGTGGTCACTAATGGGTTAAAGCAAATAGCCTGAGAATAATAAACATTTTTTTTTTATTTATTATTGAAGAAGTGTAACGTTGTAGTGAACTACTGGAAGCTGGATCGGCACTCAGGCAATTATCAGTCTCTCATCACATGTAGCATGTTGCAGGGTGCAAAGCCCCTAACAGATCTACAGACAATCATTAAAACAAAGGAGGATGAGGCAGCTCTCCAAAGTACAAAAATAAACCTTTATTAAAAGAGTTACATTTTCGAGCTTGAGAAAGGGGCAGGAGCCCCAAAACATTGCTATTTTAATATTGATTTGTTTTTGTACTTTGGAGAGCTGCCTCATCCTCCTTTGTTTTGCTGTAACTTTGTCATGACCATAAAACAATGGGCTCTGCCATTTTGTAACCTAGGTTTCCTTCTCTTCTGAGGCCAATCAGAGACAGCTATAGATGATTCATTGGAGTCTGCAACCAATGGCTGTACATAATATAGCAGTGTGCATTTCCACTTTTAAAAGGAATTAGCAAACCGAAAAATTTTTAAAATTAAAGGGACATGATACCCAAATGTTGCAGCACTTGAACGTGATGATGCAGCATACCTGTAAAAGAAAGTATCACCTGAGCATCTCCATGTAAAAAAGGAAGATATTTTACCTTAAAAACTCCTAAGTATTCACACCCCACTGTAAAGAAACTTTAAGCAGCCAATCAGGATACTGGTCCCAGGACTTGAAGGGAGTGTGCAAGCATGTTAGTTTCCTATTCAGTTTAAGGAAGTTTACTATGAAATCTCACAAGATTTGAGTGAAATCTTATGAGATCACAGCAAAGCCAAGCATGATCTCAGCACTGCAGATGCTGATTGGCTATTGTTTTTTGGGAGTTTTCAACTTGTAGCTGGACAGTAGTTGAAGTATAACTGTTCACAGCACTTACTCTGGTGAGTTGAGGAAATTGTGAAGTAAAATATCTTCCCTTTTTTACATAGAGATGTTCAGAGGATATTTTCATGTTAGTTTTTACAGTTATGCTGCATCACTTTCAAGTGATTTAGCATGAGTATTATGTCCCTTTAAATTACAGGAAAAGGGTCAAAATAAATAATAAGTATATTGCCAATTTCTTTTTCACTACAAATAATTAAGCATTTTATATTACAATATTAGTGTCCATTGTCTCTTTAACAAAGTATTCTCACTCATTGTTAAGCTAAGAAGGACCATGTCCCAATAATATTTGTGCTCGAATTGGCGTTAAATGATGCAGTTCTAGCATTTTATTTTTTTATTGAAAAAAGATGTCGGAATTTACCATTTTTTGAATTATAAAACGGTATATTAAATGCAGCACTTTCACTTAGATATCTCACACAATAATGTAAGATACAAAATAAAGAAAAACCAACAACAATAAACAAAGGCTCAAAAATAAGAAACACAAAAACAAAACACAAAACAGGCGCAGGAGTTGCGTCCGTATCTAGTTATCTCCCATAATTAATGTAATCAAATTTTTATCAAGATCCTTGCAAAGCTGGGACCGATCTAATAATCTAACAAAGGGTTTCCATTTTACTTTAAACATTTTATTATTTCATCCTTTATTATAATATAGATCGGATCTCTCTAAAATTAATTGATGGATCAAGTTATATTTAAGATGTTTGATAGTAGGGGCTTTATTGTCTATCCATTACTTGAAAATGCTTTTTCTTGCCAGTTTAAGTTATTCAGATTCGTTCCATAATTCATTTTTATCTATTCAAACAATCTAAGACAATCTTTATATTACAAATTGTGGATAGGAAATACGAAGTCTTAGCCCAAAACTGATAGATCTTAGGGCAAGCCCAGATATAATGAATAACATTTGTAGCATATTTAATCAAATAGTTTTTCACAATAGGACAGGCTTTGTAACCGTTTTATGGCATATCTGCATATGTTTTTTTGTTTATCTGTACAAACGTGACATCAAAAGCTCAGTGCACAAACAGCAAGTTGTGATGGAACATTCCTGGTTATTGGCGCATTATAAAAGGCCCCTGACTTTACTTCCTCTGAACGGCAAAAATGCCCAGTGAGCTGATACCACACAGCAGCTTTGTAGGAAGTGTTTGAGCCTTTGGTGAAATTTGTTGCTTAACTGTCTAAGGGGACTATTTATGAAGCTGCGAGCGAACATGATCCGATATAGCGGATCATGTCCGCTGCACAACGATAAATGCCGACAGCATACACTCTCTGCATTTATAATTGCACCAGCAGTTCTTGTAAACTGCTGGTGCAATACCACCCCCTGCAGATTCGAGGCCAACTGGCCACTAGCAAGGGGTGTCAATCAACCTGATCGTATTCGATCGGGTTGATTTCTGGCGATTTCTCTCCACTGCCTCAGAGCAGGCAGACAGGTTATGGAGCAGCGGTCTTTGGAAACACGGGGCCATACGGTGCTTGATAAATATGCCCCTAAGTGTTTTGGTTATATGATGAAATTTTTTTTAAAAAAAACAGGAAAACTTAAAAGTCACCCCCCTGTTATTCTGATGGATAGAGAAACAAATATTGGGAAAAACTTGTCCTATCAAAGATAATGCCTCAATCACTGTTGGTAAAACAAAGGAAGATTTGGAAATAATTGCCACTCAGCGTGGGTATGAGCGGTTTAAACTGTTGGTAAATTCTCGTTATTCTTTATTTAATTGGCATAAAAACAGTGAAAATGTTTTTCTGCTCAATAGATTTTACATAGATGTAGAAAATGTAATATGGCTTTATAAAATCTGTAGGGACAGTACATGATCTGAGATTGCAATATAAAATGTTTAATTATGTGTGGTTAAAAAGTTTATATTGAGACTTTAACCCCTTTCTGACGGGACTTATTTGTCTACATTGGAAAAAAGTTCAGATGTAAACAAATAAGTAAAAATTGAAATTGTGCGATCGTTCAGAGGGGATTGCTAGGCACGCCTCTCCAGCCTGGGATTCCATTTAGTAAGCTCCAATGGCTCAGGACAGCCAAACCGTTAGGATGTTCCATGCCTTCCTCACGGCGCTAAAGCCCAGCACAGTTAGGACGGCATGGAATGTCCTAACTGCGGGAAGGGGTTAATATGTTGTCTACTTTTCCTGTAATTTAAGCCTAACCTTGTTACATTTATGTTCCTAATTGGCTGCAACAGATATGATAACATAAGGAACTGCAAAACAATGGTGATTTTGTACTAATATAATGATAGGGGATAGCTGTGTCTACTCTAGTATGGATTGACTCCTCCAAAGAAAGGGGGTGGAGCTTGGCTATTAAAAAACTATTTCACCAAACAGTTTATTGCAAGACTGCAGAGAAATCTTGTAGTTACAAGATGTCTACTGTCAGGTTATAACCTATTTTGACTGTACTTGTCAAACAGGTATTTAAAGGGACATGGAACACAATTTTATTTCTTTCATGATTCAGATAGAGAATACAGTTTTAAACAACTTTCCAGTTTACTTCCATTATCTAACTTTCAACGTTCATTTGGTATCCTTCGTTGAAAAGCATACCTATTGAAGGATCAGGAGCTGGGAGCTAGCTGCTGTTTGGCAACTGTACATATATTTCTGTTGTCATTGGCTTACTGATGTGTACAGCTAGCTCCCAGTAGTCCATTGCTACTTCTTCAATAAAGTATACAAAGAGATTGAAGCAAAATTGATAGTAAAAATAAATTGGAAGGTTGTTTAAAAATGGCATGCTCTATCTGAGTCATGAAAGAAAAATTTGGGGTTTCATGTCCCTTTAAGCACAAGTGTCGTACATATCATCGCACTGCACATGCTCCTGTTTGATTGACAGTTGACCCAAACCAAATAAATGATATTACTAAGCAATATTTAAAAAAAAAAAGTTAACTGTATATTTGTGATGAAAAATTAATTTCTATTGTATAATTGAGTTCAGTGCTGTGTCTTGCTATTGTAATTGCTGCACACACCTCAGGTAAATAGTTCCTTACATATGTTATGTAGAACATTAAATCATCTGCTCCCCAGAGCACAAAATATTTCACCTCTCTCTCTTGTCTACTATTGCTGTGCGGTTACCGCAGCTGGAAAATGTCCCCCTTCTGCCTTCATGAAACGAGTGTTGTAAAAATACACGATTAAGTCCTTGGCCATAAAAGTGTTAATTAGTCTATATGGTTTCTGAAAGCTAATAAAGAACATATGTGTGTTTCAGGACAGGGAATAAATGACTTCTGGTTAAGACCAGGCCTTCCCCCCAATATGTTAATTTGATATGTTTATTTCCTCCCTTAGGGCACCGGGACTCCAAAAAGCCTAAACCCAGTATTTTATATGAAGTAAGTATAAACTAGTTAACTCATTCAGGGGAGCGGTTTGTGCAGTCAGCTTTGTGTGTGTGTTATGAATGTGGTGAACGCTCTCTGACTCTCATCTATATTTGTGCAAGGTCCAGTATTCCTAACAAGTGTCCCTAGTCAAAAGTAAATTAGATGCTCCCTTAAAGGGATATACTAAAGCAAAAATTAGATGCTTTAATTGTAATTTTTAGCATTTCTGAATAAGCTAATTATATTTTTAGTCCAAGGGTGGACTGATAACTCTTGGCACCCTCTGGCAATAAAAAGTACTTGTAGTGCCATTTTAAAGATGGCCGCTACCGATAAACATTGCCATTGTGCATGCACGCAATACAATACAAGAACATCATCATTGACATCTGACAGTAACCATGGTGGAATGGTCACTTTCATTTAAATTCAAAAAAGAAACTTGCATTTCTATTTCACAGGGATGTCTGGACAGGTGGTGGGGCCTTGTAGCACCTCTGAACACAGGCCATTGGTTGGGGATAATTTGTCTTATAGGTCAGCCTGCCCCTGGTTTAACCCCTGCAAAGAGATTAAACACATATATAAAGTCCTGGTCATGAGCCATAAACATTACTGTTCCTGAGCTGGTGATTGGTGGCTACATGCCATCACTGATACTGATTAGATCATGACCATGTTCTGCTCAGGAGCACTGCTTATTTGTAGCTATATGCCACTGCTTCTCCTAATTGGATCACAACCATGTTCTGCACAGGAGCACTGGTTATTGCTGGCTACATACCGCTGCTTCTCCTGATTGGATCACGATCATGTTCTGCTGAGGAGTACTGGTGATTGGTGGGTACATACAGCTACTGCTCCTGATTGGATCACAATCATGTTCTGCTGAGGAGTACTGGTGATTGGTGGGTACATACCGCTACTGCTGCTGATTGGATCACTGTCATGTTCTGCTGAGGAGTTCTGGTGATTGGTGGGTACATACCGCTACTGCTACTGATTTGATCACAACCATGTTCTGCTCAGGAGTACTGGTTATTGGTGGCTTCATACAGCTGCTTCTCCTGATTGGATCACGATCATGTTCTGCTGAGGAGTACTGGTGATTGGTGGGTACATACCACTACTGCTCCTGATAGGATCACGATTATATTCTGCTAAGGAGTACTGGTGATTGGTGGGTACATACCGCTGCTTCTCCTGATTGGATCACAACCATATTATGCTTAGGAGCACTGGTTATTGGTAGCTATATGCCACTGCATCTCCTGATTGGATCACAACCATGTTCTGCTCAGGAGCACTGGTTAATGGTGGCTACATGCAGATACTTCTCCTGATTGGATCACAACCATGTTCTGTTCAGGAGCACTGTCTATTGGTGGCTACATACCACTGCTTCTCCTGATTGGATCACAACAATGTTAAGCTCAGGAGCACTGGTGATTGGTGGCTACATGCAGATACTTCTCCTGATTGGATCACAACCATATTCTGCTCAGGAGCACTGGTTATTGGTGGCTACATGCAGATACTTCTCCTGATTGGATCACAGCCATGTTCTGCTCAGGAGCACTGGTTATTGGTGACTACATGCAGATACTTCTCCTGATTGGATTACAACCATATAATAATCAGGAGCACTGGTTATTGGTGGCTAAACACCACTGCATCTCCTGATTGGATCGCAACCATGTTCTGCTCAGGAGCGCTGGTTATTGGTGGCTACATACTGCTGCTTCTTCTGAATGGATCACGATCATGTTCTGTTCAGGAGCGCTGGTTATTGGTGGCTATGTGCAGATACTTCTCCTGATTGGATCACAACCATGTTCTGGTCAGGAGCACTGCTTATTGGTGGCTACATGCAGATACTTCCCCTGATTGGATCACAACCATGTTCTGCTCAGGAGCACTGGTTATTGGTGGCTACACTTAGATACTTCTCCTGATTGGATCACAACAATGTTCGGCTCAGGAGCACTGGTGATTGGTGGCTACATAACGCTGCTTCTCCTGATTGGATCACAACCATTTCCTGCGTATATTCATATAGTGCACCACTTATAATCTAGCACTAAAGCATTCATATAGATATATAGGTATCCTATATAATAAAAGGCCAGGTATGTTTGTCAGATGCAGTCATGCGCAGTAGAGACTGCATAAGGACAAACATAACTGGCCTTGAGCAGTAGGGGAGTGCGCACTGTGGAAGCTGCCTGGTGGGGGTGTGGCCGGGTGTGCCACGATGGGGACGTGGCCCGGCGTGCCGTGATGGGGGCGTGACGAAGGGGCATGGCCGGGTGGGAGCGTGCGTGAATGGCGTGGCCGACGGGACCAGCCGTGGTGGCAGCGGCATGGTCAAGTAAGAGAGAAAAACAGAGGGGAGAGCAAAACAGAGGGGAGAGAGAGCAAAAGAGAAGGGGGAGAGATCAAAAGAGAGAGGGGAGAGAGCAAAAGAGAAGAGGGAAAGCACAAAAGAGAGGGGGAAAGAGAGAGAGAGACCAAAAGAGAGGAAGGGGGGAGCAAAAGAGAGGGAGAGAGAGAGCAAAAGAGGGGGGGGGGGGAGAGAGCAAAAGAGGGGGGAGAGAGCAAAAGAGGGGAGAGAGAGAGCAAAAGAGAGGGGGGAGAGAGAGAGAGCAAAAGAGAGGAGAGAGCAAAAGAGGGGGGAGAGAGAGAGCAAAAGAGGGGGGAGAGAGCAAAAGAGAGCGGAGAGAGAGAGCAAAAAAGAGGGGGAGAGAGAGCAAAAGAGAGGGGGAGAGAGAGAGCAAAAGAGGGGGGGAGAGAGAGAAAGCAAAAGAGGGGGGAGAGAGAGCAAAAGAGGGGGGAGAGAGAGAGCAAACAAGGTGGGGAGAGAGAGCAAAAGAGAGGGGGAGAGAGAGAGCAAAGGAGGGGAGAGAGAGAGCAAAAGAGAGGAGAGATAGAGCAAAAGAGAGGAGAGATAGAGTAAAAGAGGGGGGAGAGCAAAAGAGGGGGGAGAGAGAGAGCAAACAAGATGGGGAGAGAGAGAGCAAAAGAGGGGAGGGAGAGAGAGAGAGCAAAAGAGAGGAGAGATAGAGCAAAAGAGGGGGGGAGAGCAAAAGAGGGGGAGAGAGAGCAAAAGAGAGGGGGAGAGAAAGCAAAAGAGCGGGGGGAGACAGAGAGAGTAAAAGAGCAGGGGGGGGAGAGCAAAAGAGAGGGGGAGAGAGAGCAAAAGAGAGGGGAGAGAGAGAGAGCAAAAGAGAGGGGGAGAGAGAGAGAGCAAAAGAATGGAGAGAGAGAGAGCAAAAGAATGGAGAGAGAGAGAGCAAAAGAGGGGGGAGAGAGAGCAAAAGATGGAAGAGAGAGAGCAAAAGAGGGGGGAGAGAGCAAAAGAGGGTGGAGAGAGCAAAAGAGAAGGAGAGAGAGAGCAAAAGAGGGGGAAGAGAGCGAGAGCAAAAGAGGGGGGAGAGAGAGCACGCAAAAGAGAGGGGGAGAGAGCAAAAGAGGGGGAGAGAGAGCAAAAGAGAGGGGGAGAGAAAGCAAAAGAGCGGGGGGAGAGAGAGAGAGCAAAAGAGCAGGGGGGGAGAGCAAAAGAGAGGGGGAGAGAGAGCAAAAGAGAGGGGAGAGAGAGAGAGCAAAAGAGAGGGGGAGAGAGAGAGAGCAAAAGAATGGAGAGAGAGAGAGCAAAAGAGGGGGGAGAGAGAGCAAAAGATGGAGGAGAGAGAGAGCAAAAGAGGGGGGAGAGAGCAAAAGAGGGTGGAGAGAGCAAAAGAGAAGGAGAGAGAGAGCAAAAGAGGGGGAAGAGAGCGAGAGCAAAAGAGGGGGGAGAGAGAGAGCACGCAAAAGAGAGGGGGAGAGAGATTGGGAGCAAGTGTTGGTATTTAAAAAAATTGGCCCGTGTACACGGGCTTTAGGACTAGTAGATATATATTTTGTTTTAAAAATAATCTAATACAAATATATATAATATATATATATATATATATATATATATATATATATAATATATATATAATAAGTCTATGGGGCAAATGCATTAACGCATTAGCGATATCCAAAGTCCTGAAGTTAGCACGCGTCGGGTTTTGCTCACACAAACACTATTTACTTCCAACTTGTAAAACATGCTCTAGCCTGCGCGCATTAAAAGTTTACTTCCAGTGGTGTTTGTGTGTGAGCAAAAGCATTAAAAAGTGCCCCACTTGTAATCTGACCGTTAGTCAGCAGAGGAAAAGGAAATGTCTCATGTATCTTGCCATTTTCTCTTTATGAAGTGCAGGTGTAATTAATCCTCTGTATGTGCATATCCCAGGTTTTCTTCAATACGCAAAATGTTTCTGTATATATATATATAAGAGCAGTTGCATGAGTTGCATGAGAAGTTACATAAAACCTATTTAAACTCAGACTAACTGTGTATTAAACTCAGACTAACTGTGTATTAAACTCAGACTAACTGTGTATTAAACTCAGACTAACTGTGTATTAAACTCAGACTAACTGTGTATTAAACTCAGACTAACTGTGTATTAAACTCAGACTAACTGTGTATTAAACTCAGACTAACTGTGTATTAAACTCAGGAGCACTGGTTATTGGTGACTACATGCAGATACTTCTCCTGATTGGATTACAACCATATTATAATCAGGAGCACTGGTTATTGGTGGCTAAACACCACTGCATCTCCTGATTGGATCGCAACCATGTTCTGCTCAGGAGCGCTGGTTATTGGTGGCTACATACTGCTGCTTCTTCTGAATGGATCACGACCATGTTCTGTTCAGGAGCGCTGGTTATTGGTGGCTATGTGCAGATACTTCTCCTGATTGGATCACAACCATGTTCTGGTCAGGAGCACTGCTTATTGGTGGCTACATGCAGATACTTCCCCTGATTGGATCACAACCATGTTTTGCTCAGGAGCGCTGGTTATTGGTGGCTACACTTAGATACTTCTCCTGATTGGATCACAACAATGTTCGGCTCAGGAGCACTGGTTATTGGTGGCTACATACCGCTGCTTCTCCTGGTTGGATCACAACCATGTTCTGTTCAGGAGCACTGGTGATTGGTGGCTACATGCAGATACTTCTCCTGATTGGATCACAACCATGTTCTGCTCAGGAGCACTAGTTATTGGTGGCTACATGCAGATACTTCTCCTGATTGGATCACAACAATGTTCGGCTCAGGAGTGCTGGTTATTGGTGGCTACATAACGCTGCTTCTCCTGATTGGATCACAACCATTTCCTGCGTATATTCATATAGTGCACCACTTATAATCTAGCACTAAAGCATTCATATAGATATATAGGTATACTATATAATAAAAGGCCAGGTATGTTTGTCAGATGCAGTCATGCGCAGTAGAGACTGCACAAAGACAAACATAACTGGCCTTGAGCAGCAGGGGAGTGCGCACTGTGGAAGCTGCCTGGTGGGGGTGTGGCCGGGTGTGCCACGATGGGGACGTGGCCCGGCGTGTCGTGATGGGGGCGTGACGAAGGGGCATGGCCGGGTGGGAGCGTGCGTGAATGGCGTGGCCGACGGGACCAGCCGTGGTGGCAGCGGCATGGTCAAGTAAGAGAGAAAAACAGAGGGGAGAGCAAAACAGAGGGGAGAGAGAGCAAAAGAGAAGGGGGAGAGATCAAAAGAGAGAGGGAAGAGAGCAAAAGAGAAGAGGGAAAGCACAAAAGAGAGGGGGAAAGAGAGAGAGAGACCAAAAGAGAGGAAGGGGGGAGCAAAAGAGAGGGAGAGAGAGAGCAAAAGAGGGGGGGGAGAGAGAGCAAAAGAGTGGGGAGAGAGAGCAAAAGAGAGGTGGGAGAGAGAGAGAGCAAAAGAGAGGAGAGAGCAAAAGAGGGGGGAGAGAGAGAGCAAAAGAGGGGGGAGAGAGCAAAAGAGAGCGGAGAGAGGGAGCAAAAAAGAGGGGGAGAGAGAGCAAAAGAGAGGGAGAGAGAGAGCAAAAGAGGGGGGGAGAGAGAGAAAGCAAAAGAGGGGGGAGAGAGAGCAAAAGAGGGGGGAGAGAGAGAGCAAACAAGGTGGGGAGAGAGAGCAAAAGAGAGGGGGAGAGAGAGAGCAAAGGAGGGGAGAGAGAGAGCAAAAGAGAGGAGAGATAGAGCAAAAGAGAGGAGAGATAGAGTAAAAGAGGGGGGAGAGCAAAAGAGGGGGGAGAGAGAGAGCAAACAAGGTGGGGAGAGAGAGCGCAAAGGAGGGGAGGGAGAGAGAGAGAGCAAAAGAGAGGAGAGATAGAGCAAAAGAGGGGGGGGAGAGCATAAGAGGGGGAGAGAGAGCAAAAGAGAGGGGGAGAGAAAGCAAAAGAGCGGGGGGAGAGAGAGAGAGCAAAAGAGCAGGGGGGGGAGAGCAAAAGAGAGGGGGAGAGAGAGCAAAAGAGAGGGGAGAGAGAGAGAGAGCAAAAGAGAGGGGGAGAGAGAGAGAGCAAAAGAGAGGGGGAGAGAGAGAGAGCAAAAGAATGGAGAGAGAGAGAGCAAAAGAGGGGGGAGAGAGAGCAAAAGATGTAGGAGAGAGAGAGCAAAAGAGGGGGGAGAGAGCAAAAGAGGGTGGAGAGAGCAAAAGAGAAGGAGAGAGAGAGCAAAAGAGGGGGAAGAGAGCGAGAGCAAAAGAGGGGGGAGAGAGAGAGCACGCAAAAGAGAGGGGGAGAGAGATTGGGAACAAGTGTTGGTATTTAAAAAAATTGGCCCGTGTACACGGGCTTTAGGACTAGTAGATATATATTTTGTTTTAAAAATAATCTAATACAAATATATATAATATATATATATATATATATATAATAAATATATATATAATAAGTCTATGGGGCAAATGCATTTACGCATTAGCGATATCCAAAGTCCTGAAGTTAGCACGCGTCGGGTTTTGCTCACACAAACACTATTTACTTCCAACTTGTAAAACATGCTCTAGCCTGCGCGCATTAAAAGTTTACTTCCAGTGGTGTTTGTGTCTGAGCAAAAGCATTAAAAAGTGCCCCACTTGTAATCTGACCGTTAGTCAGCAGAGGAAAAGGAAATGTCTCATGTATCTTGCCATTTTCTCTTTATGAAGTGCAGGTGTAATTAATCCTCTGTATGTGACTAACTGTGTATTAAACTCAGACTAACTGTGTATTAAACTCAGACTAAATGTGTATTAAACTCAGACTAACTGTGTATTAAACTCAGATTAACTGTGTATTAAACTCAGACTAACTGTGTATTAAACTCAGAGTAACTGTGTATTAAACTCAGACTAACTGTGTATTAAACTCAGACTAACTGTGTATTAAACTCAAAGTAACTGTGTATTAAACTCAGACTAACTGTGTATTAAACTCAGACTAACTGTGTATTAAACTCAGACTAACTGTGTATTAAACTCAGACTAACTGTGTATTAAACTCAGACTAACTGTGTATTAAACTCAGACTAACTGTGTACACCTGATTCCTAGGCTATCTATATCACTTGCTGATTGGTAAAAAAAAAAAATATTTTGGTTTGGAATACAAAAAAAAAAGAAAGAATGAAAAGTGAAGCACATTTTGAAATATTTGGTTTTAGATGGAACAGACATATTTTGAGTAAAATCTCAGACTAACTGTGTATTAAACTCAAAGTAACTGTGTATTAAACTCAGACTAACTGTGTATTAATCTCAGACTAACTGTGTATTAAACTCAAAGTAACTGTGTATTAAACTCAGACTAACTGTGTATTAAACTCAGAGTAACTGTGTATTAAACTCAGACTAACTGTGTATTAAACTCAGACTAACTGTGTATTAAACTCAAAGTAACTGTGTATTAAACTCAGACTAACTGTGTATTAAACTCAGAGTAACTGTGTATTAAACTCAGACTAACTGTGTATTAAACTCAGACTAACTGTGTATTAAACTCAAAGTAACTGTGTATTAAACTCAGACTAACTGTGTATTAAACTCAGAGTAACTGTGTATTAAACTCAGACTAACTGTGTATTAAACTCAGAGTAACTGTGTATTAAACTCAGACTAACTGTGTATTAAACTCAGACTAACTGTGTATTAAACTCAGACTAACTGTGTATTAAACTCAAAGTAAATGTGTATTAAACTCAGACTAACTGTGTATTAAACTCAGACTAACTGTGTATTAAACTCAGACTAACTGTGTATTAAACTCAGACTAACTGTGTATTAAACTCAGACTAACTGTGTATTAAACTCAGACTAACTGTGTATTAAACTCAGACTAACTGTGTATTAAACTCAGAGTAACTGTGTATTAAACTCAGACTAACTGTGTATTAAACTCAGACTAACTGTGTATTAAACTCAGACTAACTGTGTATTAAACTCAGACTAACTGTGTATTAAACTCAGACTAACTGTGTATTAAACTCAGACTAACTGTGTACACCTGATTCCTAGGCTATCTATATCACTTGCTGATTGGTAAAAAAAAAAAATATTTTGGTTTGGAATACAAAAAAAAAAGAAAGAATGAAAAGTGAAGCACATTTTGAAATATTTGGTTTTAGATGGAACAGACATATTTTGAGTAAAATCTCAGACTAACTGTGTATTAAACTCAAAGTAACTGTGTATTAAACTCAGACTAACTGTGTATTAATCTCAGACTAACTGTGTATTAAACTCAAAGTAACTGTGTATTAAACTCAGACTAACTGTGTATTAAACTCAGAGTAACTGTGTATTAAACTCAGACTAACTGTGTATTAAACTCAGACTAACTGTGTATTAAACTCAAAGTAACTGTGTATTAAACTCAGACTAACTGTGTATTAAACTCAGAGTAACTGTGTATTAAACTCAGACTAACTGTGTATTAAACTCAGACTAACTGTGTATTAAACTCAAAGTAACTGTGTATTAAACTCAGACTAACTGTGTATTAAACTCAGAGTAACTGTGTATTAAACTCAGACTAACTGTGTATTAAACTCAGAGTAACTGTGTATTAAACTCAGACTAACTGTGTATTAAACTCAGACTAACTGTGTATTAAACTCAGACTAACTGTGTATTAAACTCAAAGTAACTGTGTATTAAACTCAGACTAACTGTGTATTAAACTCAGACTAACTGTGTATTAAACTCAGACTAACTGTGTATTAAACTCAGACTAACTGTGTATTAAACTCAGACTAACTGTGTATTAAACTCAGACTAACTGTGTATTAAACTCAGAGTAACTGTGTATTAAACTCAGACTAACTGTGTATTAAACTCAGACTAACTGTGTATTAAACTCAGACTAACTGTGTATTAAACTCAGACTAACTGTGTATTAAACTCAAAGTAACTGTGTATTAAACTCAGACTAACTGTGTATTAAACTCAGAGTAACTGTGTATTAAACTCAGACTAACTGTGTATTAAACTCAGAGTAACTGTGTATTAAACTCAGACTAACTGTGTATTAAACTCAGAGTAACTGTGTATTAAACTCAGACTAACTGTGTATTAAACTCAGAGTAACTGTGTATTAAACTCAGACTAACTGTGTATTAAACTCAAAGTAACTGTGTATTAAACTCAGACTAGCTGTGTATTAAACTCAGAGTAACTGTGTATTAAACTCAGACTAACTGTGTATTAAACTCAGACTAACTGTGTATTAAACTCAAAGTAACTGTGTATTAAACTCAGACTAACTGTGTATTAAACTCAGAGTAACTGTGTATTAAACTCAGACTAACTGTGTATTAAACTCAGAGTAACTGTGTATTAAACTCAGACTAACTGTGTATTAAACTCAGACTAACTGTGTATTAAACTCAAAGTAACGGTGTATTAAACTCAGACTAACTGTGTATTAAACTCAGAGTAACTGTGTATTAAACTCAGACTAACTGTGTATTAAACTCAGAGTAACTGTGTATTAAACTCAGACTAACTGTGTATTAATCTCAGACTAACTGTGTATTAAACTCAGACTAACTGTGTATTAAACTCAGACTAACTGTGTATTAAACTCAGACTAACTGTGTATTAAACTCAGACTAACTGTGTATTAAACTCAGACTAACTGTGTATTAAACTCAGAGTAACTGTGTATTAAACTCAGACTAACTGTGTATTAAACTCATACTAACTGTGTATTAAACTCAGACTAACTGTGTATTAAACTCAGACTAACTGTGTATTAAACTCAGACTAACTGTGTATTAAACTCAGACTAACTGTGTATTAAACTCAGACTAACTGTGTATTAAACTCAGACTAACTGTGTATTAGACTCAGACTAACTGTGTATTAAACTCAGACTAACTGTGTATTAAACTCAGACTAACTGTGTACACCTGATTCCTAGGCTATCTATATCACTTGCTGATTGGTAAAAAAAATATATATTTTGGTTTGGAATACAAAAAAAAAAAAGAAAGAATGAAAAGTGAAGCACATTTTGAAATATTTGGTTTTAGATGGAACAGACATATTTTGAGTAAAATCTCTCTTTAAAGGGCTGTAATAGTCTAAATATTACATGATGATACCCGCCAGAGCATGCAAATTAATGACTATTGACCCTGCTTTAAGGATTTCCTGGAGTGTGGCATTAACCTTGTCTTTATTGTCCCTACCACCTCTGTTGGAGGTCTGTTCCATGAATCAACCACCTATTTTGTAAAGCAGTTTCTATACAAGTTTTCCATGCAGCAGTTAAGTCTGCTCAATACCAAGTAAGTTGATAGGTCAGTATTGCACAGCTTTAGCACTTGCCCTGCCAGTAAGGTTCCCTTTTAATAGAAGGAGCCCCTAGGCAGTTGTTTGCATTGCCTAATAAAAACTCTCTGCTGCTACTTCCTACAGCAGGACGTGCTTCTGCAAAGCATCTTCCTTTTAGGCTCTAAATATTATTATATGATCTGATACTTATGCAAATACTTCCTTAAATATTACTGGTTCCCAAATGTTTCTTGCCAAAAGTTATTTTTGGCTTAACTTATTTTTTGTACATTTTGTACTTAAGCAACATAAAACTGCAGATCACCACATTATAGTGGGACATCTTTTATGATTCACCGGTTATTTTGCAAATGTCAGGTAATAATTTAACCCTGAGATCGTTAAGAACAAGGGATTCTTGTCTTTTTTGTTTAACGTAGTTTTTTTATTTTTTTATTGTATCACTCCCCTCCTGTAACATAACCCACTGCTGTATAAAAATAACAGTCTGGCACCTTGTAACAGACACACGCACAAATAAAACATGTATACATACACAATCACAAACACACATGCACACACCTTTACACATGCACACATCACATGCAACATACACACACATGTACACTCACATATACACAAAGACACACACACATCACCCCAGAAATATACACACACAATCGTACACGTATACAAACATACACAGACAAATACACTCACACAAAAATACACACAAGCACAGACACAAACATACACACATAACACTTACATACATACACAAACGTACATATGCATAATACACAAAAATACACATGTACACACAAAAACACACGCAGACATGCATGCACAGATATATTTACACAAATATAGGCACACATATATACACAAACACACACACACAAGAACACATATACTCACACAAAAATACACACACATACATACAGACACACACATACACACACACATGCACACACATATATTTATAAACACATACAAACACATTCACACACACATACTGTACATACACAAATACACACACATACATACATACATACATACATATGCACACAAACATACAGTACATGCACAAATACACACACATACACACACATGCACACACACATACAGTACATACACAAATATACATACATACACATGCACACAAACATACAGTACATACACAAATACACACACATACATACACATGCACACACACATACAGTACATACACAAATACACACACATACATACATACATACATACATACACATGCACACACACACACATACAGTACATACACAAATACACACACATATAAACACACACATGCACACACACATACAGTACATACAAAAATACACACACATACATACATACACACACATACAGTACATACACAAATAGACACATACATACATACATACATACATACATACACATGCACACACACATACAGTACATACACAAATACACACACATACATACATACATACATACATACACATGCTCACACACATACAGTACATACACAAATACATACACACATATATAAATACATACATACACACACACATGCACACACACATACAGTACATACACAAATACACATACATACATACATACATACACACGCATGCACACACACACATACAGTACATACACAAATACACACACACACACACACATACATACATGCACACACATATATTTATAAACACATACAAACACATACTGTACATACACAAATACACACACATACATAAACATGCACACACACATACAGTACATACACAAATACACACACATACATACACACACATGCACACACACATACAGTACATACACAAATACACATACATACATACATACATACATACACACACATACAGTACATACACAAATACATACACATGCACACACACATACAGTACATACACAAATACACACACATACATACATACATACATACACATGCACACACACATACAGTACATACACAAATACACACACATACATACATACATACATACACACACATGCACACACACACATACAGTACATGCACAAATACACACACATACATACATACACACGCATGCACACACACATACAGTACATACACAAATACACACACATACATACACACACATGCACACACACACAGTACACACACATACAGTACATACACAAATACACACACATACATATACATGCACACACATACAGTACATACACAAATACACACACATACATACATACACATGTTCACACACATACAGTACATACACAAATACATACACACATACAGTACATACACAAATACACATACATACATACATACATACATACACACACACATGCACACACACATACAGTACATACACAAATACACATACATACACACACATGCACACACACATACAGTACATACACAAATACACACACATACATACATGCACACACATACAGTACATACACAAATACATACACAAATACACATACATGCATACATACATACACATGCACACACACCTACAGTACATACACACACATACATACATACATACACACACACATGTACATACACACACATATATATATATACATACATACACATGCACACACACATACAGTACATACACAAATACACACACATACATACATACACATGCTCACACACGTACATACACAGAGATACTGTACATACCCAAATACACACACACAGACACATGAGCAAACACATACCCAAATACACAGATAAACACACATACACATGTGCACAAACATACATACACATGCACACATATACACACATACACATGTGCACAAACATACATACACATGCACACATACACATGTGCACAAGCACACATATACACACATACACATGTGCACAAACACACATATACATGCACACATATACACACATACACATGTGCACAAACACACATACACATGCACACATATACACACATACACATGTGCACAAACATACATACACATGCACACATATACACACATACACATGTGCACAAACATACATATACATGCACACATATACACACATACACATGTGCACAAACACACATACACATGCACACACATACACATATATACATACATACACATTCACACATATACACACATACACATGCACACACAGTCACACATATACACACATACACATGCACACATATACACACATATACACACATACACATGCACACATATACACACATATACACACATACACATGCACACATATACACACACATACAGTACATACACAAATACACACACATACATACATACACATGCACACATACACATGTGCATAAACATACATATACATGCACACACATACACATATATACATACATACACATACACATGCACACATATACACAAATACACACACATACAGTACATACACAAATACACACACATACATACATACACATGCACACATACACATGTGCATAAACATACATACACATGCACACATATACATGAACACACATACACATATATACATACATACACATTCACACATATACACACATGCACACATATACACAAATACACACACATACAGTACATACACAAATACACACACATATATACGTACATACACATGCACACATACACATGTGCACAAACATACATGCACACATATACACACATACACATGTGCACAAACATACATACACATGCACACATATACACACATACACATGTGCACAAACACACATACACATGCACACATATACACACATACACATGCACACACATACACATATATACATACATACACACATACACATGCACACACATACACATATATACATACCTACACATTCACACATATACACACATACACATGCACACACATACACATATATACATACCTACACATTCACACATATACACACATACACATGCACACATATACACACATACACATGCACACAAATACACACACATACAGTACATACACAAATACACACACATACATACATACATACACATGCACACATACACATGTGCATAAACATACATACACATGCACACATATACATGCACACACATACACATATATACATACATACACATTCACACATATACACACATACACATGCACACATATACACACATACACATGCACACATATACACAAATACACACACATACATATGTACATACATGCACATGCACACATACACATGTGCACAAACATACATACACATGCACACATATGCACACATACACATATATGCACACATACACATGCACACATATGCACACATACACATGTGCACAAACATACATACACATGCACACATATACACAAATACACACACATACAGTACATACACAAATACACACACATACATATGTACATACATACACATGCACACATACACATGTGCACAAACATACATGCACACATATACACACATACATATGTGCATAAACATACATACACATGCACACATATACACACATACAGCAAGCTAACAGGAAGTGCCTTTGTATGTACAAAATGACTCTTGGGCCTGAATGCTCACTGGCTGATAAGCAAATAATCACTACTTTAATGGTAGAAGGAGAAATGCCTTTACAGTTGCCAGTGAATAAGCATGACCAGTGGGATTTTCATTCCCACGCTATTTAAAAAGGACCAGTACATACGGTAGATTTGCACAAACAACAAATGCAAGGTAACAAGGCAATGTGTGATAGCTCTTAGTCTGAACTTCAAATGAGTAGTAGATAGGGTTGCCACCTTTCTTGGAAAAAAATACCGGCCATGCTAATTAACATAAATTTGCATAACTAATTAAACAGCATAACTCAAAAACTAAAGCTGATAGGACTGATTTTAAATGCTCATTTTTTTCTGACAAATTTCAAAGTTGTATATTTCCACTCCTCCTGTATCATGTGACAGCCATCGGCCAATCACAAATGCATAAACGTATATTCTGTGAATTCTTGCACATGCTCAGTAGGAGCTGGTGACTCAAGAAGTTTAAATATAAAAAGAGTGTGCACAGTTGGTTAATGGAAGTAAATTGGAAAGTTGTGTAAAATTGCCTGCTCTGTCTGATTCATGAAAGTTTAATTATATTTTGACTTGAGTGTCCCTTTAATTAGCTTATCCATTAAAGAGTTAAATATTTCTCAGTTTTAATAATGAGCTATGTTCACTAATTAGCTCTAGCTCTCTTCAAGAGGTTTGTCTCACTGGACCCTGTTCCAATTCATTATTTCCATAAGAAGTACAATATCCGAGCTCCCAACTGTCCCGTATATAGTGAGTTTGTGATGGGTTGAGATTGCTGCCCCGCTGCCCGAGATAAAGCTTCCCCTTCAGGGAAAATATACTTGTTTCCTCACCCTGCCCACAGCCAGCCCAGACTCCACCCACAGCCTTTCAAACTCCGCCCTTGGGTACACCATTGAGTCTGCCTCTCTTCTTATGCTTAAAAAACACCCCAGCATCTCCCACAAGTCTCCTTTTCCTCCCAGTCTCTGGAAAGCGTGGTAGTTTGGGTAGTTTGCCTTTTTTTCTGGGTTTTCAATTACAAATACATTACATTTCATTTGAAAAAACTTTGATAGGCCACATATAGCAGGTTTTTTAAGTGCATTTGTGGGGACACCTTGTGTGAGGACAATTCGACACCAATGGTCCAACCCATCAGGAAACACTTTACAGAGGGTTTTTGGAATTTCTATTTCAGCAGTATTGAGCTATTTACACTGATTTTGCCTCATTCACTCTTCATTTCAGTTCAGCAGCTATTTAAAAAAAAACTAAAAAAAAAAACTTTTACAATTAAAATTTTCTGTGTGCTAAATTTACATGATCTTTAAACATGAACTTTCCTTGTTTAATAAAAATTTTAAATATAGCCACAATAACACTTTTAAATGATGAAACCTGTAAATAGTTTAACTTAACCTGAAGGGTTTGGACATTTAAAAAATAAAAAAAAATGAACAAGTGATCTATTAGCTTTCATATCCCACCATATCTGACAGCCAAAGGATTAATAAAACTGTTTTATTGTAATGTTTCTCAGTGTCCAGTAGGAGACAAAGGATGTGATGTTTGTTAACTTGTGTGACAAGTGCTGTACTTCCAGACTACTTTGATATCCCTCTTTGGATCATATTTACACTTAAACAAGTAGTTAGGTGGTTGACTGATACAATAAATATTTATTTAATACATAGGATTGACAGCTATATAATGCATATTGTGTATAAGTATAGGCATCATACAGTAACATACAGTGTGCTTGTGTGCAAGTGTACAATACAGCTTAGGGACACTGTGTAAGGCTAATGATGCAGATAGCCATGTGTCATGAGTTTTAGGTGTAGAACCTTTGCCAATCCAGCTGGATCTATTCCTTCTTTTCCACTGGGAATGGGAGGGAAATTTGAGGGCTCCCCGAGATGAAAGAGCCTTTACTGGCGCCAGGCTATGGAACTGCAGACTCATTTGCCAGGGGCAAACCCACTTCAAAAAAGCCAGCGGCTGCTTCAGTTGCCAAGGGAGACACTGGTAGAGCAACCGCCCCTCCCTTCTTCAGTGACTCAGACATGGCTCTGGGAGCCCCTGTCTGTCTGGGAATTGTATCCCGCCCAAAACTGCTTCTCATTAACCCTTCAATGTGCCTAACTCAACATGTAACAAACCTTGCTGTTGCTATTCTGTTTCCTCTTATTGTAACTCATCCGTGCAAAGTATTTATGATTTGGATAATAAGTTTGTTTATCTCTAAAAAAATAGTTCAATTATATACAGAGCATTTATTTTCATATTGTGAAGGAGGAAACAAAATAAGTCTCTAGCTTAAATGTCACAATCAATAAAATGTTTTCTTTGTGGGAGTTGTACCTTGTATTCCCACAGCAAACACTGCAGACTCACATGTCATTGTGTGCAAGTGAGATTTATTTTTATAACCACATTAATATCACTGAGATTATCATTACATATTTCTGCAAATCAGAAAAAGAATGGATGACATTTCTTACTGTAACTGTTTGTTTTAATAACTTTAAAAATGGTTTATTTTTTATTTATGATAAATGAAGTAGAGATTTGCTAATAATGGATACAACAGGAGATGCAGAATAAAAGTACCAACCTGGATCTCTTCTCTTTTTGTGTAAAATCCCCCCAAAAACGTATTAAACTGTATGGGACTGGCATGATGCAAGATCATTTAATATTCTTACATGACAGATGATTCAAGTTAACACTTGTGATATCCAACAATTTCTAAATAAAAAGTAAATAAATGATGAATCATAATATTTAATGGGACAAGAAGCTGTGAAAATGCATTGTATTCAAACCTGCTTCAGGAACACCCTTTCAAATGGGCTAAGATATCTTTATCCTATCCCTACTGAGAGATTGATTTCTGATGTTGACTCTTGTTTACATAGCTTTTCTATAACACATGCTTCAGTACTGACATTTGCATTATAGGTGGCACAAGCAAAAGCAACTACTTCAAATGATAACATAAAGATAAAAGTGCTATTTGTAAACAATTTAATACACTCCAGTAGGTAAAATGAATAATTAGGATCACATTAAAGGGTAGAACATTTTACATTACAATATACCTTTAAATAATTTGTTAGCGTGTATCAAATACATCTTTTATGTGTTATTACTTAAGTCTTAGCAAAATGTTGTAGGCAAGTTATCATAGAGTTCTAGCCAAGGTAACATTTCATAACTACCAAGAGAATAGTCACACTTAGATCTTACCTAAACGTCATACCCAAGGTTAATTTTTAAGGCATACCTTTGGTGCTGGGCATTGTTGGGGCTGAATGGTGAATGTTGCATTTTAATAATTCACTTATAGTAAGGGCAGAGTTCTGTACTGTAAGCCACTCTTTGCTCTGGTGCGGGGTTTAGTACCGTGAACCACTCTTTGCTCTGGGCCGGGGTTTAGTACTGTGAGCCACTCTTTGCTCTGGGTGGGGTTTAGTACTGTGAACCACTCTTTGCTCTGGGTGGGGTTTAGTACTGTGAACCACTCTTTGCTCTGGGTGGGGTTTAGTACTGTGAGCCACTCTTTGCTCTGGGTGGGGTTTAGTACTGTGAGCCACTCTTTGCTCTGGGTGGGGTTTAGTACTGTGAACCACTCTTTGCTCTAGGTGGGGTTTAGTACTGTGAACCACTCTTTGCTCTAGGTGGGGTTTAGTACCGTGAACCACTCTTTGCTCTGGGTGGGGTTTAGTACCGTGAACCACTCTTTGCTCTGGGCCGGGGTTTAGTACTGTGAGCCACTCTTTGCTCTGGGTGGGGTTTAGTACTGTGAACCACTCTTTGCTCTGGGTGGGGTTTAGTACTGTGAACCACTCTTTGCTCTGGGTGGGGTTTAGTACTGTGAGTCACTCTTTGCTCTGGGTGGGGTTTAGTACTGTGAGCCACTCTTTGCTCTGGTGCGGGGTTTAGTACTGTGAACCACTCTTTGCTCTGGGTGGGGTTTAGTACTGTGAGCCACTCTTTGCTCTGGGTGGGGTTTAGTACTGTGAACCACTCTTTGCTCTGGGTGGGGTTTAGTACTGTGAGTCACTCTTTGCTCTGGGGCAGGGTTTAGTACTGTGAACCACTCTTTGCTCTGGGTGGGGTTTAGTACTGTGAACCACTCTTTGCTCTGGGGCAGGGTTTAGTACTGTGAGCCACTCTTTGCTCTGGGTGGGGTTTAGTACTGTGAACCACTCTTTGCTCTAGGTGGGGTTTAGTACTGTGAGTCACTCTTTGCTCTAGGTGGGGTTTAGTACCGTGAACCACTCTTTGCTCTGGTGCGGGGTTTAGTACTGTGAGTCACTCTTTGCTCTAGGTGGGGTTTAGTACCGTGAACCACTCTTTGCTCTAGGTGGGGTTTAGTACTGTGAACCACTCTTTGCTCTAGGTGGGGTTTAGTACTGTGAACCACTCTTTGCTCTAGGTGGGGTTTAGTACTGTGAGTCACTCTTTGCTCTGGGGCAGGGTTTAGTACTGTGAGTCACTCTTTGCTCTAGGTGGGGTTTAGTACCGTGAACCACTCTTTGCTCTGGTGTGGGGTTTAGTACTGTGAACCACTCTTTGCTCTGGGTGGGGTTTAGTACTGTGAACCACTCTTTGCTCTAGGTGGGGTTTAGTACTGTGAACCACTCTTTGCTCTGGGTGGGGTTTAGTACTGTGAACCACTCTTTGCTCTAGGTGGGGTTTAGTACTGTGAACCACTCTTTGCTCTAGGTGGGGTTTAGTACTGTGAACCACTCTTTGCTCTAGGTGGGGTTTAGTACTGTGAGTCACTCTTTGCTCTAGGTGGGGTTTAGTACCGTGAACCACTCTTTGCTCTGGTGCGGGGTTTAGTACTGTGAGTCACTCTTTGCTCTGGGTGGGGTTTAGTACTGTGAACCACTCTTTGCTCTGGGTGGGGTTTAGTACTGTGAGTCACTCTTTGCTCTGGGGCAGGGTTTAGTACTGTGAACCACTCTTTGCTCTGGGTGGGGTTTAGTACTGTGAACCACTCTTTGCTCTGGGGCAGGGTTTAGTACTGTGAGCCACTCTTTGCTCTGGGTGGGGTTTAGTACTGTGAACCACTCTTTGCTCTAGGTGGGGTTTAGTACTGTGAGTCACTCTTTGCTCTAGGTGGGGTTTAGTACCGTGAACCACTCTTTGCTCTGGTGCGGGGTTTAGTACTGTGAGTCACTCTTTGCTCTAGGTGGGGTTTAGTACCGTGAACCACTCTTTGCTCTAGGTGGGGTTTAGTACTGTGAACCACTCTTTGCTCTAGGTGGGGTTTAGTACTGTGAACCACTCTTTGCTCTAGGTGGGGTTTAGTACTGTGAGTCACTCTTTGCTCTGGGGCAGGGTTTAGTACTGTGAGTCACTCTTTGCTCTAGGTGGGGTTTAGTACCGTGAACCACTCTTTGCTCTGGTGTGGGGTTTAGTACTGTGAACCACTCTTTGCTCTGGGTGGGGTTTAGTACTGTGAACCACTCTTTGCTCTAGGTGGGGTTTAGTACTGTGAACCACTCTTTGCTCTGGGTGGGGTTTAGTACTGTGAACCACTCTTTGCTCTAGGTGGGGTTTAGTACTGTGAACCACTCTTTGCTCTAGGTGGGGTTTAGTACTGTGAACCACTCTTTGCTCTAGGTGGGGTTTAGTACTGTGAGTCACTCTTTGCTCTAGGTGGGGTTTAGTACCGTGAACCACTCTTTGCTCTGGTGCGGGGTTTAGTACTGTGAGTCACTCTTTGCTCTGGGTGGGGTTTAGTACTGTGAACCACTCTTTGCTCTGGGTGGGGTTTAGTACTGTGAACCACTCTTTGCTCTGGGCAGGGTTTAGTACTGTGAGTCACTCTTTGCTCTAGGTGGGGTTTAGTACTGTGAACCACTCTTTGCTCTGGGTGGGGTTTAGTACTGTGAGTCACTCTTTGCTCTAGGTGGGGTTTAGTACTGTAAACCACTCTTTGCTCTGGGTGGGGTTTAGTACTGTGAACCACTCTTTGCTCTAGGTGGGGTTTAGTACTGTGAACCACTCTTTGCTCTGGGGCAGGGTTTAGTACTGTGAGTCACTCTTTGCTCTAGGTGGGGTTTAGTACTGTGAACCACTCTTTGCTCTGGGTGGGGTTTAGTACTGTGAACCACTCTTTGCTCTAGGTGGGGTTTAGTACTGTGAACTACTCTTTGCTCTGGGCGGGGTTTAGTAATGTGAACGACTCTTCGCTCTGGGGCGGGGTTTTATACTGTAAGCCACTCTTTGCTCTGGGGCGGGGTTTTATACTGTAAGCCACTCTTTGCTCTGGGGCGGGGTTTTATACTGTAAGCCACTCTTTGCTCTGGGGCGGGGTTTTATACTGTAAGCCACTCTTTGCTCTGGGGCGGGGTTTTATACTGTAAGCCACTCTTTGCTCTGGGGCGGGGTTTTATACTGTAAGCCACTCTTTGCTCTGGGGCAGGGTTTTATACTGTAACCCACTCTTTGCTCTAGGCGGGATTTTGTACTGTAACCCACTCTTTGCTCTGGGTGGGGTTTAGTACTGTGAACCACTCTTTGCTCTGGGTGGGGTTTAGTACTGTGAACCACTCTTTGCTCTGGGGCAGGGTTTAGTACTGTGAGCCACTCTTTGCTCTGGGTGGGGTTTAGTACTGTGAACCACTCTTTGCTCTAGGTGGGGTTTAGTACCGTGAACCACTCTTTGCTCTGGGGCAGGGTTTAGTACTGTGAGTCACTCTTTGCTCTAGGTGGGGTTTAGTACCGTGAACCACTCTTTGCTCTGGTGCGGGGTTTAGTACTGTGAGTCACTCTTTGCTCTAGGTGGGGTTTAGTACCGTGAACCACTCTTTGCTCTAGGTGGGGTTTAGTACTGTGAACCACTCTTTGCTCTAGGTGGGGTTTAGTACTGTGAGTCACTCTTTGCTCTGGGGCAGGGTTTAGTACTGTGAGTCACTCTTTGCTCTAGGTGGGGTTTAGTACCGTGAACCACTCTTTGCTCTGGTGTGGGGTTTAGTACTGTGAACCACTCTTTGCTCTGGGTGGGGTTTAGTACTGTGAACCACTCTTTGCTCTAGGTGGGGTTTAGTACTGTGAACCACTCTTTGCTCTGGGTGGGGTTTAGTACTGTGAACCACTCTTTGCTCTAGGTGGGGTTTAGTACTGTGAACCACTCTTTGCTCTAGGTGGGGTTTAGTACTGTGAACCACTCTTTGCTCTAGGTGGGGTTTAGTACTGTGAGTCACTCTTTGCTCTAGGTGGGGTTTAGTACCGTGAACCACTCTTTGCTCTGGTGCGGGGTTTAGTACTGTGAGTCACTCTTTGCTCTGGGTGGGGTTTAGTACTGTGAACCACTCTTTGCTCTGGGTGGGGTTTAGTACTGTGAACCACTCTTTGCTCTGGGGCAGGGTTTAGTACTGTGAACCACTCTTTGCTCTGGGTGGGGTTTAGTACTGTGAACCACTCTTTGCTCTGGGGCAGGGTTTAGTACTGTGAGTCACTCTTTGCTCTAGGTGGGGTTTAGTACTGTGAACCACTCTTTGCTCTAGGTGGGGTTTAGTACTGTGAGTCACTCTTTGCTCTAGGTGGGGTTTAGTACTGTGAACCACTCTTTGCTCTAGGTGGGGTTTAGTACTGTGAACCACTCTTTGCTCTAGGTGGGGTTTAGTACTGTGAACCACTCTTTGCTCTGGGGCAGGGTTTAGTACTGTGAGTCACTCTTTGCTCTAGGTGGGGTTTAGTACTGTGAACCACTCTTTGCTCTGGGTGGGGTTTAGTACTGTGAACCACTCTTTGCTCTAGGTGGGGTTTAGTACTGTGAACTACTCTTTGCTCTGGGCGGGGTTTAGTAATGTGAACGACTCTTCACTCTGGGGCGGGGTTTTATACTGTAAGCCACTCTTTGCTCTGGGGCGGGGTTTTATACTGTAAGCCACTCTTTGCTCTGGGGCGGGGTTTTATACTGTAAGCCACTCTTTGCTCTGGGGCGGGGTTTTATACTGTAAGCCACTCTTTGCTCTAGGCGGGGTTTTATACTGTAAGCAACTCTTTGCTCTGGGGCGGGGTTTTATACTGTAAGCCACTCTTTGCTCTGGGGCAGGGTTTTATACTGTAACCCACTCTTTGCTCTAGGCGGGATTTTGTACTGTAACCCACTCTTTGCTCTAGGCGGGATTTTGTACTGTAGCCCACTCTTTGCTCTAGGCGGGGTTTCCACTCTTTTTTCTGGGGCGGGGTTTTGTACTGTAACCCACTCTTTGGCAGTGGCAGGTTTTCTGTAGGAACATCAGGACAAAAAAAGGAAGAAAACTAGGAAAGTAGGATTAGCCTTTCAGTTCAAGATCACCCCTAAAATTGAGGGACAATTGAGAACTTTTTGTTTCTTTTTTTTATTATTAAAAACTTCAAGCCTTAAAATGTAATTATAACTAATTATACAACAAACAATGTTTAATTTATCCTTATATCTCATTTTGTCCCCCACATTCACAGTACCCAATACATGGCAAATAGCAGTTTGGAACACCTAGAGTTAATATACAGAACATAAAACTAACTAATTTATGTTCTAGTATTAAATCTGTTTGTTTTTGTCTTTTAGCCAGTGATAGTTTTAATATTATATATATATTTTTAAATATTCGTTAATGCAGTAAATGATATAGTTTTACTTCCTGTAACTATATGCGTCTAATACATAAACAGAAAGGATGACACTACTAATTTTTGATATTTTGTTTTGCTTCAGAAACTGGCAATAGCATTATCATTTATTGGTAAAGCATCAACATATTCTGCAATTAGATTCATGATTGCTGTTTGAAAAACATAAAAGATTATTGCCCTATTGATAAAGGTTACAAGGCATATAAAAGCATTTCAAATGGCAAATGGTTCATAGCAGTATGGTTTACGAATGTTAT
The DNA here is from genome assembly GCF_027579735.1 of Bombina bombina. Lineage (NCBI taxonomy): Eukaryota > Metazoa > Chordata > Amphibia > Anura > Bombinatoridae > Bombina > Bombina bombina. The sequence continues at coordinate 185,257,083 of NC_069508.1, read as the reverse complement.
GATTTAGCAACACACATGCTATGAGGCAATAGATCTTCTGGTAAGATATGTACCACATGTCGCTTATCTATTTCCTGGGTTGTTCAAGTTCATGGTATGTTAGACGCTTTTGTTTCAGCTGAATTACTTGTGGTAAAGGACTCTTGATACATTCTGGGTAGACTAATCCTATTGTTTAAACTAAAACATGAGTTTTGTCTCAGTACAGAGCTGAGAATCTGTTTTAAAAGACAACTATGATTAGAAAGTACCATTTCCAAACCAGTTGTGCATTTAGTATTTGTGCTGCCATAGGCACTGGTAAATCTGCTAACCCCCAAACACAACAAATTTCAGCTCATGTTTGCCTAACATTTTTCTCACCACCTGAGACTAGGGACTCATTGAGTGATTGTGAAAACCTTATAGACATCACTTATTTGTATAAATAAAATATTTGGGGCACATAGGAATGGAAAGTCATTGGGTTAGATCGATAAATGTTCATTATACTGCAAAGCTTATCTCTATCTTAGAACAAATTTTGGGAGTTTGAGAAGTTCCCACAAAGAATACACATATAGCACTCAAGAGTTATATTTTGGAATATAGCAATATAATTCAAAAGATATAGGTACATGATATTAATATCAATTCTCAGGGGTGGAGATTACGTTATTTAAAATATAACTTTTATTAATTGTTACAACTTTAAAAATAAAAGGGAAAAATAAACTTAAAAACACACACAATTAACTGATTTTATTGGGATCACTATGTCCACCAGTATTAAAGTGAAGTGATCTCTGAAGATAGTCTCACAATGTGAGTCAAATTCGAGTTTAAAGAAGATAGCCAAATAATTTAGGTTATTACTACATATACTATTAATGTATGAATAACAGCCTGCAGACAATTGCAGTATTGTTTATGTATTTCAGCAAACGTTGTGTTTATAATTTGATATTGTATTATAAGTCACTAGGCATTGTCTTTATTATTCATGAAGTGTATCAATTTTCAATTTTCTTTGGGAAAGTTTTATTCCCATACATAAAGATGAACAAATATAAGCAAACAACGGATAGATTTATAATAGTTATTGTTGTAACAGTATAGGGCTGCAATAAGTCACACTGTTGCTCAGTGAATTCTGGTGATCTATATTTATGATTTGATACTATTACAATATTTGTGGTACATGTATATCTTGTGTTATATATGAGGTCTCGGCTTTAGGATGTGAGATATAATTATATACAGTAAGGATTTCAATTTGTTCCTAAATGTTGCGTATATATATATTTTATTTTTTTGTACCGCAATCAACAGTTGAAACTCAAATTGTGCTTATAATACTCTCATTCAAATGCTGGAACTTGTGTCTTGGTTTTCTAGTTTTCGAATAAAGGATGTTATTCCCACAAGGCAAAAACATATGTTTACCAAGAGATAATGGGGCATATGTAAAAAGCTCCGAAAGGAGCTTGATGCCCCGTGTCTCTGGCGAGTCTTCAGACTCGCCAGAAACAGCAGTTATGAAGCAGCGGTCACAAAGACCGCTGCTCTATAACCTGTCCGCCTGTCTGAGCAGGCGGACACACACGGCAACAATACAACCTGATTGAGTACGATCGGGTTGATTGACACCCTCCTGCTGGCGGCCTATTGGCCGCAAGTCTGCAGGGGGCGGCGTTGCACCAGCAGCTCTTGTGAGCTGCTGGTGCAATGATGAATACGGCGAGCGCATAGCTCGCCGTATTCAGGGAGGTCTGGCGGACAGATCAGGTCCGCCAGACTTTCATAACTAGAGGCCTATATATGTGTACAATTGTAACAATATAAGGTCACCAAGAAATATCTCTATCAGATTTTTGTCAAATATTTATACCCCCTGTTATATATAAAGGTTTTTTGATCACCCTGAAGGGGTTAAAATATATACACAAAGGATTACACCTAGCGTTTAAGTGTTGCAGGATATTTGGCCCGGTAATCAGCAGCTATAGCTCAAATATGTTAAAAATGTTGTTACAAGTGAAGCATAACCTGAAACATCGTTGTGCTCTGTTACCAAAACTCCATTGCTGGGTTTAAGTAGCTTAGCCAAAATTTGGTAAGCTTGGAATATACTGTTTGTTTGAATAACAACCCAACTATTCAAACTGTTTGGAAAAATGTTATTAAATGAACAATGCTAAGTAGATTGCACTCTAGGTGGATGAAATAATCCACTGTTGATAATTGCAATAAGTGACTAAATATGCGTTTAGATATTTAAGCATCGTATATTGTATATTGTAAATGTTTCTAGTACTTAAAGCAGTGACGCCATTTTCACCCTGTTTAGGGATTACACAATAGTTAGATCAAGTGGTCCGGTATTCGAAAATGTGGTGCTTGACTCAGTTTGCACCCAACATTTAGATCACACTCCTAGCTCTGTAAATAAGTTAGTGAATACAACATGCAAAACCACTTATTTTTGTAACAAATATGCAATGTGAAGTGTACAAAATATCTACGGTTCCGCTTTTATTCTCTCGGTCATGTTTACTACAATGTGTAATTGCTCTTTTGTTGGAGAATAAAATGTTTGCTTTATGGGTTTGTATAGTAATTTTCAGTGTATCTTTGATCTGTTTGTGAGGTTAAGTTTTATATGATGTTTACAAATGATGTGCAGAGTGTTTAGATACAAAGAAATAAGTTTAGTGTTTCTCATGTTAAACCTCCCCACTTCCTGCCAAGCCGTATGTTGTTTTTTATCACTCTGTCTGTGACTCTGAGCTCTTTTCCAACACCATGCAGCTTTAGTTTTTATAACAATTGCTTGGATATGTTTACTGATCTTTGAAGATTGAACATCAAAGTCATAAGCACATCCAATTGGATATAATGCATTTAGTGGTAAAGATTGTACTGTGCTACATACGCAGAAATCTGCTGCTCCATATTCCCTCCCCTATCAACTTTATACTCTATTTATAAATGCAGAGAAAAAGGATCAGCGCTTACTCATAAATATATAGTATAAACAATAACCCTTATATTGAATTAGAACCATATACAAAGTATTTGCATAAAAATACAAAAGATACCTGCAAAGAATTGTAACAAATTATCAGTAACGTTATCAGGGGCAGATAGACTACTGTGGACACAACGCATTTCAAGGCTAGGAAGAGGCGTGGTCATGAAATGTGTCATGTTCACAGAAGTCTCTTTCCAGACTATCTGCCACCTATAACACTACGGCCAAACTGTTTCCCTTTGTGTGCAAGTATTCTTAGTATTGTAATGCAAATATGCTGAATGTAGTTTTAGTTCAATATTACGTTTATTGTTTATACCATATATTTATGAGCAAGCGCTGATCCTTTTTGTGTGTGTTTTGGAATTTCTTCTAGTTAAGCAGCTTTCCTTATATATGATTGATTGGAATAGCGGTCTGAGTGATTTGTACAAAACATAAATGTTTTGTAGATGATCTATTTATATAGCCCATAAAGTTTTTTTTTAAATAAATGTATAGTTTTGCTTATTTTTAAATAACATTGCTCTGATTTTCAGACTCCTAACCAAGCCCCAAAGTTTTATGAGAATACCGTCGGCTACCTTCTCCGGCTTGCTCCTGTTTGTGTAAAGGGTCTTTTCATATGCAAAATAAGGGGGAGGAGGGTCTTATTTCCCACTTGCAGTGGGCTTTCCAGCTACCTTTTCAACAGAGCTGAACTGAGAGCTTCTAAGTACGTTTTTAAACAGTTTTATACTGGATTTTTATATCAGTATCTGTGCATCTTATTCTTTATAGTAGTGTCTATTACATGCAGTTATATGAAAATGAGTGTATACTGTCCCTTTAAGGGCACTCTGTTTTTTTGTAACAATTTACTCTATTTATAATTCACACACCTGCACATTCAGTTATTAAGTCTTGCCTGTAATATACACAGTGTATAGCATTTAAAATAGTGACTTCTACTAAAACACACACAATGCAGTGATTTAACCCATGTATCATCAAAAATATACCTAATGCAGTGATGTGACCCTCATATTGCCAGTGACTCATAGAGTAGTTATTTAACCCCTTTCGGTAATATGAAGAGAGCAGTAATTTAACTTGCTTATTGACAATAACTGAAAGAGCTGTAAAGGGACATAAAAGTCAATAGTATGCTGGGTATAGACACTCAGGCCCATATTTATTAAGGTCTGTCAGACCTGATCCGACAGTGCGGATCAGGTCCGACAAACCTTGCTGAATACAGCGAGCAATAAGCTCGCCGTATTCAGCATTGCACCAGCAGCTCACAAGAGCTGCTGGTGCAACGCCGCCCCCTGCAGACTCGCGGCCAATAGGGGGTGTCAATCAACCCGATCGTACTCGATCTCGTTAATTTCCGGCGATGTCTTTGTGACCGCTGCTTCATAATTGCTGTTTCTGGCGAGCCTGCAGGCTCGCCAGAAACACGGGGCATCAAGCTCCATTCGGAGCTTGATACATATGCCCCAAAAGGTAAACACAAACTCGGGAACTACAAGCAGAACTCAGCCAATGAGCAGCAGTCACACATAGTGAGCAATCATTGGTTATGACTTGTTCAGGGGTTGCTATGCTTGAGAAGCAGGACTTTACTTATGTTTTTATCCCATTTGTAGGGGTTAAACACAGTTATCTACAGTCAGTAATGCAAAAATTACATGCTCTATAGAAATGTCTTTTTTTTACGTTAGAATGTCCCTTTAAAATACTGATAATTTTAAATATTGAAGATGCTTTTACTTATGAAAAATGGGTTATTTGACCATATAACTTTTTTTTTTCTTCTAATGTTGAGTGTTAAATTTATTATAAACTGTAATTTTCATGTTTTAATTTATGGTTAATTATTATTTATAAAGATTTTAGTGCTAATCTACAGGTAACATACAATTCAGCACAAAGAGTAGTAACTTAAATGTATATTGTACTCAGCAATACCAAAGCTGTTGCAGGGACACACTTTCAAATAGGTTAGGTTCTCTCTCTCCAAAGTGCCACTGGGGAGTTGATTTCTTCACCTACCTCTTGTTTTCTATAGCCAGAACTGCAATATTGAAATGTTCAGTACAAGTGACAATTTCAAAAGGCAAAAGCAACTATTTAAAATGACAAAATAAAAGGAAAAGACGCTATTTGTAAATAATTTAATAGACTTCCCTGGTTTATTGAGAACAAATTAACATGGAAAATAATTGACAGTGCGTTTTCCCTTTAAAGGGACATGAAATTAAATAATATGATAGGGATATACAATATAAGGTGATCTGGAAAAACATCTTATAAAATCCTAATTCTTGGTACTTACCCATATTCACTTTATATTGTGAGCGCAGAGACCAGCATTTACAGTACAGGGTTAATGTTTCCCAGTGGAGTGGAACTTAGCCACTGTGAACATAAAACCCAAAAGACCTGTTCACAGAGCCAGCTAAGTCCTGCCCCTCTTCAGGTTTTTATCTCCGGCTTAGAACACACATAAGTCTTGCCTTGCATTTGTCTTCCATCCTCAGCTTGTTGAAGCAGATTTGCTTTATCTACAGCACATCCAAATACTTGATGTAGTATAATTATTTCCATTTTTTTCAGTCCAGATGTTTGGAAAGTTCTTTTCATACGTTTGCACAAACAAACCCAATATACTCAGTGACGAACTGGACGCCAACTGGCAGCATGAGATGATAAACCTGTGACTGATTGGAAATCCCTGGCAATGTGATTTTGTACCAAAAAATTCCAAATCACTCTGCCAGGAACCCTACCAGCCATAGCCTGAATGTTCTAATCCAATCAAGGTTGTGGGATGTCATGCCAAGGATAAACAATAAGCACTGCAGGAGCCTTGGAGAATTGGGATCCAACAGACTCAGTGAAATATTCTATGCTATTAGATAAACAGAATTTTAAGAATGAAACCAGCTCCTATAATGGTTTTGAAATGAGCATACAACCAAAAAGCGTCTTTTAAAAATTAGCAAGAAACAACAAATAATGCCCTACTTGGTATCTAACTAGTCCAAGTACACTAGCTTTAATAACTAGTTATACCTGGTATTTAACTAGTCCTAGCCTTTATAACCAGTTAGACCTGGTATCCACCTGGTCCCAGTACACTAGTCTTAATAATTAGTTACACCTGGTATTCAATTAGTCCTAGCCTTAATAACTAGTTAGACCTGGTGTCCAAATGGTCCCAATACATTAGCCTTAATAAATAGTTAGACCTGGTATCTAACTAGTCCCAGTACATTAGCCTTAATGAATAGTTAGACCTGGTATCTAACTAGTCCCAGTACACTAGCTTTAATAACTAGTTATACATGGTATTTAACTAGTCCTAGCCTTAATAACCAGTTAGACCTGGTATCCACCTGGTCCCAGTACACTAGTCTTAATAATTAGTTACACCTGGTATTCAATTAGTCCTAGCCTTAATAACTAGTTAGACCTGGTGTCCAAATGGTCCCAATACATTAGCCTTAATAAATAGTTAGACCTGGTATCTAACTAGTCCCAGTACACTAGCCTTAATAACTAGTTAGACCTGGTATCTAACTAGCCCCATTACATTAGCCTTAATGAATAGTTAGACCTGGTATCTAACTAGTCCCAGTACACTAGCTTTAATAACTAGTTATACCTGGTATTTAACTAGTCCTAGCCTTAATAACCAGTTAGACCTGGTATCCACCTGGTCCCAGTACACTAGTCTTAATAATTAGTTACACCTGGTATTCAATTAGTCCTAGCCTTAATAACTAGTTAGACCTGGTATCCAACTGGTCCCAATAGATTAGCCTTAATAAATAGTTAGACCTGGTATCTAACTAGTCCCAGTACACTAGCCTTAACAACTAGTTAGACCTAGTATATAACTAGTCAAGGCCTTAATAACATGTGAGACCTTATCCCATCACACTAGCATTAAGAACTAGTTAGACCTGGTATCCAACTAGTCCTTAGACTTAATAACTATTTAGACCCGGTATCCCAGTTGTCCTAGCCTTAATACATATTTAGACCAGGCATCCAACTAGTCCTAGCCTTAATAACTTGTAACACCTAGTATTTAAATGGTCCCAGTACACAAGAGTCAATAAATAATTAGACCTATTATCCAGCTATTCCCAGTAGACTATCCTTAATAAATAGTTAAAACTGGTATCTAAATAGTCCTAGCCTTAATAACTTGTTAGACGTTGTATCCAACTGATCCCAGTATGCTACCCTTAATAACCAGTTAGACCTGATATCCAACTAATCCTAGTACACTAGTCTTAATAACCGGCTAGACCTGGTATTCAACTAGTCCCAATACACTAGTATTTATAACTAGCTAGAGCTGGTATCCAACTAGTCCCAATACACTAGCCTTAATCACTAGCTAGACCTGGTAGCCTTAATAACTTGTGAGATGTGGTATCCAACTGGTTCCAGTTCAAAGTAATACAACTGTTTTTCAACATAATGATATTAATAAGCTTTGAATCAAGTGTATTTTAGAAAAACATAAGGTGTCTCAATTCAAACAGATCCTAGAAAAATATATGGACCCTGGCTTTAACCAATTCTCACCACATAATTGGGTCTTAATACAATAATGGGATTTAAATTATTGTCATTAGTGTCATTTATTTGTAAAGCGTCATCAAATTATTTAGTGCTGAAGATTATATTGGTCTTACTACAACATAAGGGGGACTAAATGTGTGCAATACAAGAAAAGGGTGCTAATTTCTGATGGGTCCCAGTAAACAAACATATATTTTAGTAAAAACTATTTTGAGCCCGATGATATGATTTATTTAGTTACGCAAGGTGTTTTGTTTATTATGAAATATGAGGGCCAAGAATCAATTTAGTTACAGTGTAAACTAACAGGCTTGGATTTATATTAGTCCCAGTAAGAACTATAATATTATTGTATTAGAAACGTTAGTAACAAATACGGCCTACTATATGAAAATGTGTATGCAATTTGATTCTACTGCATCCTTCTGTGATAGAAAAGACTTTGTAACATAAAAGGAAATTAATTCACATTTCACTTTACCCCACATATGGTACTGAGCATTATCATTCCATGACAACTCTTCAGACTTGGATATGTCAGTGTTACAGTTAGTCCACATAACATAACATGCTAAATCTAAGAGCAGACATGTTAGTCAATTGAGTATTTGTCAATGCCATGAGTTGTTTTCTTTATAGCTGTTAAGGATGTCTGGTTCCGTCTGCATTCTCCATCATCAAGTGTCTTTTAAAGCTGCCAATCTTGTGTCAGTCAGCTATTTCATCTGCAACAAAAAAGGAAATATTCAGCATTAGATAACTAGGCGTTAACTTGAAGTTTGTAACAAACATTACAAGGATGAGTCATAAGCCTGGGAAAGCACCATTACCTGTCAGACCAGCTCTCTTAATCTTGTTGAAATGTTAGAAATGATAGACAATCAACATGTTGTAACTTGGCCCCTGAATTACTTAACCATCCCCTAACACAAACAATACAGAGAATAGTGAGTGAGTATATATATATATATATATATATATATATATATATATATATATATATGAAAGATTATCTAATTTTCAGTCCTAAATTCTTCTGAGACCAAGGAATATACTAATGCCATTCATACTGGAATAACTGGACATAGTTTTCAAGTTGTAGACAGATCAAGTGGGGGGTTTAAGATAACAAACTCACAAGGGTCCTAACCATTAATAAGGTAGAAGTAGTTTACTGTCAAAATTATTTATATTTACCCACTGACAGTGGTATTTATTCACTAACAGCCTCTTCAGCCTCTCCAACTTCTCTGGCCTTTCTAGGTACTATGTTGTTCAATATCGCCCATTGACTAAAGAACAGAGAGGTATGTAAACTTTAATGAAACAGCTACATAGATTAACACATTAACTAATTAAATTGGAGTAGCTGAATGGACTATAGGAGGGCTCGACAAACCCAGGAGCCACGTAGCCACTGGCTCCTAGAATTTTAACCCAGGCTTCTAACTTTTTGGGTTATTCTCCATATTTCTATATACAAAATACCACTGTCTGGCTCCTAAATATTATCACTGGCTCCTAAATTTTAGACAAATTTGTCAACCCTGGATAGAGTAAGTTCATTAAACTAAGTTACTATATATATTTGCAAAAATACTGTGATAGCCTATGCAGTTCCTTTGATGAGATTTCACACAGCTTAATTAATTTAATAAAAAAAAAAATTCCCCCTAAGAGTTCTTAGAATGCTATGTACAGGGGTTTTCAGGATAACCTTGGGTGAGAGCAGGTTAATAACCATGTTTACTAATCAGCTGCTTATTTCCTCTGTGCTCTAGTTCAGATATCCTGAAAATGTAGCCTGTTAGGGAGGTCTGAGGACAGGTTTGAAAACACCTGATCTAGTAGATGTAACCAAGTAACACATAGAACCACAATGACAATGGAATATGAGAGTAGACAAACACTCCACCAAAGCACCACGTGTCACACTGCTATAGGCACATACTGGCAGAAAGTAATAATGACTGGTGACACACAGTATAACACATAACAAGCACTTTAGTAGTGACATGTGACAAGACTCAGAGATGTAAGAGTTGCATGAGACTAACAGTGGTAAAAGCTTGTAACATTAGTATGGTCTTGGTTCATGGACCCTCACTGTAGTAAATACAAGTCCTTCTATGTATAACTGAGGCCGGAGTTTGTTATTCCTTTGATTATAATTTGAGGATTAGCAAACTCTATCTGTGCCATCAGTGAAGTAAGTTAGTGGTGCTGTTTCCAGCATTTATTTATCTATGGAAGCCACTGGCTGCACAGATCTGGTGCACAACTACTGCACACTTTACAAGTGTATTTAAAAAGAGCTGCTTTAGCCTGAACATAGTGTGATCTATGAATACAGACTTTTTTTTAATGCTGCATTATAACAGCTGTTGCACAGCAGTATGCTGAAGCTGTGCAGCTCTAACATACTAACAGCATTTTATGTCCCTTTTAGAAACTCAGATATGCCACTCAGAGGGTTAAACACAAGCACATGGTGAAAATGACATTGACAGTGACACATTGTTATATAATGTACTATACGTATCATACACAATGGGACAAAGTCTTGCACACTGTCAGACCCCTACAATGATGCTATTTAACAGGTACAGAGAAGAGCAAATCTTATGCTGTTATTCTGGTTATGTATTTTGATGATCTATTGCACAGTTGTGGTGGAGTTTAGAGTCTGGGGTTTAGAGTGACAGCTAAAAGGTTAACCCTTTGATTCCAGAGACAGCTTACAGCATGAACACTAATGTTGAAAGCAATATTACTGCTGCAGAAATATGTTCACAGTATTAATGTTGCATTGTCAGTTCTGCAGCTGCAATAGAATGATTCTAGTGACACTGAAACCCACTCAAAGCTACCGATGTTTAAACTGCTGTTTTTATATCTTTCATACCTTTATTACTCTACAATTATCATTTAATGCACAATTTTTCAGCTTCACTATAATTTAGGACAATATTTCTTGCTCCTTTATTTATTAACATCTCTGTTTTGTTTGGTAAATAAATCACAAGTATATAAACTCACATCAGGGGGCATATTTATCAAGCTCTGTATGAAGCTTGATGCCCCTTGTTTCCGGGGCGTATGCTGTCGGCATTTATCGATGTGCGGCGGATATGATATGCTATATCGGATCATGTCCGCTTGCACCATAGTAAATAGGCCCCCAGGTGTGCACATGCAGAGAAATAATCACAAGCAATGGCAGATCTGGCGGGGAGGCAGGAGAGAGCCTACAACCCCATACCTTACTGTAGCACCCTAAAACTCAAAAGGTACTTGCTGCCCTTAAAGGGAAGGCATGCAGTTGATAAGAGTTTTTGATTCAGAAACACCTTTTCAAATGGGCTGGGTTTTCTACCCCACCCTCTACTAGGAGGTTGATTTCTACTGCTGCCTCATGGTTAGGTAGCAGTTTTATAGACACTACTGCAGGGTTGAAATTTTAGAATAGGTGAAATGGATCATTAGGAGCACATTAAAGGGACAGTCAACACCCGATGCAACTTCACTCCATACCTTAGATCAGGAATAGAAGATGCAGCTGCACCGCATCTCATGTTGACAAGCTCTAACGGTATAGGAGTAATCACCTAGAATACATATGTTTATTCTGTGTAGATATGGCCGCCAAACTCCCCCCACTGTTAGGTATTTACTTTCCTTTTATTTGAATCTTCCAATCATAATCCAATCCTCGGTTGGATTAACAAGCGTTCACAGAGAATCGCGCATGCGCAATGGATAATCACAGCAGCACTTACGATTTCAGCTTGCGTTTGCGAGCGGGCAGAAGATAATGCGCATGCGCATTATCAGAAACAGCAACGTCACCCTTTGGAACATAAACGAGCAGGGAAAATATTAGAGAAGGGGACGAAGAAGGATGGGGAGGAGTTTGACGGCCATATCTACATGGAATAAACATTTGTATTTTGGTTGATTACTCCAATACTCTTAGAGTGTTTCAACATGCGATGCACTACAGCGGAATCTTCTATTCCTGATCTAAGGTATAGAGTTAAGTTACATCGAGTGTTGACTGTCCCTTTAAAAGGGAAAAAAATATTACAGAAGAGTGTTCCTTTAATTTGCCTTATTATACATAGTGCAAGGAGAGAGGTAATTAAGTGCAAGGTAGGAAAACATGGTAAAATATGGGATCCCTATCTGTGCACTTTGTACCCTTGATTGTTGTCAATGCTTTGTACCTCACATTTTTATTATGATTTTGGATGCAGAACACCTAAAAGAATCGTAGCATTTGGTTGCCAGGAGCTGGGACACAAAAGTTCATTTCAGCAACAGGGAGGGGAACTAACCAGTCACTATAACCACGATGATTTCTTATTCCTTTACACCTGAGGTTCCTGTGTATTTATGTATGTGAGAATGAATGACTGGCTCATAAGTATCACATCCCTATATCATCATCTGCCTCACAACTTAGATATCCAGGCACAGCTCAGCTCTATATTATGGACAGCTGCAAATGACATATATTATACTTGGCTGAAACCAGACTGTAGAATTAGTCTTTGGGCTCATATTCTGTTCTTTTATGTTGATCCAGCAGACAGCAGAATTCTTAAACTAACAGCCAACTCAGACAAAGCCAACAATCTCTTCCTGATCCCAAAACACAAATAAATAGAAACACTCACAAAATAGACAGCTATAGAAACATCCTTTATTCTAGTGAAAGGCCAGTAACAGTACCATTCATCTTAGAGGTACAAAACAAAAGCTCCAAACAAATGCTTGTATGTGTCATTTAAATCCAAATGCTTGTATGTGTCATTTAAAATGGGGACTAATGTCTCAAAACTGATTTTATACACATACCACAAAGCCCCCAGACCAAAATAGCAGAAACCATGGAAAAAGTCACCCATTTCTGACCTGTTTGATAGACTATGCTCATATTTCTTTATGGAATTTTTTATGGTGTTCTGTCCAAACTGGAGCTGGAAGCTATAGATGAAGATTTTGTCAAAGTCGGATTCATAATAACAGCATTAAAGGGACATAAAACTCAAACTTTTTCTGTCATTATTCAGATAGAGAATACAATTTGAAAAAAGTTTCCAGTTTACGCTATCAACTTCGTTTCATTCTCATGTTATTCTTTGTTGAAGTGATACCTAGGTAGGTAGTGTGCACATGCCTGAAGCACTACATAATAGGAGATAGTGCTGCCATCTAAAGTTCTTGCTAATGTATAGCTGTTGCAAAACCCTGTTTTTTTAACAAAGGATGACAAGAAAACAAAGAAAATTTGATAATATAAGTAAATTGGAAATTTGTTTAAAATTGTATGTTCTGTCTGAATCATGAAAGAAAATATTTTTTTTGTCCCTTTAAACAAAATGATTACTGAGAGCAGAGTGGTCAGTATTGTTTTGTTGGCACCATCAGCAAGTGTGCACACCATAGATACACCTAGTCAGGGCCGCCACTAGAAAATTTGGGGCCCCTGACTTAACCATTGATCAGCACCCCCCCCCCCCCTTTGACATGTGCCATTTTTGACCAAGTGACTAAAACGTATATGCACTTTATTCTTAAGTGTAGTCAAACTTGGAAATGTTGTAAAGATAATAACACACAAACACAGAAACACACAGACACACTCATACACCGAAACACACACTCACACATAATGATTCACATATAGACACTCTAGCAGACACGCAAAGTAACAAACTCAGACACAGACACCCACACAGACACTCAGTACTTGTTTACATTGACCTGACAAGTAATTAGGTAGACTACAGTTCTGTCAAAAAAGGAGATTTACAAAACAAAATATGGAGATTATCTGATTATCTTTTTGTCAAGGAAGATGCCAACTAAATGATGACAACAACAACATGCAGTGGCTGAACGGAAGGGCCCTGATCTGCCTAAACAATAATTTAAAGGTTAAATAGTGGATTGGTGACTTTCGGAAAGGTGGTCTCATTAGTCTCAAAGTCTGTAGAGAGATGTGAATAATCAGTTGTAAGGTCAAAATATCCTAAAAAGGAACAGACAATGGACACACACACACAAACTTGCACATATACCCAAGGAAACACACAAAGACACACACACAGAGACACCCACAGAAATCAAACAAAGACATACACACACAGAGAGACAACCACATAAAACACACAAAGACATACATGCACACACACCATCACTGAGACATCCACATAAAACACACACAGACATACACACACTCTCACAGAGACACCCACAGAAATGCACAGACATACACACACCCTCACAGAGACACCCACAGAAAACACAGACATACATACATATACACACACACCCTCACAGAGACATCCACAGAAAATACACAAAGACATACACACCCACACTCACAGAGGCATTCAGAGAAAATACATAAAGACATACACACCCACCCTCACAGAGAGACCCACAGAAAAAAAAATACATACACACTCATAGAGACACAAACAAGAGCACAAATACATAAACACAGACACCCACAGAAACACTCACAGGAGGTAAAATGTCTGCACATTGCATCCCCTAAATCAACAGTGTGTGAAATGCATGATAAAAAAAATGGCAGAAATTAAGAGATCACTTTTTAAAGAATCATATTTGTAAATGTGCAAACAAAAATAATTCTGTGAATTCAAAATTGTACATTAATGATCTGAGTAGATGGCTAGATGAAGAAAAGTACTTTTGAAAGGTTGACATATGTTTGTGTGTTTTTTCCCCATTTTCCCCAACCAAGAGCACCACTTCAAATATGGTGTACAAATGTTCCCATTTGTTAACTGTACTTATGGATTTTGAAAAAGTTGTACTCTATATAGTCTTGGATATAGTCTTGGTGGAACCATAAGCTGTGGTACTCAGTCTCATACTATTAGATCTGGTTAAATGCAGGATTTAGGCGTGTTTGTATGTATTTCAAAATTAAGTCAGCTGTAGTGTAAACTGAACAGTGTTAAGTTAACCTGTCTCATTTCAAACACTGAGCAATCTTAGTCTGAGAGTATAACATTTTATGCAGATCTAAAAATCTAAAATTCCCCCTTGCATCTGGAAAGTCCTTGCATAAAGGGGCAGTAAACTGGAATGTAATTAAAATATATATATATTTTTTTAAAAACTCATATCTGCCAAAAGGGCACCTATCATTTGTGTATTGAGGAGGAAACATTTATGCATGGCTTTAAATATAGAATTTCTACAGCATTGTCAAATAATCATAAATACACTGCTGCATATTGCTAAACAAAAATGTGTTTTTATGGACCCCTGGCCCCACCAAACAACTACTACTACCCTGAAGTTACAATCCGAAATTGCACAATGAAATAAAAAACATTTACTAAGTAAGTCCTATCTCCTCTGCAAATGAAAGTGATCTGCCGTCTGACTTAGGCACACACTGTACAAACTGAAGTCTATCTCACACTGTGCATAGTGGTTTAGTGCACACTCAGAAATCCTCTCAAATGCTAATACTTTACTCCTTGCAATAACATTTCCCACACTCAACAGCACTCTGCTGTAGTACCCTCTGTTGGCTGCAAAAAATATTTTTTTTAATATATATATATTTAAATAATAGATGTTCTTGCCTCATGGGGCCCCCTGGCCCATTGGGCCCCTGACAGGAGTCACCCCTGTCACCAAAAAAACCACGTTAAAGCAGCACTCTTTGGAAGAAATAAGTCACTTTATTGAAGTCCTTTAAAATAACACAATCCAACAATGGGGGTAAACACAAGACATCCTTACGCGTTTCGTGCCCAACTGGCACTTAGTCATGACTAAGTGCCAGTTGGGCACGAAACGCGTAAGGATGTCTTGTGTTTACCCCCATTGTTGGAATGTGTTATTTTAAAGGACTTCAATAAAGTGACTTTTATTTCTTCCAAAGAGTGCTGCTTTAACGTGGTTTTTTTGGAGTTGGTATTACGGCTTGCTCAGCCGTCAAGCGTGCACCCCGTCACAACATTCAGCTCACGCCCCAAGCAATTGCAGCACGCTATTCCGTTAGTGGAGGAGACTGTCGGCTCTAGCCTTGGAGCAGCGTAGAGGATCTGTCTCACCCCTGTCACCCCCTGATGGCAGCCCTGCACCTAGTTACCATGGAGATAACGTGAATGGCATTAAAGTAAACTAATCATACCTCACCTTGCTGCAGTCCCTGTCAGACCAATGTTAGATCAGACTCATGGCCCTGAAGCAACTGTCATATTGTCTTATACTCACATTAGGTTTCAGGTCCGATCCAAAGAGCCAAGTGTCCATCTTTTCCAAGTGAACTTTTCTGCCAATGGAACTACTGGATGGTTTGGTTAAATACTGAACACTTGACTAACTGGCCTTCCTGACAGCTAAGGTCTCTAGTGCTATGTCAGAGCCTGTTTATCCTAAACGAGCAGTAGCCAGACTAGTGTTACCTCTTCATACAGGGTCTATAGGCTCTAACATATAGCAATAAACACAAACATAGCAACAGAATATACAGCACATCATCAAGTTGCCTTCACCATCTGCTTTGTTAAGTAAAAGAAGGTTAAATTGGAGCTAAAGGTTAAGACACCTGATGTACCTTACACATAGTTTAAGTAAACTTAAGAAGTAACTGCCACAAATTTTTAAACAAATTGCAAAAATTTAAAAAAATATATAATTTTTATATATATATATATATTTTAATGCCCCTTTAAACATTTGGTTATATATATTACAATTTAGACACAGCCCCTGGCTATGGGTAGTCTTTGGTGGCATGTAATGACAAGTGAGCCAAACAGATATCACTATGCCAAGCAAACAGACCTAGCAGTCTTGCACTGCAGCCTTGCACTGTTTATCTATATACACAAATAAATGTCTAATGAAGGAACACCAGGCAAACGTTCTGCATTAATCATAAATCTTTTTAAAACTGTCGATTTGTCAGCAACATTTGCAGAGTTTTGTAAGTCTAGAACAGGCCTGCAATGCTAGTAATGGGAACTGATAGAATTTGCTTTGCGGTTACTATTTTAAGGATAAATATGAATGAGTGTGTGCAGTGAGTTAAGCAATGCAAGTGAATCACTACGTAACATTTTTTATATGTAGGAAGGCTCAGACAGATGCCATTACAGCATTACTACTATTATTATATATCTGCTTATAAACAAACATGTATGGGAACATTATAGAAAGATAACAACAATAGACACATCTGAATTAAAACCTAAGTAAACGAGGAGGGCATTGCCTTTGAACAATAAACAATAGTAAGTAGATATTTATAAAATGTTCACCATTGAGAGAGAGTGTTACTGGGTGTCCAGTTTTGTACGGGACAGTTCAGGCTTTCAACTGACTGTCCAGTAAAATCTCTACAAAAGAAATAGACACATACAGTAAATGTAATTTTTAGCTCCTCTGAACTTAAGCTAAGTTTTTAAATGTGCCTGTGTCTCAATCCTTAAAAATATAATTTGGCACCATAAGAAAGTGTCTCTACTGATACACAGTGTAATTTTTTTATGTCAATTACCATATATGTAAAGATTTGAAATGGCAGACTAAGCACTGCACTGTGCATGCTACTCTGCAAAAAACAAACTGCTCTTGATGTTACCAAAAGACAAGTGGATAAAGTATAAAAACTCTAAATAAACTGTTCTGTGTGTATGACTAGTAGCTAGAGGTTAAGACCTCTATATGACTAGTAGCTAGAGGTTAAGACCTCTGTATGACTAGAAGCTAGAGGTTAAGACCTATGTATGACAAGTAGCTAGAGGTTAAGACCTCTCTATGACTAGTAGCTAGAGGCTAAGACCTCTGTATGACTAGTAGCTAGTGGTTAAGACCTCTGTATGACTAGTAGTAGCTAGAGGTTAAGACATCTGTATGACTAGAAGCTAGTGGTTAAGACCTCCTCTGTATGACTAGTAGCTAGTGGTTAAGACCTCTGTATGACAAGTAGCTAGAGGTTAAGACCTATATATGACTAGTAGCTGGTGGTTAAGACCTCTGTATGACTAGTAGCTAGTGGTTAAGACCTCTGTATGACTAATAGCTAGAGGCTAACAGTTCTGTATGACTAGCAGCTAGAGGTTAAGACTTCTGTATGACTAGTAGCTAGATGGTAAGACCTCTGTATGACTAGTAGCTAGTGGTTAAGACCTCTGTATGGCTAGTAGCTAGAGGTTAAGACCTCTGTATGACTAGTAGCTAGTGGTTAAGACCTCTGTATGACTAATAGCTAGAGGCTGAGACTTCTGTATGACTAGCAGCTAAAGGTTAAGACTTTTGTATGACTAGTAGCTAGAGGTTAAGACCTCTGTAGGACTAGTAGCTACAGGGTAAGACATCTGTAGGACTAGTAGATAGAGGTTAAAACCTCTGTATAACAAGTAGCTAGAGGTTAAGACCACACATAGCTAGAGGTTAAGACCTCTGTATGACTAGTAGCTAGAGGTTAAGACCTCTGTATGACTAGTAGTTAGAGGTGAAGACCTATGTATGACTAGTAGCTAGAGGTTAAGACCTTCGTATGACAAGTAGCTAGATGTTAAGACCTCTTTATGACAAGTAGCTAGAGTTTAAGACCTCTGTATGACTAGTAACTAGAGGGTAAGACCTCTGTATTACTGCTAGTTAGAGGTTAAGACCTCTTTATGACAAGTAGCTAGATATTAAGACCTCTGTATGACTAGTAGCTAGAGGGTAAGACCTCTGTATTACTGGTAGCTAGAGGTTAAGACCTTTGTATGACAAGTAGCTAGAGGTTAAGACCTCTGTATGACAAGTAGCTAGAGGTTAAGACCTCTGTATGACTAGTAGCTAGAGGTTAAGACCTCTGTATGACAAGTAGATAGAGGTTAAGACCTGTGTATGACTAGTAGCTAGAGGTTAAGACCTCTGTATGACTAGTAGCTAGAGGTTAAGACCTCTGTATGACTAGTAGCTAGAGGGTAAGACCTCTGTATGACTAGTAGCTAGAGGTTAAGACCTCTGTTTGACTAGTAACTAGAGGTTGAGATCTATTTATGACAAGTAGCTAGAGGTTAAGACTTCTGTATGACTAGTAGTTAGAAGTTAAGACCTCTGTATGACTAGTAGCTAGAGGATAAGAACTCTGTAAGACTAGTAGCTAGAGGTTAAGACCTCTTTATGATAAGTAGCTAGAGGGTAAGACCTCTGTATGACTAGTAGCTAGAGGGTATGACCTCTGTATGACACGTAGCTAGAGGTTAAAACCTCTGTATGACTAGTAGCTAGAGATTAAGAACTCTGTATGACTAGTAGCTAGAGGTTAAGACCTCTTTATGACAAGTAGCTAGAGGTTAAGACCTCTGTATGACTAGTAGTTAGACGTTAAGACTTCTGTGTGACTAGTAGCTAGAGGATAAGACCTCTGTATGACTAGTAGCTAGAGGTTAAGACCTCTGTAAGACTAGTAGCTAGAGGTTAAGACCTCTTTATGATAAGTAGCTAGGGGGTAAAACCTCTGTAGGACTAGTAGCTAAAGGTTAGGACCACAAGTAGCTAGAGCTTAAGACCTCGGTATAACAAGTAGCTAGAAGTTAATACCAAACATAGCTAGAGGTTAAGACCTCTGTATGACAAGTAGCTAAAAGTTAAGACCTCTGTGTGACTAGTAGCAAGAGGTTAAGACCTCTGTATGACTAGTAGTTAGAGGTTGAGACCTATGTATGACTAGCAGCTAGAGGTTAAGACTTCTGTATGACTAGCAGCTAGAGGTTAAGACTTCTGTATGACTAGTAGCTAGAGGTTAAGACCTCTATATGACTAGTAGCTATAGGTTAAGACCTCTGTATGACTAGTAGCTGGTGGTCAAGGCCTCTGTATGACTAGTAACTAGTGGTTAAGACCTCTGTATGACTAATAGCTAGAGGCTAACACTTCTGTATGACTAGCAGCTAGAGGTTAAGACTTCTTTATGACTAGTAGCTAGATGGTAAGACCTCTGTATGACTAGTAGCTAGTGGTTAAAACCTCTGTATGACTAGTAGCTAGAGGTAAAGACCTCTGTATGACTAGTAGCTAGTGGTTAAGACCTCTGTATGACTAGTAGTTAGAGGTTAAGACCTCTGTATGACTAGTAGCTAGAGGATAAGACCTCTGTATGACTAGTAGCTATAGGTTAAGACCTCTTTATGATAAGTAGCTAGAGGTTAAGACCTCTGTATGACTAGTAGCTAGAGGGCAAGACCTCTGTATTACTGGTAGTTAGAGGTTAAGACCTTTGTATGACAAGTAGCTAGAGGTTAAGACCTCTGTATGATAAGCAGCTAGAGGTTAAGACCTCTGTATAACTAGTAGCTAGAATTAAGACCTCTGTATGACTAGTAGCTAGTTGTTAAGACCTCTGTATGACAAGTATCTAGAGGTTAAGACCTTTGCATGACAAGAAGCTAGAGGTTAAGACCTTTGTATGACTAGTAGTTAGAGGTTAAGACCTCTGTATGACTAGTAGCTAGAGGTTAAGACCTCTGTATGACTAGTAGCTTGAGGTTAAGACCTCTGTATGACTAGTAGCTAGATGTGGGTTGTTTTTTTTGCATGGTTGTATGAGTGTGTCTTTGTGTATGCATGTGTGTTTTTCATGGGTGTGACAGTGCTTCTGGTTCAGTGTGTGAGTGTGTATCTCTGTGTGTGTTTTTTGCATGGGTGTGTGTATCTGTGTGTGCGTGTGTATTGCATGGGTGTGTGATGTCTGTGTGTGTTTTTGCATGGGTGTGTGTGTCTGTGTGTTTTTGCATGGGTGTATGTGTCTGTGTGTTTTTGCATGGGTGTGTGTGTGTCTGTGTGTGCGTGTGTGTTTTTGCATGGGTGTGTGTGTCAGTGTGTGTGTGTGTCTTTGCATGGGTGTGTGTGTTTTTCATGGGTGTGTGTGTCTGTGTGTGTTTTGCATAGGTGTGTGTGTCTGTGTGTGTTTTGCATGGGTTTGTGCGTGTGTTTTGCATGTTTGTGTGTGTCTGTGTGTTTTGCATGGGTGTGTGCATCTGTGTGAGTTTTGCATGGGTGTGTGTGTGTGTTTTTGCATGGCTGTGTGTGTGCGTGTGTATTTTTGCATGGGTGTGTGTTTGTCTGTATGTGCGTGTGTTTTTGTATGGGTGTGTGTGTCTGTGTGTGCATCTGTGTTTTTCATTGGTGTATCTGTGTGTTTGGTGTGCATGTGTGCGTCTGTCTGTCACTGTGTTTGCATGGTTGTGTTTATCTTTGTGTTTGTGTCTGATTGTGTTTGCTTGTTTATATGTATATGTTAGCGTGTGTGCTAATGTGTATGCGCATGTATCTGTGTGCTTGTCTGTTCATTGAGAATGCCTGGACATTTCTCAGTGAAACACTGATATGGTTGTCTCACGGCAGGCACACAGGACCATACATTGGTCTTTAGCATTCAATGGCAGCAATGTTTGCAACAAAATATAACATTGCTACAAATATTGTTGCAAGCACTGCAGCATATACACTACACAATACATCATAAGCCTATCTAGGTTTACTTTTCAACACAGGATACCTAAAAACAAGCAAGTTTTTTTTTATATTACATGCTCTCTTTAAAACGTTTAATTTTGCCTTTGCTGTTATATTACTAAATATGCGACCAAAAGTACATTATCATTTTCACATTTTGGCTCCAGTATGAGGGCTTAGACAGCTGGCTATAGAAAATGGTCCCTGCTTTTCCAAGAGGACAAAGGAAAATTGATAATAGAAGTCAGTTAGAAAGTTGTTTAAAATCGCTGCTCTATCTGAATCATGGAAGTAATACGAATGAGGAAAAAGGAATGCTGAGACTTGAGGTAGATGAAAAGAAGTTTTATTCAGGAGCAGGCTTATCATCAGACACAGGGTAAGCTCCTATCTTACGCGTTTCGCGCATGGGCACATGCGCTTCATCAGAGATGGAAGTAATAGTTGGGTTTCATATCCCTATAGCATTGTCTTTGTATTGTGTATTCGTCAGTTACTCAATTCTACTGTATTTCGTGCCATAAATACAGGAAGTGAGCAGGCTATTAGTACACAGTTTAAAATATACTGATATACAATACTTCAAATAGGAAGTTTTTTGTTTGCTTAAAAGACCATTAAATAGTTTGAGTTTGTAAAATAAAATGTTTCATTATAAGTAATAAACACATTGTACAATCTGCTGCTTCCTTTCTTTATTTTGTCCCCTTTCTTGTTATTTTGGGCTTCACAATTCCTGTTAGATGTGGAAGTGCAAATTCATTGGTTGCTGAATCTAGTGACTTATTTATAATTGCCCCTTATTAGCAGAGAAGGAGTCCTAGGTTACTGGTGATACCCATTACTAAAAAATTTCAATTATTTTTTAAAAAATTTCAATGACTAATATAATAATAAAAAATAATAATAATAAAAAACATACATTTTTTAATATATATATATATCTCATTAGACTTTTTGCTCTGAATACATTATTCTACCTAGCATTTACTTAGGGCCAGATAACAAGTGGAGCTCTAAATATCGCTTTCATGAAATTGATATTTGCACTCCACTGTGTAATACTAGTGCACGCTAATGTGCGCTGGTATTACAAGTTCACAGCAATGTGAACACAACCTCACATTCGCATTGCTGAGAAACCTGAGCTCAGGAAAGCGCGCTTCCATAGGCTCCTATGGGAGCCTTGTTTTAATGCCATCAGAAATGGCATCAGAACTTGAGGGCAGCGAAGGGGGTAAGTAACGCAGCGATGGCAGCAATTTTAAATATATATGTATATAAGCATTTACACATATTAACACATAAATATATATGTATATAAGCATATACACATATTAACACATAAATATATATATATGTATATAAGCATATACACATATTAACACATAAATATATATGTATATAAGCATATACACATATTAACACATACATATATATGTATATAAGCATATACACATATTAACACATAAATATATATGTATATAAGCATATACACATATTAACACATAAATATATATGTATATAAGCATATACACATATTAACACATAAATATATATGTATATAAGCATATACACATATTAGCACATAAATATATATGTATATAAGCATATACACATATTAACACATAAATATATATGTATATAAGCATTTACACATATTAGCACATAAATATATATGTATATAAGCATTTACACATATTAACACATAAATATATATGTATATAAGCATTTACACATATTAACACATAAATATATATGTATATAAGCATTTACACATATTAGCACATAAATATATATGTATATAAGCATTTACACATATTAGCACATAAATATATATGTATATAAGCATATGCACATATTAACACATAAATATATATGTATATAAGCATATGCACATATTAACACATAAATATATATGTATATAAGCATATGCACATATTAACACATAAATATATATGTATATAAGCATTACACATATTAGCACATAAATATATATGTATATAAGCATTACACATATTAGCACATAAATATATATGTATATAAGCATTTACACATATTAGCACATAAATATATATGTATATAAGCATATACACATAAATATATATGTATATAAGCATATACACACATTAACACATAAATATATATGTATATAAGCATTTACACATATTAACACATAAATATATATGTATATAAGCATATACACATAAATATATATGTATATAAGCATTTACACATATTAACACATAAATATATATGTATATAAGCATATACACATAAATATATATGTATATAAGCATTTACACATATTAACACATAAATATATATGTATATAAGCATATACACATATTAACACATAAATATATATGTATATAAGCATTTACACATATTAACACATAAATATATATGTATATAAGTATATACACATATTAACACATAAATATTTATGTATATAAGCATATACACATTAACACATAAATATATATGTATATAAGCATATACACATATTAACACATAAATATATATGTATATAAGCATATACACATATTAACACATAAATATATATGTATATAAGCATTTACACATATTAACACATAAATATATATTTATATAAGCATATACACATATTAACATATAAATATATATGTATATAAGCATATACACATTTTAACATATAAATATATATGTATATAAGCATATACACATATTAACACATAAATATATATGTATATAAGCATATACACATATTAACACATAAATATATATGTATATAAGCATTTACACATATTAACACATAAATATATATGTATATAAGCATTTACACATAAATATATATGTATATAAGCATTTACACATATTAACACATAAATATATATGTATATAAGCATATACACATAAATATATATGTATATAAGCATATACACATATTAACACATAAATATATATGTATATAAGCATATACACATAAATATATATGTATATAAGCATATACACATAAATATATATGTATATAAGCATTTACACATATTAACACATAAATATATATGTATATAAGCATATACACATATTAACACATAAATATATATGTATATAAGCATATACACATATTAACACATAAATATATATGTATATAAGCATATACACATATTAACACATAAATATATATGTTTATAAGCATATACACATACATATATATGTATATAAGCATATACACATAAATATATATGTATATAAGCATTTACACATATTAACACATAAATATATATGTATATAAGCATTTACACATATTAACACATAAATATATATGTATATAAGCATATTCACATAAATATATATGTATATAAGCATATACACATATTAACACATAAATATATATATGTATATAAGCATATACACATATTAACACATAAATATATATGTATATAAGCATATACACATATTAACACATAAATATATATGTATATAAGCATATACACATATTAACACCTAAATATGTATGTATATAAGCATTTACACATATTAACACATAAATATATATGTATATAAGCATTTACACATATCAACACATAAATATATATGTATATAAGCATATGCACATATTAACACATAAATATATATGTATATAAGCATATACACATATTAACACATAAATATATATGTATATAAGCATTTACACATATTAAAACATAAATAGATATGTATATAAGCATATACACATATTAACACATACATATATATGTATATAAGCATATACACATATTAACACATAAATATATATGTATATAAGCATATACACATATTAACACATAAATATATATATGTATATAAGCATATACACATAAATATGTATGTATATAAGCATTTACACATATTAACACATACATATATATGTATATAAGCATATACACATATTAAACACATAAATATATATGTATATAAGAATATACACATTAACACATACATATATATGTATATAAGTATATACACATATTAACACATAAATATATATGTATATAAGCATATACACATATTAACACATAAATATATATGTATATACACATACTAACACATAAATATATATGTATATAAGCATTTACACATATTAACGCATAAATATATATGTATATAAGCATATACACATATTAACACATAAATATATATGTATATAAGCATATACACATATTAACACATAAATATATATGTATATAAGCATTTACACATATTAACACATAAATATATATGTATATAAGCATTTACACATATTATTACATAAATATATATATGTATATAAGCATTTACACATATTAACACATAAATATATATGTATATAAGCATTTACACATATTAACACATAAATATATATGTATATAAGCATTTACACATATTAGCACATAAATATATATGTATATAAGCATTTACACATATTAGCACATAAATATATATGTATATAAGCATTTACACATATTAGCACATAAATATATATATGTATATAAGCATTACACATATTAGCACATAAATATATATGTATATAAGCATTTACACACATTAACACATAAATATATATGTATATAAGCATATACACATATTAACACATAAATATATATGTATATAAGCATTTACACATATTAACACATAAATATATATGTATATAAGCATTTACACATATTAACACATAAATATATATGTATATAAGCATTTACACATATTAACACATAAATATATATGTATATGCTTATATACACATTAACACATAAATATATATGTATATGCTTATAAACACATATTAACACATAAATATATATGTATATGCTTATAAACACATATTAACACATAAATATATATGTATATAAGCATATACACATATTAACACATAAATATATATGTATATAAGCATTTACACATATGAGCACATAAATATATATGTATATAAGCATTTACACATATTAACACATAAATATATATGTATATAAGCATTTACACATATTAACACATAAATATATATGTATATAAGCATTTACACATATTAACACATAAATATATATGTATATAAGCATTTACACATATTAGCACATAAATATATATGTATATAAGCATTTACACATATTAGCACATAAATATATATGTATATAAGCATTTACACATATTAACACATAAATATATATGTATATAAGCATATACACATACATATATATATGTATATAAGCATTTACACATATTAACACATAAATATATATCTATATAAGCATGTACATATATTAACACATAAATATATATGTATATAAGCATTTACACATATTAACACATAAATATATATGTATATAAGCATTTACACATATTAACACATAAATATATATCTATATAAGCATGTACATATATTAACACATAAATATATATGTATATAAGCATTTACACATATTAACACATAAATATATATGTATATAAGCATTTACACATATTAACACATAAATATATATGTATATAAGCATATACACATAGAACACATAAATATATATCTATATAAGCAGATACATATATATTTACTGTTCCCATAGACCGCTATGTAAAGGTACTTTTCAGTGCCGTTTTTTTCTAACACCCCACTCCCACCAACTTTAGCCCCAAATACTGCCTAGTGCAGTAAGTTTATAAAAAAATAAAGATGCTGCTATCTTCATTTTTTAATAGAATACACTACACTGTATATTGGGGGCATTTGGGGCACACTTATAAATTAACAAGAGATCTGATCTCTGGTGCTAATTGCTACTGCAATCTCGTGGTAGCAATAAACAGTCGCTTGAAATGGCTGATTCATTTGTTTGAGTGCGCGATAATTTAGCGCTCCCGTAACCCTTAGTGTTTAATGCTCTGATTTTGGGTTATGTGAGTCAATTAACAAATAGCAACTTTACAACGGACTTGCATCTACACAATATCAGACTTGTGTTTTTTTTACTACCATTTAGAGGGACATGAAACCCATTTTTTTTCTTTCTGTCATGATTCAGATGCAGCATAACATTTCAAACAACTTTATAATTTACTTCTATCCAATTAGCTTCATTCTCTTGCTATCCTTTGTTGAAAATGATACCTAGGTAGGCTCAGGAGCTGTGAGCTAGCTGCTGATTGGTGGCTGCACATAAATACCTTTTGTCATTGACTTACTGATGTTTTAAGCTAGCGTTCAGTATTGGATTTCTGCTTCTTCAATAAAGGATGCCACGAGAATTAAGCAAAATTGATAATACAAGTAAATTAAAAAGTTGCTCTATCTTAATCATAAAAGAGTTAGCCTATCTTGGCTCACAGTTCCTGCATACTCAAACTTCTGTAAACAGACCCCTGTATCTGTATCACCATCTAAACAAAGCCCTTGTTAAAGTCACACATTAGACTGTACAAGCCTAACCCTGCTACATATATGTCCCTAAATGGCCTCAAAAGAGATAAAAAGATTAAGAAATGGAAAACAATTGAGATTTTACTAACACAATAACAGTCACTATTGTTGTCTACTCCAGAGAAAGACCATATTGGCTCCTCCAAATAAAGCAAGTTGTAAACGGGAATTTGATCATTCAAAAACAATTGCAACAAACAATTGTGTTAACAAATTCAAAAGTGTCCAAAGTCACCTAGTTTGTTAATTTATTGTAAAACTACATAAAATGTTATAATTACAAGGTGTTTGCTGTCTGTTTAACTCATTAGCTTTTTAGTTTTAATTTGAGCTATGGATGCACTTTTCATTAGCATATTGGCACAGGTATCCATTTTGGACATACAAATTAAAGATGATATCCCTTATGCAAGAGCATAATAATGATGCAGGACAAATACCCAGTAAGTACTGGTATATGTTATACAGACAGATCATAGTTTCCTCAGTTTGCATTATTTTAGAAAATATTCCATTAAATTCCAAGAAAACAAAAAATGAACAGAAGAAGAATTACTAAAAACAGTATATGTCTTGTTTTTGGAAATAATCTAATAATAGTTAGCAGAGCTATAACTAGGCTCATTTTAATGAGAAATAAATAAAACAATGTTTATTTATTTATTACTTTTAAATGAAAAAAAATACAAGTAACTATTTCTGAGAATGATTTGACTTCACAAATTCAAGTTGCAAATATATGATTTATAACAAATAAACATTGTATGATAAGTTAAAGGGACACTGAACCCAATTTTTTTCTTTCATGATTCAGATAGA
Source organism: Bombina bombina (assembly GCF_027579735.1). Taxonomy (NCBI): domain Eukaryota; kingdom Metazoa; phylum Chordata; class Amphibia; order Anura; family Bombinatoridae; genus Bombina; species Bombina bombina. The sequence continues at coordinate 185,228,749 of NC_069508.1, read as the reverse complement.
GCATGCAATTTTAAGCAACTTTCTAATTTACTCTAGCCGGACCATTTTTGGTTCAGCACTCTGGGTGGCTACATTTAGCCACCAATCAGCAAGTGCTGAACCAAAAATGGGCTGGCTTCTAAGCTTACATTCCTGCTTTTTCAAATAAATATACGAAGAGAATGAAGAAAAATTGATAATAGGAGTAAATTAGAAAGTTGCTTAACCCTTTGGCTGCTAAGCCATTTCCCAACTGGGTGCTAAAATTTTCTTTTAATTTTTTTATTTTTTAAATTTTTGAATTTTTGAATTTTTTTTTACAGATCCCCAATACTTACACTGTTGGAAAGTTTAGGCGATTACCTTTCCAACAGTGGGTCTTGGGGGTCTGTAGCTGCTTAGATGCCTGAGATACAGGCTTGTAAGCAGCATGCCCCCTCCTCCTATACTTAACATTGTTAAGTATAAATAAAGTTGCGCGGTGACATCATCACGTAATTGCGCGTGACGTCCCCGCGCATCACGTGAAGCCCCGGCAATGCCTGTCACTTTACAGGCACGATCGCCGGGGTAGGAGTAGTAAGGAGCCCCCAGATCTCCCTCAAGGTGGGAGAGTGCTCATGACGGCTCTGAGCCGTCATTAGCACCAGAGTGAGAAACTCTGTGATGGCTCAGAGCCGTCATTAGCACTCAAAGGGTTAAAATTGCATGCTCTATCTGAATCATTACAGAAAAAAATGGGTTCAGTATCCCTTTAAGTGAGATTTTTTATTTTAACAGATACTTAAATTTGTAAATAGTCCGGTTTGTCATAATGTTGCAACAGATGAAATGTTCATACTGAAGTTTCCTCAAATAAAATAAGAAAAATAGACAATCCTCATAGTGTTAGTCTGTAATAATATTAAATGTAATCTTAAAGGGCAGCAAAATACTCACAAAGACCAGAGCTAGGCCAGGGTTTGAATCACTTTGTGAGAAACCTCACAGGCAAACAGGATCTGTTTGTGTAAAAATATTTATTTTAACAAAAAGCGCCAGATTACGTGTGAAGTGAAAATGTTTGTGCCCAATCGATAAGGGGTTTATCGCGAGGGTTTGCGTTATCTTAAGGGGCAGCAAAATACTCACACAGACCAGAGCTAGGCCTGGGTTTGAATCACTTTGTGAGAAACCTCACAGGCAAACAGGATCTGTTTGTGTAAACATATTTATTTTAACATAAAACGCCAGATTACAAGTGGAGCGCAAATGTTTGTGCCCGAGCGATAAGGGGTTTATCGCGAGAGTTTGCGCTCATCGGGTTTAGCGCTTTTATTAAAAGTTGAAAGTAAACACGATTGTGTGAGCGCAATCACGATTAATGCTAGAATGATTACCGTGAGTTCAGAGCTCTGGTTAACTGTTTCGAGAAACATAAAAGTTGCACAAAACACATCCAAAATACATTACACTCATAATAACACTATCTAATAAATTAATATGAAGATGGCATTTTAAAGGTCCCATTTCTTTAGAAGTTGTACCCACTGATTATAGTGAAAGACTATTCTGACCACTAGTGATGCCCAAAATAAGTAATAGGTGCAATCAGTAACAATGGTATATAAGATACCGCTACATATATTTGTAGTTAGAATATTTACCTATTTTTTACAAGAAGGGGTTTACAATAAATATCTAGAAAACAAACTGCAACAAATTAAAAACTAACACACAGGATAAAAGGAAGACTAAAGCTGTAACTAGACATAAGGGTTAGAGGTCTGGTAGATACAAAAAGCAAGTAATACATATTTTGTTCTGTGGGTAGCAGGGGCAATTTATTTATTCTTACAAGATATAAACATAAAGTAGAAATGGGAGAATAATTGGAAAAAAGATCAGAAAAGGGACATATTAAAAAAATAAAGAAATTGGAGTCTGGGAAATGTGTCCCTTTGCTTCAGGAGAGGATGTCACATTTTACTGACTTCAAAAGCCACAAGTTCCTTCTTTCCTTAGGTCACTGGGTTCTGATTGTACAGTAAATGCCTTAAAAGGGCCACTAAAGTCAAAATTAAAGTTTAATGATTCAGATAACGAATGCAATCTAAAAAAAAAAGAAGTAAAAATGTCACACTCTAATTTACTCCTTGGTTGAAAGGAGAGGATACTGAGGTATGCTCAGGAGTGTTTATGTGTCTGAAGCACCATGCAGCAGAAGTGTTTGCTGAGGACACATGCACACTTCGTTGGCTACCTTAGTGCCCAGTACAATACGTTATGGACTAAGTTTTAACAATGGTTACCAAGAAAACAATTTTTTTTTATAAAAGTAAACTAAAACTAAACAAAAATAAAAAAAAGTACTCCCTGAATCAAGATAGTTTTATTTTGAGTTCAACATCCCTTTAACTAGGCTTTCATTCTTTATACAAACACTGTAACATTTCTGTAACCACTTGGTTACCAATAGCCACACATAATTACCTTACACATGCAACATTGTTTTAACCTCTTGCTAACCAGTAACACAAATGTAGCAGTGATTTAACCCCTTGCTTGTCGTTACCAGAACCCATTTATAGTAACCCTGGCTAGCACCCTAAAATCTGGTGCTTGTTGAGCCCAGTTATAAATAATATAGCAGCTCTACAAAACACATAATCATCTGCACATAGATGCCTGATAATCAGTGGCTAAAGTGCACAAGTGGCTAAATATGGCTAAATGCCACTCGTTTTCAAACCTGTCCTCACGCCTCCCTAACAGGCCAGGTTTTGACGATATGTGAACTAGAGCACAGGTGAAATAATCAGCTGAATAGTAAACATGGTTATTTTACCTGCTCTAACCCAAGGTAATCCTGAAAATTTTGCCTGTTAGGGAGGCCTGAAGACAGGTTTGAAAACCAGTGCTGTATGCTCTGCTTTAACTTTACCTCTTGAATATTTAGCTGAAACTGACTCTTTTAATGAAATACCGAGAGCTGCTATCATTATTAATTTCATTGCAGGAAATAGGTTATAGCCATTCGAAATTCTAGATTTATTATTTTGCGGACAGACAAGTTGTGAACCTGTCTGTATTTCATCATAAATTATAGGGTGCAAATTAGTGCCCATATTTACCATTGCACAAATGAACGCTTGTGCAATGGCCCCCATTTTCTCATAATTATTTGATTCTGACTAGGGCCTTGTCAATCACCCCAGATGAATGGATCCGGTGTAATTTTCACCCGCCAACTCTAAGTTAGCAGAGATGGTTCATGAAACAGCAATACAAACCACTGCTTCATAAATATCAGTTGCAGAGTCAAAAGAGCAAACCTGCAACCGATCGGTCAATGATAAATCTAATTCTAAATATTTCCAAAGTTTTAAGTTGCTCTGACTGCCCCAGAGCGGCTGATCAATCACTCTCTGCAATGGAGAGAAATCACACAAAATCTTTTTTATTTATTTTGTAATGTATGTGTCTCTCCTTCTCAAACAGAACCTGCATAGTGAGATAAACTGATGTTAATCTACATCTTGCATTTGTAAAATTCTTTGAGAGACCTCACAGTACTGCCGAGCCGAGGCATGTTAGATAATCTCACCAGACCAGACAGCTTTATAATGCTGGGCCCTAAGACACAATAAAGATTGTTTATTCTACAAATGACAGATTTGACAGAACAATGAATTCTATCGTGTAATGCAGGAAAGGAAGATGTTTACCTTGGAAGCACCTGTGTCTTGATTAAAGTAACATTAACATTATTTTAAAGGGCCATTATAGTGGAGAAATTACTTGCTCTGATTTGTTAGAACATGACATTTTAGCAATAGGGACATAGTACTTATATGCGAAATCACTTAAAAGTGATTCAGTATAACTGTAAAAAGCTGACAGGAAAATATCACCTGAGCATCTCTATGTAAAAAAGGAAGATATTTTACCTCAAAATGTCTTCATCTTATAAAAGTGCTCTGTGAACAGTTATCCTTCAGCTACTGTCAGCTACAGTTTTTACCAGCCAATCGGCTTCATCAGTGCTGATGTCACACTGCTTGTTCTCATAAGATTTTACTGAAATCGCGAGAGGTTTCATAGTAAAGATCCTTAAACTGAGGAGAGAAATAACATGACTGTGTCTACACATGCCACATGCATGCTTCCTTGCAAGTTATGGATCTAGTATCCTGATTGGCTGCTGAAATTCCCTTTACAATGGGATATGGCTACTGTGGAAATTTTGAGGTAAAATATCTTCTTTTTTTACATAGAGATGTTCAGGTGATATTTTTTTGTCAGCCTTTTACAGCTATGTGCATCACTTTCAAGTGTGTCAACATTTGGATAACATATACCTTTTAACCCATAGTTAAAGTACAGCTCTGGGGTTTCAGAGAATTGCTGGTCCCAAGTATAAACAGTGACCAAATTAGCAGCGTCAGTCGACTGACTCAGCTTTGCAGCAACTATTGATTGGGTCAATGGCAGTTTTTGAATGAGAGTGCACATGGCACATGCATATGCCGCTGAAACAGTGATAGCTTTTATTAGAAGCCCTTTTATTGTAATACTGAAACATATTGCAAAAATGCTTCTATTAAAAACTGAAATGCACTTGTGCACATTTAAATTTTGACCATTATGTCTCTTTAAAGCAGGTATGGGGAACCTTGGCACTCCTAATGTTTCAGAACTACATTACCCATGATGCTTAGGCACTCTGAAGTCCAGTTGAGCATCATGGGAAATGTAGGTTCCCCATTCCTGCATGACAGTATACACTAATTTTCATATAACTGCATGTAATAGACACTACTATGAAGAAGAATTTGCACAGATACTGATCTAAAAATCCAGTATAAAACTTTTTAAAAACTTACTTAGAAGCTCTCAGTTTAGCTCTGTTGATAAGGTTAGGCTGGGACACCCAGTGAAAAGGGCTGTGAAAACAAGAAGAGCAGACATTCTCCCCCCCCCCCCTGCATATGAAAAGACAAATTACAAATATGATTATAAATCAGTCTACATCTGATACTTTGGAGCTTGGTTAGGAGTCTGAAAATCAGCAAAATGTTATTAAAAAATAAGCAAAACTATATATTACAAAAACACTCCCAGATGGGCTGTATAAATGCATCATCCACAAAACATTTATGCAATGTCCCTTTAAGTATTATGTTGCAAAAAATCAGCAGAAGTGTTTTATAAAATCTTGAACTGTCATTTTATTAGAAGAATGTGTCATGTACAGGGACACCCTCTGAGTATGTTTATCTTATCTCATATGTGACCAATCAGGGACATATATAAATGAGCTTCTGCATTGATTAAAGGGAGATGAAACAAAACATTTTCTATTATGATTCAGACGGAACATACATTTTTAAACAACCTTCCAATTTACTTTTTGCTTCATTCTCTTGGTATCCTTTATTGAAGGAGCATCAATGCACTACTGTGAGCTAGCTGAACACATTGGTAAGTCAATGACAAAAGGCATTTATATGCAGCCACTAATCAACAGTTAGCTCCAAATTCCTGAGCCTACAAACGATACCAAGAAAACTAAGCATGAAAAAAAAACTTGGGTTTTATGTCCCTTTAATAAACTCCTGTGGCATGTTGAAGGATAGGCATCTGAATACTGCAGGTTGGATTCTAGCCTCTCTGAGGATATTTACAAATATTTTTTGTTGATAAATTACAGGAAAAGCAAACAGAATCAATAATAAAAAAATAAAAAAATAGTGTTACTACACATAGTAGCAAATGTCCAAATACCGAATACAAAAGATCTAAATGTCTGCAAAGCTGTTTATCAGGACATCCCATGAACTGAGCAGTGGGATGTAGGTCAGTGCATTTGGGTACAAACTCTGTGTGTTTTCCCCACGCACCCAGACAGGCTGGCTGTATGTTTGGCAGATGTTGTATTGGATGGAAACCGTTACGTGGTTTTGAGAAAAGAAAGTATTACTGAATATTTCATGATTTTTTTGCTTAGGTCAGGGGAAAAAACAACAAGCTGTTGGTTAGTTAGAGAGGAGTCGTGGTATCTTATCCCTACAGCAGACATTGCATCACTGCCACATAGAAGATGAAATAATGAAGAAACGTGACTGCCAGATATACAATATACTTATGGACACACAATCTGATTCTTACATTCCTTACTCTGTGTATGAAAGAAACAGTGACTATTGTTTGCAATGAAATGTCCCTTTAATATTATCCCTACACAATATATAGTTAAACAACTTTCCAATTTACTTCCATTAATAAAATGTGCACAGCCTTTTTATATTTAAACTTTTCGAGTCACCAGCTCCTACTGAGCATGTGCAAGAATTCACAGATTATATGTATATGCATTTGTGATTGGCTGATGGCTGTCACATGATACAGGTGCAGTGGAAATAGACATAAATTAGAAAATTGTCAGAAACAAAATCGTATTGCCTTGTTATCAATCATGTGTGTGTTGATTATGCAAACATAATACTGTTAAAGCCCCATCCTCATGTGACCTACCTGATATGACTATTTAAAGATTTCCTATAGAACACATATTTCCCCAGATATAGTGGATAGTCTATTACATACTCACTGGTGGTATCAGGGGCTTGTCACAGGGCTGAATTCATGATTACTAAACTAGGCAGCTGCCTCTGCTGGTGGGAGAGGCTTCACATTTACACTATCCAATAGTGATCCAGTAATATCCTTGTCAGTTGACCGATTACTGTGGCAACCAATAACTACGTAAGCTTCAATCTTGTTCTTGGCCAATCCAGAACTCGTGATAATGGTTCCTGTCAGTTTTCTTTCACTTAAAGGCACACGAAACCTAAAAATATTCTTTGTGATTCAAATAGAGCTTACCATTCTAAAATACATTTCTAATGAATTCCTGTTATCAAATTGACATTGTTCTCTTGGCATCCTTTATTATATAGCATATCTAGATAGGATAAGGAGCATGCACCTGTCTGGAATACTATTTAGCAGCAGCTGCACTGCTGTCATCTAGTGCTCAAGCTCCTGAGCTTACCTACCTGCTTTTTAAAAAGAATTCTAAGTGATCAAAGCAGAGGTGGTAATAAAAGTAAATTGGAAAGTTTTTAAATATAAAAATTGTACACTTTGTCAGAATCATGAAAAAAAAAGAATGGGCTTCATGTCCCTTTAACAGGGCAGAAGAAGAGGAAGGTAGAGAATAATAGTTAAAGGAGCACTCAATACAGTACTTCTGCATAATTAACAAGTGCTTAATAAAAATACAATGATTTAGCACCTACTCTAAATTTCAAATAAGCAGTAGATTTTTTTCTGACAAATCACAGACTAGTATACCCTGTGAGCTTGTGCACATGCTCAGTAGGATTGATAAAGGAAGAAAATTGAAAAGTGTCTTAAACCTGCATAATTTATCTGAATCATAAAAGTTTATTTTGACTTGAGTGTCCCTTTAATAAAAAGTATATGGAAGAAGAGAGAGAGAGAGTAAAAAAAAAAAAAAAGTTTTATGTTGTTTTTTAAACAGTTCTGCTGCTGGGTTGTAGCACTAGCACTAGCTACTACTTTATATTGCTGTCCAGTTGGTCCTCTGATTGCTGCCTTGAAGGCATCACCCCACCAAGAAATAACAGGTTAACACATTTTTGGCTGTACCAAACGACCCCATGAACCCCTCTCAGATGAAACAAAAGAATTGTTTTTTGCAATGAACTAATCATCTGAAACCAATCTTTTGTCCATGCGCACATCTAACAGCCTATACAGTAGGAAGGATAATGCTATCACATAATCTCAATAATGCCTAATGTATCAGTATTCAACTCACAAACATAGCAAAACCATTAATCCTATGGCAATGTTTACAAGGGATGTAAGAATATTTATAGAAATGATGTCTGACTTCATTTAGAAAAGGGACACAAGGTTTCCTGCATTCTGCAAAGACAGTCAGCTCAATCAAATAGATGTCCATAGATAAAACATTTTACATTCTTTTTATGCACAACAACCTTCATACATTAGCAGGGAGATCAGCATAAGAGCTATATGTGTTTGTGCCGTGGTCTAAAGGACCACTTAACACATAATAGAAGAGCATAATCAATGCATGCATAATAAAGAGAAAAACACAGCTTGAATTTCACGAGTAGTAGATTTTTTTTACTGACAAATGTCAGTTAGTTACATTTCCTTCCCCTTGCATCATGTGACAGTCATCAGCCAATCACAAAACGCATATAATTATTTTCTGTGAATATGCTCAGTAGGAGTTGGTGCCTCAGAATGTGTGCATATAAAAAGATTGTTCACATTTTGATAGAGGAATTGAATTGGAAAGTTGTTTAAAATTGTTTTCTCTATCTGGATCATGAAAGTTTAATTTTGATTCAACTGTCCCTTTAAAGAAAGCACTAAAATAGTGCATGGTCTAAAAAGCAGAATATATAAGGAAAAAACATTCACAACATCTCATCGGGCTTTGCAAATAGTGCTGTATAGGTTCAGTCTCAAAAGGTTTAACATGGAAACACCAGAGACTGCTGAAAAAAAACAAATCCCCCCAAAAAGATGTTGTTATTGCAGCTTAAAGGGACGGTAAAGTCAAAATGAAACTTAAATGGATTGGATAGAACATTATGTTTTAAACAACATTCCAATTTACTTCTATTATCAATTTTGCTTAATTCTCTTGGTGTCCTTTGTTAAAGAGTAATCCTCCTTGAGCTCAGGAGCATGCACGTGTCTAACCATCTGGCAATAATGATTGCAACAATGTTTATAGTAATATTATACAATGTTGCATTTACTGCTTCCATAGAATGCTGAAAAAAGGTGCACGATAATAAGCCTACTTAGGTGTACTCTTCAACAAAGGATACCAAGAAAAGAAAGCAAATTACACCAAAGAAGCAAATTAGAAATGTGTTTAAAATTTGACATTTCTAACCCTTTAATTAACCTTCATTTGCTTCTGGCTTGTTATATATTCTTTTTTTTTTTTCTAGCAAGTTTGTTTCATACTTCTGGGAATCCTGCAGCGTTAAAGGGCTTAGTAATATGATGATATGTAGAAGAATAGTTTAAACAAGTCCAAGGAATACACTTGTCCTGCTTACAATCTGACACTACAAATAAACATTCAAAAGGAGAATAATATACGGTCAAATCACAGTTTTAAAAAAATCTCCTATACATGAAAGGGATAGTCTAATCAATATTAAACTTTCATGATTCAGATAGATCAGCAGTTTTAAGCAACTTTCTAATTTTCTTGGTATCTTTATTTGAAAAAGCAAGAATATAAGCATATGACCCAGCCCATTTTTGGTTCAGCACCTGGGTAGCACTTTCTGATTGTTGTCTAAATGTAGCCACCAATCAGCAAGCGCTACCCAAGTGCTAAACCAAAAATTGGCTGACATCTAAGCTTACATTCAAATAAAGATACCAAGAGAACGAAGAAAAATGTATAAAAGGAGTAAATTAGAAATTTGCTTAAATTTGCCTGCTCTATCTAAATCATGAAAGTTTAATTTTGACTAGACTTTGGCTTTAAATATAAACTCTTAAGAGAACCCACAAAAAATCCACAAAAACATTTGTGTGTGATATGTGTAAAAGAACATTCTAAATTATTCAAATATTTAATTATGTTACACGTTTGCTTCCCAGCAAATCAGAATTTAAATGCAAAGACACTGGGCTAAACGGTTGAACGTTAGCGGAGGTGGCTCGTTCTAAAGACAATATAATCTGAATTTACTGAGTCTCTCTTTCAGTATTGGTAGATATGGGTGTTCCTGCATCTACTGTTGCCCAATAGATGAAATCTCTCACATGAAACAAAAACTTATTACCAAGCAGCTAAAACAATTACCCCTCTAATAACTGTAGTTTCATACACGGTTAATCTAGATGTCTGTAAGTATAGAATACTGTGTTTTGGTAAAGTATTCTTGCTGGCTAGAACAGGGGGCGTCTTGTAAACCTCGCTGACAGAATGAGCGGATGACACCCCTGAACCTCACCTAAACCTCAGCCAAGCGCAATAACAACGACTCTTCTGCCCTTGTGAAGTATTTCAATGCTGAAAGTGTTGTCTTGTTTTTAGTTTACTTTAAAGGGATATGAAGCCCAACATTTTCTTTCATGATTCAGATACAACATGCGATTTTAAACAAGTTTAGAATTTACTCCTATTATCAATTTTTCTTCGTTCTGTTAGTATCTTTTGTTGAGAAACAGGGACGTAATGCTTAGGAGCCGGCCCATTGCTGGGGCACTATAAGGCAGCAGTTTTGGAAGAATGTTATCCATTTGTAAGAGCACTAGAGGGCAGCATTAATTCCAGCCATGTAGTGCTCCAGATGCTACCTAGGTATCTCTTCAACACAGAATATCATTGCAACTGAGCTAATTTTATAATAGAAGCAAACTGGAAACTTTTCTTTAAAATGTTATGCGCTGTCTGAATCACAAAATACATTGTTGGGTTTTATATCCATTTAATTTTTCTTTTAATTTTTCAAAGTTTTTTTTTGTGTTACTGCTTGCTTAGATATGTGCCTAGCTCTTACAAAGGTTTAAACACATAGTTAAAGTCAGCTCAAGAGCAGCAATGCACTACTAGCTGATCACATCTGGTGAGCCAATAACAAGAGGCATATATATGTAGCCACCAATTGCCATCTAGCTTAATAGTGCATTGTTGATGATAATATGGACATGTGCTTTTCAACAAAGAACACCAAACAAACAAAGTAAATTTGATACCAGAAGGAGATTTTAAAGTATCTTAAAATGGCATCCTGTGAGGGCCCCGTGCACCAGTATTCAGACCCCACAGCTTCTCAGAGAGTCAACAATAGCTTGTATAACATGAATAACATCTGCACAGAAGCAATAGGCACAAACACCAGCAATCTGAGCAGGCATGGGGACCTATTTATCATGATGCGAGCGATCATGTCCGCTGCACATCGATAAATGCCGACAGCATATGCTCTCTGCATTTAACATTGCACCAGTTCTTGTGAACTGCTGGTGCAATACCGCCCTCTGCAGATTCGCCGCCAATCGGCCGCTAGCAGGGGGTGTCAATCAGCCCGATTGTATTCAATCGGGTTGATTTCCGGCGATATCTGTCTGCTGCCTCAAAGCAGGCAGACAGGTTATGGAGCAGCGGTCTTTAGACCACTGCTTCATAACTTGTGTTTCTGGTGAGCGTGAAAAGATAAGTGTGACATCCTTCCTTATTTAATTTGTGTGCAAACCGCATAGTTTTAATATTTGATTTAAACTATATTTTCCAGACTAAAAATGATAATTGAAATGACAACATTTAGGAATATGGGAACTGAGTGTGCACAAATTGTCAATTGAAAAAGGCAAAAAATAGTTTTCATCAGGTTTTGATTTTTAAAAGTTCAGAAAAGCTGTTTTCTTACTGATTGGAATAAAGGTGTTGAACTGTCCCGCTGGAGGGTGCATGGGGTATCAAGCCTTGAATGCATTTGAAAACATTGTGATAGATAAGTTATAGTGGGGTTTTCAAATAGATTAGAATGTGCTTTGAATTTAAAAACTATTCATTGCACTTAGTGTAAGTAATTCATTTGATTACAATGGGGACTTATGTGTTTAACCACAAAAAAGGGGTTAAATACCTAATGATTTGCCACTCTTGCGCAAGACATGCCACTAACCAATGAGGAGCAGCATACACATGTAGCCTCCAATTACCTCACTGCTGTATAAGGGCAAGGAACTGCACTTTTTGTTTAAAGGGACAGTAAAGTAGAAACAAACTTTCATGATTCCTATAGAGCAACAATTTTAAACAACTTTCCAATTTACTTCTGTTATAACATTTGTTTCATTCTCTTGGTATCTTTTATTGAAGAGTAAAGCTGGGTAGTCTCATAAGAGCTCAGGAGTGTGCACGTGTCTTTAGTACTCTATGGCAGCAGTGTTTTGTTACATTGCATAACAAAGCTACAAAAATGTTACAAAACAACTAAAGACGTGCACACTCCTGAGCTCTTATGAGACTACCTAGTTTTACTCTTCAATAAAAGATACCAAGAGAAAGAAGCAACTTTGATAACAGAAGTAAATTAGAAAGTTGTTTAAAATTGCTGCTCTATCTGAATCATGAAAGTTTAATTTTGACTTTACTGTCCCTTTAAGTTTAAAGGGATATGAAACCCAACTTTTTACTTTCATAGTTCAGACAGGGCAGCAATTTTAAACAACTTTACAACTTACTTCTATTATCTAATTTGCTTTGTTCTCTTGGTATCCTCTCTTAAAGCAGCAGCAATACACTACCGGGAGCTAGCTGAACACAGGTGAGGCATTTATGTGCAGCCAAAAATCAGCAGCTAGCTCCCAGTAGTGCTTTTCTGCTCCTGAGCCTACCCATGAACTCTTTGCAAAAAATGACAGCAAGAGAACAAAACAAATTTGATAATAAAAAATATGGAAAGTTGTTAAAATGACGCTCTAACTGAATCAAGAGAGAAAAAGCTTGTGTTTCATATCCCTTTAACTGTGTTTAATTGTTTTACACGGCAGAATTACCAACAAGCATTATTACAACTTCACTTTAAAGGGACATTAAACCTCTTGCTTTTGTGTAAAAATGGTGCTTTGTCCCACACTCCCTAGGAGACCAAAAAGCAAAATCTGTAACCTGCAAATAAAACAGCTGCTTTGGGCGATTTGTAGAATTTTGAAAACCTAAGTTACAGAATTGTTTTTTTTTTGTCTCTCTGGTGACCAATGGGACGTGGGAAATTTTTACACAAAAGTAAGAGGGGTTTGATGTCCTTTTAAAGTTACCCTGGACAGGAATATAGACCAGATGGGTCTCTTAGTCTTCATAGGTGGTAAAAACTCATGTTTTATATCTGATATTATTTTCACCTAATTTTAAACTAAATGCTTCTATTAAATATGTGCTGTAGCCCCATTCTAGGAAAGAGTTTTATTTAAAGGGACATGACACCCAAAATTGTTCTTTCATCATTCAGATAGAGAATACAATTTTAAACAACATTCCAATTTACTTCTATTATCTAATTTGCTTCATTCTTTAGATATCCTTTGTTGAAGAAATAGAAATGCACATGGGTGAGCCAATCACACGAGGCGTCTATGTGCAGCCACCAATCAGCAGCTACTGAGCCTATCTAGATATGCTTTTCAACCAAGGCTATCAAGAGAATGAAGCAAATTAGATAATATAAGTACATTGGAAAGTTGTTAATAATTGTATTCTCTATCTGAATCATGAAAGAAACCTTTGGGGTTTGGTGTCCCTTTTAAGCATATATTACACAAAACATAGTTCTACAAGTGATTATTTCCAGTACCACACACTATTTATGTGTTTTCTGGAGCACCAGGTGTTTGAGTACAACAGTGATTTTACTGAAATAGATGTAAACTGCGTTTAGAGAAGGGTGCACAGATTTAAGGAAGAAGAGCTGAGTTTCAGTTTCAGATGCTGGAGGAGATAAGTGTAATCTAATGTCTGAGTAGCAGAAGATGTGCCACTGAGGTGTCTGCACGCTCTCCGTCTGCAGACTCGTTATCCTCAGGCACCTTTAGTTTGAGAAGTAAAGTAACAATATTCAGGCAGCAATAGGAGGGACAGAAACACAGGAAAAGTCAGCCCTTTTAAACAGAAATTGGGAGATCCGTGGAAGACAGAACAAGGGGAGATTGCCTTTGAAGTGGGAAAAGTATATACTCTAATTCCCAAGTCTTTTAACCTTCAGCCTGTCACAACATGTAATCACTTCAGGACAGGATTACCTTGTAGCGTTATACTCTATACATAAGGAAAACTTGATTCTTCTTACAAGTTCGTAAGATACACAGTACAACATGTTTGCCTAAAGGGGCATAGCACTGAAAAACTTAAAGCATTTAAAAAAAACCCATAAAAGCAGAAGGATAAAATGTTCTTTTACTTGGAGCATTTTATTTTTTTAAACAAAATCTATTTTGTTCACTATAACTCCTTTTTAACTGTTTAACTCCTACAATGCTTCAGAGAGGTATAGCCAGTGAGCCAATTAAAGTGTGGCTTACTTGCATATCCACCAATCACCAGCTGTGTCCTGTACAGGAGAGCTCTAAGTGTACAAACTAAATGTCTCAGTAGTTAATCACATAGTGACAAAGAGTTTTTCTTTTTAAATAAAATAGTCTAACAAAAACAGCATTTATTGTTTCACTTTTTAAGGCCCCTTTTTTAGCATAAATTCATTATTTATCTTCCAGAAAAATTCTGTCTTGTAAAAGCTTTAAACTCACCACTACCTTTGGCACATCCACTGTTTTTGTAGTGTAAGTTCATGAGAAATACGACCGTATCAGCGTTGTGTGCTAGCATTGGTAAGCAGTAACAAACATTACTTGTACACACAGCATGGCCTAAGTTTTCTGAGATGTAATTGAAACATAAGCTTAATTTTGGGTACTGTACTCAAATAATTTCTTTGTGTCATCCTAATTAGTATGTTTATAAATGTATTTTTACATGTTTAAATGTTTCCTATGCACAATAACAACAATGTGTATTATGTCCAGTGGTGAGATTCCCGATATTTTAGCAACAGGTTCTGGTGAGATTACGATATTTTAGCAATAGGTTCTGGGGAGATTCCGATATTTTAGCAATAGATTCTGGTGAGATTACGATATTTTAGCAACAGGTTCTGGTGAGTTTCCGATATTTTAGCAACAGGTTCTGGTGAGATTCCGATATTTTAGCAAAAGGTTCTGGTGAGATTCCGATATTTTAGCAAAAGGTTCTGGTGAGATTCCGATATTTTAGCAACAGGTTCTGGTGAGATTCCGATATTTTAGCAAAAGGTTCTGGTGAGATTCCGATATTTTAGCAACAGGTTCTGGTGAGATTCCGATATTTTAGCAACAGGTTCTGGAGAGATTCCGATATTTTAGCAAAAGGTTCTGGTGAGATTCCGATATTTTAGCAACAGGTTCTGGTGAGATTCCGATATTTTAGCAACAGGTTCTGGTGAGATTCCGATATTTTAGCAACAGATTCTGGTTGGATTCCAAAATTTTAGCAACAGGTTCCCTAACTTCTCTATAATACAAAATCTTTACACTTTCCTCATTTTAGGAAATTGTCCTTAAGAACTGGTGAGAACTGACTGAATCCCACCACTAAATGCAGTTAAATGTATTCCTGTGAAACATAAATCAGTGTAACCATAACGCCCATAAGTGTCCTGATGAGTTAGACAAAACCAAAGCTGTTACAATTGATTTACACAAACTTTATTCCCTCATGTTTCAGCTTTTAGCATAGACTTATTGTTACATAAATTGCAAATTTCTCAAACCCTGTTTTACAGTTGGCACACCTGCCTGATATATATTTTGGCCTTGTTCTGTTTCTGTAAAGGTTTATTTATGTGGCATTTGACAAAATTAATTTGAATTTAATGAAGAAAATGAATTTATGAAGACAAAATATTGTTGACAGTAATATACTGAACATATAAGAAATCATGCACAAATTTACTGTCTAATACTTTAAACGTAAAACCATTTTTCACAAAAAAAAGAGATTATAAATAGCCTATTAAGACACAATTAGATAAGGGATTTACTTTATGTTTTGAGAGAAATAAAAAATAATAGTCCATTGTGTATAATAGTAATTTGCAGTAATATTTAACAGAACTTCCAGAAGGAGTAGTTGATTAACCACATAATCTTCTGCGATATGTGATAAAAACAATGTCGTATTTTAAGAAAGTTTGAAATAAACATAAGTTGGCTACTCTGAAAATTTTGGAAATGTGGGCTTCTTGGAAATTAAGCAGAATAGATAGGCCTATAGGTCTGTATCTGCAATCAAAATGAATGCTTCTAGCCCTAGAAGAATTCTCACAAATTTTATAGAAATAATATTAAGTTACTTTCCCTAAAAATATTAACTATTTAAGGTCATATAAGTACAACAATATAGTTTTAGAACTTTTTTAGTAGATGTCCTTAATTTAAATTAATCCTTTTGCTAATTATCCTTTATTTCACACTTTCATGCCACAAGCCCACTTTAAAAAGGCCTGATGCAAATGTTTACCGAAATTAGTTTCTCCTATATAATCTCTCTAGAAGCTAGGATGCCTTCCTCCATTTTCTTTAGCTGCCCCACCTATAATATAAAGCTCCACTTAAGAACTTACGCCGCAAAATATCTCGTTACCGCAATTAGGAATTAATTATTTTACATCACCAGTCTTGAGATACACACACACACACACACACACACATATATATATATATATATATATATATATATATATATATATATATATATATATATATATATATACTGTATATATATATATTTATTACACATAAAAGTTAAAATCGTCTATTATGTATCTTCAAAGTATACAATAACAAAGACCATGGGGATTGGTATAATACATTTTCCCCAAGATTTTCCTGTGCAATAATACTTACAAACCTTATTCTTTATGTTAAACTCTCATGGTATTTTCAACTTAAAATCACAAAAGTGAGATTATCAATAAATTAGTGAAACAAAACAATCCCCTTCTTCAATACCTTAAATAATAATATTATTTTGAAAATATCACACGGTTTTATAGGCTTCATAAAGTAACGTAGGAAAATGATTCACAAGCTACACATAAAATATGATGCTTTCATAAATGTACCACTGTACAAACAATATTTACTGATACTCTAACTCATACAAAAGGCAACAATTAAAAAACACAACTTTCATCAAAAGCTTCTACTTACGTATCGAAGTGCGTTGCAGTTGTTTATAAACTCAGAGGTGGCGAATTTATTAAGAGATGTATGAAGGGGAAAAGTTGTAAAAGCATATAAATTGGTATAGGTGAAAAAGAAAACAAATCAAGTAGTAATAGAGGACTTTTCAATAAGAAAATAAGTGAGCGAATATACAAAGAGACAGACGTAGTGAGAGAAAAAAAAAAGCAAGTGACTTGAAAATAAATAACAAGAAAGAGGAAACGAGAAAAATCAGCATTGGTTTAGTTTAAGAAGAAGTGAATGAGAGGGAACAGCCCATATGGTCTGTTATCCAACCAGATTATGCTGTAAACCCACAACTTATAAATCATTCACAGACGTAGAACACAACTTCTCTCTCCTTTTTTTCTTTCTCTCACTAATCTCATCTGTCTCAACCTCTCATTCTCTCAAACACAGTTTTTTTTTAGATTCATAAAAAAATAAGAAAAACCACACCCTGGGTTGCATTACAGTCTAATTCCACTGAGCAGTCAGACTGGCAAAAAAAACCTCTTATTTTATTTGGCAGAGTGAAAAAAAGAGACTTTTTTTTGGTTGTAGCTGGGGGTGTCTGTGTCTTACTGAGTTCATCTGCAGCATGTGTCTGGATATTAGTGAGTGGGGTTGGGCAAGTTGTACACAGGTACTGAGCACACAGTTTATACTTACATCAAGCGTGTGTGTTTGAACTTGAAATAATAATTTCTTCTCTCTTTGTTTTAATTAAAAAAAAGTGATATTTTAAAATATATTAACATTTCTTAAATAGATTTTCTAATGTAGATAAAAAAATACTTTTGGTTTTTATGTATGTGGGGTATATGACTAATAGTGTTGTATTCGTTGTCAATATCAGTTATGAATAATTTACCAATGCACTACTTTAACAATATTTAAAAAAAAAAATTTTTTTACTTTTTTAAAGGGACATTTAAATGTAATAATAAAAGTCTGCAA
This sequence comes from Bombina bombina, assembly GCF_027579735.1. NCBI lineage: Eukaryota > Metazoa > Chordata > Amphibia > Anura > Bombinatoridae > Bombina > Bombina bombina. Next base: position 185,210,968 of record NC_069508.1, on the reverse strand, counting down.
TTTGTTATTGTATTTTATAACACAAACTCTCATTGCAGCCCCTAAACCTGAGTTTAAAGGGACATGACACACGTTGTGATTGTAATATAAAGTTTTATGAATAATAATATAAAGGTGTTTGTTACAGACTTCACAATCCTAACACTGCTACATATCTTTAATTAGCCTTAGCAGAGGTGATAAGATACAAAACTGAAAAACATTGCACTAAATTGACTATGCAAGTTTTGTCTACATCTAAAACAAGCCTGGACTGATTCCTACAAATAAAGCAAATGGTGGGAGTGAGAGTTTGGCCAATGAAAAACAACTGCAGAAAACAAGGTGTTAAAGAACTCAGAAAATGTTCACACTTGGTTGGTATGTTGATTTATTGCAAGACTACAGAAGATTCTTGTAATTACAAGGTATTTTATGTCCCTTTCAGTACATATTTAACCCCTACTGCAGGGCTGAAGAGCATAGCAAATACAAATTAGAGCATTTTACCATCATACTAAAATATACCTTTAACTATTTCTATTTGATATGCATGATAGATCCCTTTAATACATTGTTTATAGATTTGCAGAGTTTTGAAGAGCTCAGTACAGACAAGGGATATGATAGCAGCTTTCACACTTAGTAGTATGTAACTAAACATTAGCACAGGAAGGAAGCGGATTTCAGGGGAAAAAGACAACATCAAAAAAGGATACAATTTACTTTGTTTATCTAATTTGATTCATTCTCTGGGTATCCTTGGTTGAAGAAACACAATACACATAAATGAGCCAACCACATGAGGCATATATGTGCAGCCACCAATCAGAATCTCCTGAGTTAGAAATTAGAAAATATTAGTAATTGTAAAGTTGTTTAAAATGGCATGTTCTGTCTGAATCATGAAAGAAAACATTTGGGTTTGATATCCCTTTAAGCTTGTGGGGGTTAAACTAAAGTGAACTAAAAAGGAAACTGCGTTGTTTTTTTGGAAAATATGGCTGATTCATGGAACATCTGATCCTTAGAATAAAGCATAATAATTTAAACCTTTCTGCATATATCATTATTTGGCCATCATCAGGATACTTAGTCCCTTCGCTACCGATAATTTCAGAGAAAAACTTGTCCAAAATACCGGAGAAATTTTTAGCATTTTTGCAATTACTCTTTTTAAACAGAAATTGTTTTTTTTTTTTTTTTTAATGATCAAAACTATATATTTAATTTTATGTAGCAACCCAAGGTATTGATCTAGGCCCATTTTGGTATATTTCACCATCAAATGAGTATACATTACTACATCATATAAAACATTTTTATTCAAACTTTGGGTGTCTCACTGAAATTATTTACATACAGTTTGTGCAGTCATAACTCAAAAGGTTGTAAAAGCTTCTATAGGATCATTTTTGTTCAGAAATAGCAGACATGCACAGCTTTGCCATTGTTTTTTGGTAATTAGAAGTCTGCTAATTGCAGCTGTGCATCACAGTTCTGATATTGCCGGCAGAGAAGTAGTTAGTGTTAGCTGGTAAGGGTAATAGTATTGTTGTGTAGGGATTACCCTCCCACCTGAACCTCCCTGATCTCTCCCAAACAGCTTTCGAACCCTCCCACTAGTAGCAGACATTGTAGGTACTGGCAGCTGTCTGCCAGTATCCAGTTTATTGGTATTTTGAAATTTTAATATAATACATTAATATTTTTTTCTGTATTGTAGGGAGTAGGGCCGCCACTAGAAATTTTGGGGCCCCTTACTTAACCATTGATCAGCCGCCCCCCCCCCCCCCTTTGACATGTGCAATTTTTGACCAAGAGACTAAAATGTATTTGTACTTTATTCTTAAGTGTAGTCAAACTTGGAAATGTTGTAAAGGTAATAACACACAAACACAGAAACACTCATACACTGAAACACACACTCACACATAAGGATCCAAATATAGACACTCTAGCAGACACGCAAAGAAACACACACACAATCTCAGACAGATAGTAACAAACAAACACAGAAACACACAGACACCAATAAGGATTCACATATAGACACTCTAGCAGACACGCAAAGAAACACACAAACAATCTCAGACACAGACACCCGCACAGACACTCAGCACTTGTTTACATTGACCTGACAAGTAATGAGGTAGACTACAGTTTTGTCAAAAAAGGCGATTTACAAGACAAAATATGGAATTCTCATTATGTTTTTGTCAAGGAAGATGCCAACTATATGATGACAACAGCATGCAGTGGCTGAAAAGAAGGGCCCTGAACTGCCTAAACAATAATTTAAAGGTTAAGTGGTGGATTGGTGACTTCCAGAAAGGTCTCAGTCTCAAAGTCTGTAGAAAGTTGTAAATAATCAGTAGTAAGGTCAAAATGTCCTAAAAAGGAACAGGCAATGGACACACACACACAAACTTGCACATACACCCAAGGAAATACCCACAGAGACAGCCTCAGAAAACACAAAGACATACACACTCACAGACACCCACAGAAAACACACAAAGACATTCATACACACACACCCTCACAGAGACATCCACAGAAAATGCACAAAGACAGACACACCCACCCTCACAGAGAGATCCACAGAAAAAAAAATACATACACACTCAGAGACACAAACAAAAAGGACAAAGACATAAACACAGACACCCATAAGAGGTACAATTTCTGCACATTGCCATCCCCTTAATCAACAGTGTGTGACATGCTTGATAAGAAAAAAATAGTAGAAATGAAGAGATCACTTTTTAAAGAATCCTATTTGTAAATGTGCAAACAAAAAATACTTCTGTGAATTCAAAATTGTATATTATTGATCTATCAGAATGGATAGATGAAGAACAGTACTTTTGAAAGGTTGATATATGTTTGGGGTCCCCCACATTTTCCCCAACCAAGAGCACCACTTAAAATCTGGTGTACAAATGTTTCCATCTGTCATCTGTACTTATGGATTTTGAAAATGATGTATTCTATCCATATGGTCTCGGTGGAACCATAATCTGTGGCACTAGGTCTCATACCATTAAATCTGGTTAAATGCAGGATTTAGGCTTGTTTGTATGTATGTCAATATTAAGTCAGCTGTAGTGTAAACTGAACAGTGTCCAATTAACCTGTCTCATTTTAAACACTGAGCAATCTTAGCCTGAGAGTATAACATTTTATGCAGATGTAAAAATCATAGATAAATGCCTCCTGGCATCTGGAAAGTCCTGGCATAAAGGGGCAGTAAACTGGATTCTAATTAATATATATATATATATATATATATATATATATATATATATATATATATATATATATATATATAAATAAAAAAAATAATATCTGCCAAAAGAAATCCTCTCAAATGCTAATGCTTTACTCCTTGTAATGACATTTCCCACACTCAATAGCACTCTGCTGTAGCGCCCTCTGGTGGCTGCTAAAATGTAAATATATATATATATTTTTAAATAATAGTTATGCTTGCCTCATGGGACCCCCTGGCCCACTGGGCCCCTGACAGGAGTCACCCTATTCACCCCCTGATGGCGGCCCTGTGTATGTGTATGCTTGTGTGTGTATGTGTATATATGTATGCTTGTGTGTGTGTGCATGCATGTATATGTATGCTTGTGTATGTGTATATATGTATGCTTGTGTGTGTACGTGCATGTGTGTATATGTATGCTTGTGTGTGTGTGAGAGAAAATTTGAGAAAAAACATATAAACCCATACCAAATACACTGCATATATAATTTGAGAAAAATATCCTAATAAAATAGTTTTTACCATTTGCCAATAAAAAAAATAAATGTCCCTGGATTTCATTTTAAAAATCTGGTCACTTTATCCTATTATCAATTCTTCTTCATTCTCTTGTTGTCATTATTTGAAAAAGCAAGAATGTAAGCTTAGAAACCAGCCCATTTTTGGTTCTGAATATGGGTAGCACTTGCTGATTGGTGGCTACATTTAGACACCAATCAGCAAGCGCTACCCAGGTGCTGAACAAAAAATGGACCAGCTCCTAAGCTTACATTCTTGCTTTTTCAAATAAAGATACCAAAAGAATGAAGAAAATTGATAATAGGAGTAAATTAGAAAGTTGCTTAAAAATTGCCTGCTCTATCTGAATGCTCAAAGTTTAATTTTGACTAGACTGTCCCTTTAAGCATATAACATGCATGTTTAGTCTTTAAAGTGAGCATATACCACCCTGGAAGCCTCAGGGAACTATGTAGTAGGTGCGTATTATTGTTTGCATATAACTATGTGTTTAATATCTGCAAAGGGGTTAAACCCATGGTTAAAGTCAATCTAGAGCAGCAATGCACTTCTGGGAGCTAGCTGAACACATCTGGCGAGCCACTGGCAATGTGTAGCAACCAATCACCAGCTGGCTCCCACAAGTGCATTGTTGCTTCTGAGCCTACCTAAATATGCGTTTTAACACAGGATACAGAGATAAAAAAAAAAAGAAGTAAATTTGATAACAAAAGTAAATAGCATAAAGAAATCTCCTGAAAGTGAATGTAAATTTAAATGAATGAGTGCCCGATTTTTAAAAATACTATTAAAAACAGGGGCACTTTCATTCATTAAAATTTACATTGCAGCGTTTTTTTAAAAATACTTCCCTTTTTCTTTATGACTGCAGACCGGCGATCCTCTGCCCGCTTCTCCTGCTGTACTTAGCATATCAATAACGAAACTGGCTTCCTCCAATTGTTGCGTGGCCTCACGAGCTGGATGCCTTGGGGTTTTCGTAACGATTGGAGGAAGCTGGTTTCATCATTGCGGTGCTAAGTACAAAGGATCTGTGGATCTGAGGATCGCCTGTCTGGTTTTCCTAAAGCAAAAAGTAAGTATTTTAAAAAAAAAAACTTAAATGTAAAGTTTAATGAATGAAAGTGCCCCTGTTTTTATATTCAACTTTACATTCACTTTAAATCTCACTCTCTGGGCAAGATTACATATGCGGCGTCGCCCACAAAAGCCGGTGACGCCAGTTTTTACGTGGTTTTGATATCGCATATACAGCACCGCATATAAATGCGGCATGTATATTTCACCCGTCGCCCTCAATTTTTACTCCCATAAGCTAACATAGAACCGCGTCACAAATCGGTATCACATATTCAGCGCAAGGACTTTGGCGGTGCACATGGAGAAATTTTACTCTGTTTTCACCTCGCCACACATAGGCAGGCGCAGCAAGACTTGCACTGAGTATGAGAGCAACGTAACCCCCTGAAAATAGTAACTAACCCCTAACGCATGCACAATATCTATCTACCTGTCAATTGCCTACCCCCACCGCAATAACTAATAAACGATATTAACCCCTAATCCACCAACCCCCACATCACAAAACATCTAATGAACCTATTAACCCCTAATCCGCCAACCCCCCACAACGCTATAGACCTAATAAAGTTATTAACCCCTAAACCGCCATTCACCCACATCGCAACAAACCTAATAAATATATTAACCCCTAATCCGCCAAACCCCCACAACGAAAATAACTAATTAAATTACTAAGGCCCCTAACCTAACACCCCCTAAATTAACTCCAATTACCTAAATTAAAAAAATACTAAGTTACAAACAATTAAAATAAAAAAGCTAACATTACTTAAAAATAAAAAACCCTAAGGTTAAATTAATCGTAATCTAAGATTACAAAAAATAAAAAATTCTAACATTACATAAAATAATAAACTAAATTATCAAAAATAAAAAAATTAAACCTAATCCCTATCTAAAAAAACAAACAAACCTCCCCAAAAATAAAAAAGCCTAAATCTAACCCCCCAGATAGTGTCAGGTATCTGAAAGATTAATATCAGATTTAAATAAGAGTGGATAACTCAGCTGCTAAACTCAATATGAAAAAATTAGGATGATACTTTGTTACAGAGATCATAACTAGTATACAAACTTGGTTACTAGTTTTTTAGATCTCTGTATTTGTTTTAATTGACAGAAAAACGAGAGATGTATAATAATATGAATTAAATTCACACTAACATTCTAGCTTAGCTTCTGTCAAGACAAAATAATAAAGCAAGTACCTTTAGATATGTAATCATATATAAAAGATATGAGTGATGCGTTCATGAAGCTTAAAAAATAACGGAGTGTTCATATAAGTTTGATTTAGAGGATAACAATGTAAAACAAGCCAGTAGAATCATTACCTGGAACTAAGGCTGTGAATAATCCGGATATATACAACGCTGAGGATCGTCTGTGTGTTGGATGCGTGCACACTGACAGATGAAGCCAGTTCGTAGCTGATGACGCCACTCACTGCAACAGGACGGTCTTCAGGAGATCGGAACAGCATTAAAGAAAACGCTGCAGTTTAAACAAGATTATGGCAGGGAGTCCTTCCTGACAGGCAGGAACTTGAGCAAAGTAAGTAACGGAATGAAGCAGGCTGCAGAGAAACTCAAAATATAACTCAAAGCTGATACAAATAAAGTTAATCCGTAGAGCAGCAATTAGAAAGAGGTATTCCACAATTAGGATTGGCTTGCAGCAACTTCACAACTTGAGAGTGGAGAAGAAATTACCAAGCACAGAATAGAAAGTGTAGTGCCATTTTATAGGCTAAAGTAGGAACACACCCACAAGGGGTGGGAACCATGACATATCTCCCCCAAGGGAACCCAAAGAGGGTTCAAGGTTGGGGTTGTTCGGGGAATCTGCAATGAAACAGAGAAACCAACCTGGGAGCATTGAGGTTGGTGGCAGGTTCCCAGGAATCATCATCAGAATCAAAACCCTTCCATCGTATTAGATACTCCAGGCGGCCTCTGTACAATCTTGAGTCCAGAATCTTGAGTACCTCATATTCCTGGTCAGGTAGTATAGATGGACTAGAGAGCGTAGATCCCATAAAAGTTTGCTTAGTTAAAGCTGGCTTAACAAGCTAGACGTGGAACGTCGGATGAATCTTGAAATGGGTAGGCAAGTCCAAAGTCACTGTATTAGGATTCTTAATAGTGGAGATGGTAAAAGGACCTGTATATAATGGACTCAACTTCCTACAGGGTGTTGACAGACGAAGGTGTTTGGTTGAAAGCCATACTTTTTCTCACACCTTGTAAGATGGAGAGAGTCTTCTCCGTAGGTTGTAGTAATACTTGGGTGATTCCTGTGCCTTAAGAATATTATCTTTAATGACAGTGAAAGACTGTGCTATGGAGTTGACTGTATTATTTACAAGAGGACAAGTGCTATTCCTGTCGGAGAAAACATGGAAGGATGGGTGGAGACCATAGTTGGCGAAGAAAGGTGTAAGCTGAGTACTTGTATTCACTGTATTATTATAAGCGAATTCAGCTAAAGATATGTGTGAAGAGTAGACCAATCGCTCTGTTGATTAGAACAATAACATTGCAGGTATTGTTCCAACCATTGGTTGGTCCGTTCAGTTTGGCGTTGGTTTGTGAATGGTATGATGTACTGAGTCGTTGCTGAATTCCTAATGATAAGCATAATTCTTTCCAAAATCTAGAAGTAAATTGAGTATCTCTGTCGGATGTTATAGTGCAAGGTAGCCCATGTAGTTTGATAACGTTTTTGATGAATAATTCACTAATTTGTTTGGCAGTTGGAAGGGTATGGAAAAGAATAAAGTGTGCCATCTTGGTGAAAAGGTCTACCATGGCTAGAATAGTTGTGTTATTAGATGACTTTGGCAAGTCAACGATGTAATCAATTGCTATGTCAGACCATGGTTTTGTTGGAACTGAAAGAGAAAGAAGTAACCCATAAGGTTTATTCTTTGGGTGTTTTGAGGAAGAACAGATCTTACAAGTTGCAATATAGTCTTTAACATCTTTGGACATTTCAAGCCACCAGAACGCTCTCCTGAGCAAATAGTTAGTTTTATGAACCCCTTGGTGTCCGGCGAGAGGGGAGTCGTGAACAGTGTTAAGGATGGTATTCCTGCAAAGTGGAGGTATATATAATAGGTCTTTATAAGAATAAAGTCCTTTATGATCTTTGGTAAGAAGATAAGATGGTTTATTTTGATCTTTTTCTTGATACTCCTTCAATGATGAAGGTGAAAGCTGAAGTAAACCAAGGAAACATTCTTTAGGGATAATTGAAGTTGGACATATATAGTGTAGTGGTTTATTAGCACATCTTGAAAGTGCATCAGCTTTACCGTTTCACTTGCCAGGCCTGTAGGTAATTATGAAATTAAATCAGGGAAAACAAAAGACTCCATCTCACTTGATGGGCAGAGTGTTTTACATGAATGTAAGTATTGTAAGTTCCTATGGTCTGAGTAAATCAGGATCGGTTGCACTACCTTCTAGTAAATGCCTCCAATGTTCAAAAGAGGACTTAATCGACAGAAGTTCTTTCTCTCCCATGGAGTAGTTTAGTTCAGCAGGAGATAGAACTCTAGAAAAATAAGCAACTGGGTGCAAAGAATCAATATGTATTTTTTGTGTGAAAGAACTGCCCCTATGGCATAATCAGATGCGTCAACTTCTAGTATAAACTGTAGAGATGGATCAGTGAACTATAATAATGGAGCTGTGATGAATTTCTTAAAAAGAAATTCAAAGGAGTGTTCTGCATCTGGATTCCACTTTAAGGGCTGGATATTATTTGTGAGGTTAGTGAGGGGTTTTGATATGGCAGCAAATGTTCTTTTATGAATTTACAGTAGAAATTAGCAAACCCAGGAGAACGTTGTATTTCCTTCTTATTAGTGGGTTGTGGCCAATTCTGAATAGCCTGGACCTTTGTTTGATCCATCTGGATACCTGATGGTGATATGTGATACCCCAAAAAAGAGATTTCCTTAGAGTTAAATATGCATTTTTCTAGTTTGGCATATAAGTGATGAGCTCTTAAATGAAAAGCACTGTTCTGACATGAGTAACATGTTCTTGTGAAGTTAAAGAATAGATTAAGATATCATCTAAGTATATTACAATGTAGATATCTAAGATGTGTCTGAATATATTATTTTAAAGATTCTGGAACGTAGCTGGGGCGTTACACAAGCGAATGGCATTACTTGATATTCGAATAGCCAGTATCTAGTTCGAAAAGCAGATGCGATTATAAGACCCTCTGAGGTCAAGTTTGGTGTAAATGGTGGCACCATGTAACCTCTCAATTAATTCTGGTATTAAAGGTAACGGATAGCAATTTTTATTTGTACACATATTCAGCTGTCTATAATCAATAATTGGTCTTAGAGGGTTGTCTTTGTTCCGCACAAAAAATATACTTGCCCCTGCTGGTGACGTGGAGGGTTTGATGAAACCCTTTTTTAAGTGTTCATCGATATAATACGACTAAACGGAATAGTGCTTCCTGGAATTAATTCTATTGAGCAGTCGTAGGGTCTATGTGGAGGTAACACTTGGGCCTCCTTAGAATTAAAAACATCACTAAAATTTGAGTATGATTGAGGTATAGAAGTGGTTGAGACATGTAAAATGTTATGTGTACAATAACAAGTTTTCTTACAATAATCTGATTTAAGATGAACTTAAAGCGTGTCCCAATCAATTTTTGGTTTATGTTTTTTCAACCAGTTAATTCCTTACTCCACTGGATATAATGGTGATGGAATGATGTCAAATTACATAAACTCAGTATGACCAAAGTTAGTAGTGACTTAAAGGGGAATGGTTTCTTGAGTTATTGGACCGGTACTAATAGGATTACCATCAATAACACAAACTGAAACAGCAATTTGTTTTGCAGTGAGAGGTATTTTATTCTTATTTACAGTGTTTAAGTCAATATAACAACCATTAGCACCAGTATCAACAATAGCGTCAACGTTCAGACGTTTTTAGTCCCACTGTAGAAATATAGGGAGACAAATGAATGTACTATAAGACACAGAAGTAGTTAAACAACATTTTGAATGATTAGGCTTAGCAGACTTTTGTTTTTGCAGAATTGGGCAGTCCTTTATGTTGTGATCTTTTGATCCGCAATACATACCAAGCTTTAAGAGTCTTCTTCTATTTTTTCCTCCTGAGAGAGAGGACCCCTTAGAATTCCAACGTCCATAGGTTGTTTAGGGTAAGAAGAAGTGGGTGAAACAGAGTACACGGGAGTGACTGTGTGTTTCTTAGAACTAGTATCTGTAATATATCTTTATTGTCTTCTCTCACGTATGCGTCTATCAATTTTGATCGATAGATCATATAAGGCATCTAAATTTTCTGGGAGATCTAGCCTTGCTAACTCATCTTTTAAATTCTCTGTTAAACCTAAGCAAAACTGATTATGAAGCGATACATCATTCCATTGTGAGTCTTTAGACCATATTTTGAACTCAGCTATATAGTCTTCGACTGGTCTTTTAGCTTGTATGAGGTTTCGTAAGGTGTTTTCTGCAGTCACCTGCTTATAAGGATTTTCATATAAGGAAGACAATGCCTTAAGAAAAGATTCAGAGGAATTTAAAATTAGGTCTTGGGTTTCAAAATAGGTATCAGCCCATGCCCTAGGCTCTCCTCTTAAGTAAGAGATTATTGTTAAAACCTTTTGTTTTTCATTTGAATAGGTTTTAGGTCTCAGTGAAAAGAGAAGACAGGCGTTTTATAAACTCTCTAAATTGGGCTCTATCTCCTGAAAATGTTTCAGGGTCTAAAATCTGGGGTTCAGGACTTGGTATAGAAGCTGAGAGTTTAGTATTAATCTCCTCTGAAAAATAGGAAGGAAGATTCTGTACTTCAAGTTGAAGTTCTCTGAGGCCTTGACATAAAGGCCCCTAGTTATCAAGCCGTCAACCTCAAATACGCTGGAATTCCGCAGCATATTTGTGGCGAGGCTGATTCGCCTTAGTTATCAAGCCCTGTTGCCCGGCAAAAGTAGAATATAGTGACGTAAGCTTCGATCCGCCGGACTCAGATGGATTCTTACGTCACTCCAGATGTTCCGCACACAAGTTCGGCACAATCTGACTACTTTTGCTAGTTATCAAATGACTAGCAGGTACGCTCTGCACTTTTCCCACCCCGCGTACCTGGTTTTCAATCCTCCGCCCTGGAGGCGGCGGATCCCATAGGAATCAATGGGAGTCTGACCATAGCGAAAGTTCATGTTCGCTGCTGCCCGACATCCCATTGATTCCTATGGGAGCTGTCTACACCTAACACCCTAACATGTACCCCAAGTCTAAACACCCCTAATCTGCCCCCCCCAACACCGCCGCAACTAAATAAATGTATTACCCCCTAAACCGCCACTCCCGGAGCCCACCGCCACTCTAATAAACTGATTAACCCCTAAACCGCCCGGACCCCGCTGCCACTATAATAAATATGTTAACCCCTAAACCGCCGCTCCTGGACCCCGCAGCCACTACAATAAATATGTTAACCCCTAAACCGCAGCTCCTGGACCCCGCCGCCACCTACATAATACCTATTAACCCCTATCCTGCCCCCCCTACACCGCCACCACTATAATAAATTTATTGACCCCTAAACCTAAGTCTAACCCTAACCCTAACACCCCCCTAACTTAAATATTAATTAAATACATCTAAATATTATAACTCTTATTAACTAAATTAATCCTATTTAAAACTAAATACTTACCTTTAAAATAAACCCTAATATAGCTACAATATAAATAATAATTATATTGTATCTATCTAAGGATTTATTTTTATTTTACAGGCAAATTTCAATTTATTTTAACTAGGTACAATAGCTATTAAATAGTTATTAACTATTTAATAGCTACCTAGATAAAATAAAGAGAAATTTACCTGTAAAATAAAAACTAACCTAAGTTACAATTACACCTAACACTAAACTATACTTAAATAAATTATTCCTATTTAAAACTAAATACTTACCTGTAAAATAAAACCTAAGATAGCTACAATGTAATTAATAATTACATTGTAGCTATTTTAGGATTTATATTTATTTTACAGGTAACTTTGTATTTATTTTAACTAGGTAGAATAGTTATTAAATAGTTATTAATTATTTAATAACTACCTAGCTAAAAGAAATACAAAATTACCTGTAAAATAAATCCTAACCTAAGTTACAATTAAACCTAACACTACACTATCATTAAATTAATGAAATAAATTAGCTACAAATAACTACAATTAAATACAAGTAAATAAACTAACTAAAGTACAAAAAATAAAAAAAACTAAGTTACAAAAAATAAAAAAAATAAGTTACAAACATTTCAAAAATATTACAACAATTTTAAGCTACTTACACCTAATCTAAGCCCCCTAATAAAATAACAAAGCTCCCCAAAATAGAAAAATGCCCTACCCTATTCTACATTAAAAAGTTAACAGCTCTTTTACCTTACCAGCCCTTGAAAGGGCCTTTTGCGGGGCATGCCCCAAAGAAATCAGCTCTTTTGCTTGTACAAAAAAAAATACAACCCCCCACAACATTAAAACCCACCACCCACATACCCCTACTCTAACCCAAACCCCCCTTAAATAAACCTAACACTATCCCCCTGAAGATCATCCTACCTTTAGCCGTCTTCAGCCAGCCGACCACCGATGGAACAGAAGAGGACATCCGCAGCGGCCAAAGTCATCATCCAAGGGGCGCTGAAGAAGTCTTCCATCCGATTGAAGTCATCATCCAAGGGGCGCTGAAGAAGTCTTCCATCCGATTGAAGTCATCATCCAAGGGGCGCTGAAGAAGTCTTCCATCCGATTGAAGTCATCATCCAGGTGGCGTCTTCAATCTTCATCCATCCGGAGTGGAGCGGAGCCATCTTCAGACAAGCCGACACGGAGCCATCCTCTTCTACCGATGGACTAACGACGAATGACGGTTCCTTTAAGTGACGTCATCCAAGATGGCGTCCCTCGAATTCCGATTGGCTGATAGGATTCTATCAGCTAATCGGAATTAAGGTAGGAAAAATCTGATTGGCTGATTTAATCTGCCAATCCGATTGAAGTTCAATCTGATTGGCTGATCCAATCAGTCAATCAGATTGAGCTTGCATTCTATTGGCTGATCGGAACAGCCAATAGAATGCAAGCTCAATCTGATTGGTTGATTTAATCAACCAATCAGATTTTTCCTATCTTAATTCCGATTGGCTGATAGAATCCTATCAGCCAATCGGAATTCGAGGGACGCCATCTTGGATGACGTCACTTAAAGGAACTGTCATTCGTCGTTAGTCCGTCGGTAGAAGAGGATGGCTCCGCGTCGGCTCGTCTGAAGATGGCTCCGCTCCGCATGGATGAAGATTGAAGACGCCGCCTGGATGATGACTTCAATCGGATGGAAGACTTCTTCAGCGCCCCTTGGATGATGACTTCAATCGGATGGAAGACTTCTTCAGCGCCCCTTGGATGATGACTTCGTCCGCTGCGGATGTCCTCTTCTGTTCCATCGGTGGTCGGCTGGCTGAAGACGGCTAAAGATAGGATGATCTTCAGGGGGGTAGTGTTAGGTTTATTTAAGGTGGGTTTGGGTTAGAGTAGGGGTATGTGGGTGGTGGATTTTAATATTGGGGGGGGGGGTGTATTTTTTTTTTTTTACAGGCAAAAGAGCTGATTTCTTTGGGGCATGCCCCGCAAAAGGCCCTTTTAAGGGCTGGTAAGGTAATAGAGCTGTTAACTTTTTAATGTAGAATAGGGTAGGGCATTTTTTTATTTTGGGGGGCTTTGTTATTTTATTAGGGGGCTTAGATTAGGTGTAAGTAGTTTAAAATTGTTGTAATATTTTTTGAAATGTTTGTAACTTATTTATTTTTTATTTTTTGTAACTTAGTTTTTTTTATTTTTGGTACTTTAGTTAGTTTATTTAATTGTAGTTATTTGTAGGTAATTTATTAAATTTATTTAATTAATTTAATGATAGTGTAGTGTTAGGTTTAATTGTAACTTAGGTTAGGATTTATTTTACAGGTAATTTTGTATTTCTTTTAGCTAGGTAGTTATTAAATAGTTAATAACTATTTAATAACTATTCTAACTAGCTAAAATAAATACAAAGTTACCTGTAAAATAAATATAAATCCTAAAATAGCTACAATGTAATTATTAATTACATTGTAGCTATCTTAGGGTTTATTTTACAGGTAAGTATTTAGTTTTAAATAGGAATAATTTAGTTAATGATAGTGTAGTGTTAGGTGTAATTGTAACTTAGGTTAGTTTTTATTTTGCAGGTAAATTTCTCTTTATTTTATCTAGGTAGCTATTAAATAGTTAATAACTATTTAATAGCTATTGTACCTAGTTAAAATAAATTGAAATTTGCCTGTAAAATAAAAATAAATCCTAAGATAGCTACAATATAATTATTATTTATATTGTAGCTATATTAGGGTTTATTTTAAAGGTAAGTATTTAGTTTTAAATAGGATTAATTTAGTTAATAAGAGTTATAATATTTAGATGTATTTAATTAATATTTAAGTTAGGGGGGTGTTAGGGTTAGACTTAGGTTTAGGGGTTAATAATTTTATTATAGTGGCGGCGGTGTGGGGGGGCAGGATAGGGCTTAATAAATGTATTATAGGTGGCGACGGTGTAGGGGGGGGCAGATTAGGGGTTAATAAGTTTAATATAGGTGGCGGCGGGGTCCGGGAGCGGCGGTTTAGGGGTTAAACAATTTATTTAGTTGCGGCGGGGTCCGGGATCGGCAGGATAGGGGTTAATAAATTTATTATAGGTGGCAGCGGTATAGGGGGGGCAGGATAGGGGTTACTAGGTATAATGTAGGTGGCGGTGGGCTCCGGGAGCGGCGGTTTAGGGGTGAATACATTTATTATAGTTGCGGCGGGGTCTAGGAGCGGCGGTTTAGGGGTTAATAACTTTATTTAGTTGCGGGGGGCTCCAGGGGCGCCGGTATAGGGGGTAGAACAGTGTAGTTTAGTGTGGGTGCTTAGTGACAGGCTAGCAATAAAGCTGGGAAAAAGCCGAAGAGCAGCGAGATCGGATGATTGATAACTATCACAGTCCACTGCTCATCGCCCCGTACTTGGTGCGCGGCTTTTTGACAGCTTTATTGATAACTTTGGCGAGATTATTCCGGTCCACGGCGGCGATGGTAGGCGAGCTTAGGCGGGCATATTGGGCCGGTGAAGGCAGGTAAGTAGACACGTTGATAACTAGGCCTCAAAGTGTCAACCCTCTTAGTTACAGTAACAACTGCCTGTGCGAGTTCAGCTGGATCCACTTGCATGTTTCAGGCTTGGTAATATGCCTGGTATCTGAAAGGTTAATATCAGATTTAAATAAGAGTGGATAACTCAGCTGCTAAACTCAATATGAAAAAATTAGGATGATAGTTTGTTACAGAGATCATAACTAGTATACAAACTTGGTTACTAGTTTCTTAGATCTCTGTATTTGCTTTAATTGACAGAAAAACGAGAGATGTATAATAATATGAATTAAATTCACACTAACATTCTAGCTTAGCTTCTGTCAAGACAAAATAATAAAGCAAGTACCTTTAGATATGTAATAATATATAAAAGATATGAGTGATGCGTTAATGGAGCTTCAAAAATGATATTCATATAAGTTTGATTTAGAGGATAACGATGTAAAACAAGCCAGTAGAATCTTTACCTGGAACTAACGCTGTGAATAATCCGGATATGTACAACGCTGAGGATCGTCTGTGTGTTGGATGCGTGCACACTGAAAGATGAAGCCTGTCCGTAGCTGATGACGTCACTCACTGCAACAGGACGGTTTCCAAGAGATCGAAACAGCGTTAGAGAAGACGCTGAAGTTTAAACAAGATTACGGCAGGGAGTTCTTCCTAACAGGCAGGAACTGGAGCAAAGTAAGTAACAAAATGAAGCAGGCTGCAGAGAAACTCAAAATATAACTCAAAGCTGAGACAAATAAAGTTCATCCGTAGAGAGTGTTCGTAGAAAAAGGATCTCTACGCTCCATGGTTCTGCGGTCGCTGGTCTTCAGTTCCGTCATTGCCAGTCTTCAGTTCCGCGGTCACCGGTCTTCAGTTCCGCGCTCTGTTCCACGCCGGCTTGTTCCTGGAAGAAGATAGAAGTTATTGCCGCTTGGAAGAAGACTTCACCGCCGGACTTCAGGAACCGTGAGTACCTATCTGGGGGTTAGATATAGGCTTTTTTTTACATTTTTTTTTTTTAGATTAGGGATTTAATGGGCCTTTGATAAAGAGCTGAATGCCCTTTGAAAGGCAATGCCCATACAAATGCCCCAATGGGGTAGTTTAGGATTTTTTAGTGTTAGGTTTTTTTATTTGGGGGGGTTTGGTGGGTGGAGACTTAGTATTTTTTCAGGTAAAAGAGCTGTTTAACTTAGGGCAATGCCCTACAAAAGGCCCTTTTAAGGGCTATTGGTAGTTTAGCATTAGATTAGGGGGTGTTTTTATTTTGAGTTTTTTTTTATTTTCATAGGGATTAGGTTTAATTTTTTTATTTTTGATAATTTGGTTTATAATTTTATGTAATGTTAGAATTTTTTTTCTTTCTAATCTTAGATTAATTTAATCTTAGTTTTTTTAAATTTTTAAGTAATGTTAGCTTTTTTATTTTAATTGTTTGCAATTTAGTATGTTTTAATTTAGGTAATTGGGGTTATTTTAGGGGGTGCTAGGTTAGGGGTGTTAGGTTAGAGGGTTTAGTAATTTAATTAGTTATTTGTGTTGTGGGGGTTTTGCGGTTTAGGGGTTAATAGTTTTATTAGGATTATTGCGTTGTGTGGGTTTTGTGGTTTAGGGGTTAATAGTTTTATTTGGATTATTGCGTTCTGTGGGTTTGGTGGTTTAGGGGTTATTAGATTTATAAGGTGTTACGGTTGCCTCCAGGCTGGCTGGAAGTTGGACCGTAGAAAAGGATGCTCCTAGCGCTCACCAAAGGAACATCAGCACCGTAGACACTATAACTACTGCGTAGCCACCATCAGTAATGCAGACTCTATGAACCACCGCTGCTGGGCTGGTATCTCGCCGTCTGCGTCCTGGACCTACGACCAGGCTCCAGTAGGTGAACCTCTTCCTTCTTTAGAGCGAAGCAGGATCAGGAACAAGAGCTCTTACAGGAGCTCAGTAGCTAAGGGAGTATGAAGAGCATAGCAATCCCTGTAGTGAGTATAGCTGTCCCCTACAAACATGAGTCAAAGCTGCAAGTTAGAGGGTCAGAATAGGTCTGATGTGCTGGAACACACAGCCTCGTTTTTATTGAGGTTACATGCTAAAAAAAAAAGACACTCTCAGGGGGAGGCATAAAATCCCCAATCACACACTTGATACATTTAGAGAGACAACGCCCTTTTACAGGCCACAACATTACTTCAGCAGATAACATTACACACAATAAAACAATGCAGTCCACCTTATCACTAGCAGTCTGATTAGACAATGGGAATGTTTTATCACTAAACTTAATTAGAGCTGATCCCAGCAAACTTGTATTTAGAATTGAACAAAATTAACTCTTAATGGCACACAATGAAAACCAATGCCTTTGCAATAGTGCTTCCCCTCTGTGGAACACTCTGCCTGTGTGGCACTTGGTTCAGCAAGCCCTATCCACTGAACCAAGTGGGAGAAAGCCAGGGACAAGTCATTTCACAGGTCTGGGGACATAGTCTTAAAGGGGCATTGTTCACCAAAGTCACAATATGTCCCCAGACGGTTCTTAAAGGGCCATACACACCCAATAAAAGTTAATATGTTCTCAGGGGCACAATCTTCCAGGGGCCATAGTCATGAGGAAGGAGGTTGGCAAATATGCTTCTCCAAAATCCAGGGAAGCAGGGCAATTTTCCATTTAAAGGGCCAGTTACAAATAGCAGTTTGTAACATATCTCCCCTTTTGGAGGGAGACTAACCAGGCACCTGACCTTCTGTCGGTCAGTGCCTAAGTTAGTCTCGCAACCCACCCACAAATAAACGTTAGCAGCAAAGTAGCCCCCCCACAATACGTAGTACTGGCCTGTAGGTTCCAGGTTGTAGGATGAAAGTGTAGCATCCTCGGCCTTCCTGGCGCAGCTGGGCAAATAGCTGATGGTACTTGGGGGGCAGAGGCCAGCAGCACTCTGCCCTGGTGCCAGCGCTTCTGCTGGGGTGAGGGGTTTGCAGGCCAGTCCTGTAACAAGGGGGTCTGTAGGGCAGAGGCCAGCAGCGCTCTGTCCTGATGCCAGCTCTTCTGCTGGGGGAATTGGGGCATAGTCCTGCCCGGTGGCAAAGGGAACGTGGGGGTCAGTGGGGGTTAACATCTCCACTGTTAACCCTGGGCCCAAGTTAGGAGTTAGCTGGGGAGGGGGAGATTGGCTTACCTCCTCCTCCTGATACTCCGGTGGCCGTTGGGAAGGGAGGTCGATGCTCTCCGCTTCCTGTGGAACATGCTGCGGCTGGGGAGAGAGACCGGTTGTCTCCTCTCCCTGGAAGGCACACTCCGGCTGGGGAGGGAGGTCGATGCTCTCCCCTCCCTGTAGCTGGGTCTGTCGCTGGGGATCTGGGCCGCCTGCCCAGCATCCCTGTAGGGCCGGTAGAGAGACTGCGGTCCCATCTCCACCTGCCTGCTGGGGGTCCTCCCAGGACCAGTCTATGAGGCCTGCTGCCTCTGGTATCTCTGGTTGGGGAAGGAGAGTGGTTGTCTCTTCCCTCTGCACGGTATACTGCCGCTGGGGAGGGAGGTCGCTGCTCTCCTCTCCCTGTAACTCTGGCTGCCGCTGGGGAGGGAGGTCGTTGCTCTCCGCTCCCTGTAAGTCACTTTCTCGCTGGAGACCAGGTGTCCATACCCTCAAACTCCACAGTTGGCGCTCAAAGGCTCGTGCCGCTTTGTTCTCCGTATCCAATTCCCGGATGATGCGACTAACTACCTCCTGCGCAGGGTCTGGACCATATCGGACTAGCCGCCTCTTTACCTCTGGAACGAAATCCGTGCCCTCATAGCGACGGATCCGGTTGAGGTGCTCTTCACAGGGTTCTGACCAGTATCTTGTCAGCTCCATGCTGCTGTAGGTAGGGACGCTGCGCAGTGGCTAGCGTTGCCCTCAATAACTCTCCTACGAAACCAGTGCTGTTGGGGTGCTGCTCCTTGCGCTAGGACGCCATCCCACCGCTGCCGCCAAATGTTACGGTTGCCTCCAGGCTGGCTGGAAGTTGGACCGTAGAAAAGGATGCTCCTAGCGCTAACCCAAGAAACATCAGCACCGTAGACACTATAACTACTGCGTAGCCACCATCAGTAATGCAGACTCTATGAACCACCGCTGCTGGGCTGGTATCTCGCCGTCTGCTCTGCGCCCTGGACCTACGACCAGGCTCCAGTAGGTGAACCTCTTCCTTCTTTAGAGCGAAGCAGGATCAGGAACAAGAGCTCTTACAGGAGCTCAGTAGCTAAGGGAGTATGAAGAGCATAGCAATCCCTGTAGTGAGTATAGCTGTCCCCTACAAACATGAGTCAAAGCTGCAAGTTAGAGGGTCAGAATAGGTCTGATGTGCTGGAACACACAGCCTGGTTTTTATTGAGGTTACATGCAAAAAAAAAAGACACTCTCAGGGGGAGGCATAAAATCCCCAATCACACACTTGATACATTTAGAGAGACAACGCCCTTTTACAGGCCACAACATTACTTCAGCAGATAACATTACACACAATAAAACAATGCAGTCCACCTTATCACTAGCAGTCTGATTAGACAATGGGAATGTTTTATCACTAAACTTAATTAGAGCTGATCCCAGCAAACTTGTATTTAGAATTGAATAAAAATTAACTCTTAATGGCACACAATGAAAACCAATGCCTTTGCAATAGTGCTTCCCCTCTGTGGAACACTCTGCCTGTGTGGCACTTGGTTCAGCAAGCCTAATCCACTGAACCAAGTGGGAGAAAGCCAGGGACAAGTCATTTCACAGGTCTGGGGACATAGTCTTAAAGGGGCATTGTTCACCAAAGTCACAATATGTCCCCAGACGGTTCTTAAAGGGCCATACACACCCAATAAAAGTTAATATGTTCTCAGGGGCACAATCTTCCAGGGGCCATAGTCATGAGGAAGGAGGCTGGCAAATATGCTTCTCCAAAATCCAGGGAAGCAGGGCAATTTTCCATTTAAAGGGCCAGTTACAAATAGCAGTTTGTAACATAAGGTTTGTTGCAATGTGGGTTAATAGCAGATTAGGGGTTAATAGTTTTAATAGGTACTTTGCGATGTGGGTTTATGGCATTTTACGGGTTAATAGTTTTAATAGGGACTTTGTGATGCTGGTGAATGGCGGATTAGGGGTTAATACATTTATTAGGTAGTTTGCGATGTTGGGGATGGCGGATTTAGGGGTTAATACTTTTACTAGGTAGATTGCGATGTGGGTGAATGGCGGATTAGGGGTTAATAGTTTAATTAGGCATATTGCGTTGTGGGGGGTTGTCGGTTTAGGGGTTAATACATTTATTATTAGTTGCAATGGGGTTTTGATGGCGGCTATAGGGGTTTTACATGTCGGTTTATTTTTGGGAGGCGAGTTAGACTTTTATGGGAGATTTTACATTTTTTTTAATTTTCTTATGCGCCGGCAGTTTCTAAAGTGCCGTAAGTCACTGGCGACTCCAGAAATTTGTAGTTACGCACATTTCTGGACATCGCTAGTTTATCCAACTTACGGCAGTTTATGAACTGCCGGCACCGTATATGTGATACCTCAATGTGCTAGGTGAAATTAAGGGCAGCGCGGGTTTCAGCAGTTGCACTGAAGCTTGCGCCACAGATGTAATCTCGCCCTCCATCTGAACCAGGAAAGCTTTAAGAGACAGTAAAGTCCAAATTAAACTTTCATGATTTAGCTAGGGCATGTCATTTTAAACAACTTTCCAATTTACTTTTATATTTAAATTTGCTTTGTTCTCTTGGTATTCTTAGTTGAAAGCTAAACCTAGGTAGGCTCATATGCGAATTTCTAAGCCCTTGAAGGCCACTTCTTATCTGAATGAATTTGACAGTTTTTCACAGCTAGGTGGCATTAGTTCATGTGTGCCATATAGATAAGATTGTGCTTACTCACGTGGAGTTATTTATGAGTCAGCACTGATTAGCTAAAATAAAAGTCTGTCAAAAGAACTGAGATAAGGGGACAGTCTGCAGAGGCTTAGACACAAGGTAATCACAGAAGTAAAACGTATATTAATATAACCATGTTGGCTATGCAAAACTAGGGAATCGTAAATAAAGAGATTATCTATCTTTTTAAACAATAACATTTTTGGTGTTTAATGTCCCTTTAAAGGGACAGTCTACCATAGAATTGTTATTGTTTTAAAAGATAGATAATCCCTTTATTACCCATTCCTTAGTTTTGCATAACCAACACAGTTATATTAATATACTTTTTACCTCTGTGATTACCTTGTATCTAGGAACCTTCTTCCAGCCCCCTGATCACATGACTGTGACTGTTTATTATCTATTGTCTTGCATTTAGCATTGTGTTGTGCTAGATCTTAAATAACTCCCTATGCCTGAACACAGTGTTATCTTTATGGCCCACATGTACTTTCTGTCTCTTTGTGTTGAAAAGAGATTTAAAAAGCATGTGATAAGAGGCAGCCCTCAAAGGCTTAGAAATTAGCATATGAGCCTACCTAGGTTTAGTTCAAACTAAGAATACCAAGAGAAAAAAGCAAATTTGATGATAAAAGTAAATTGGAAAGTTGATTAAAATTAAAAGTCCTATCTGAATAATGAAAGTTTAATTTATACTTGACTGTCCCTTTAAGTTCATTTTTCACATCTCATGAATAACAATTGAAAGAGCTATTTTATAGAAACAGTAGTAGATACATGAAACACCTGGTACACGCACAATTATAGAGATGCAGACAAATAACCTCACATTTCTTTAAAGGGAAATGAAACTCAACATTTTTCTTTTATGATTCAGATAGAAAATATAATTTTATTTTGAATTTTTTTTTAATAATTCTCAGACAAGAAGATAAAACAAGAAAAAAAAAAAGAGAAAAAAATCAGTAAATCCTACAAAATGCAGTCACACTTTCCTCGTCCAGTTTAGCCTAAAGTCAATCATCATATAAGCTGATCACATGAAGCCACATATTGAAAACACATCTAAAATTTGTAACATCAAGAACTAAGAAAATAAAAAATTAAGAAAAAAGGTAATTCACTATCCCATGGTTCAGTGTCTACAGTGCTTGAAATATAGGTTGTGACCTATCCTGTAATAACCAATAAAGCCACTTTATTAAATGATTCAGTTGTATCCGGCATCCATGCCAAAAATTTCTGACATCGCAAAAATACAGCCAGTAACTCAGACGACGTTGGCGTTCTCACTTTCCAATATTTAGCAATGCATATTCTTGTTACTGTTCGTGCACTTCTAATGAATGTATTTAAAGGGACACTCAATCAAAATTAAACTTTCATTATTCAGATAGAGCATGCCATTTGAAACAACTTTCCAATTTACTTCCATTAACTAAATGTGCAAAGTCTTTTTATATTTAAACTTTTTGAGTCACCAGCTTCTACTGAGCATGTGCAAGAATAAGTGTGTATGCATTTGTGATTGGCTGATGGCTGTCACATGGTACGTGTATGCATTTGTGATTGGCTGATGGCTGTCACATGGTACATGGGGAGTGGAAAGACATAACTTTTAAAATTGTCAGAAAGAAAATCTACTACTCATTTGAAGTTCAGACTAAGTGCTATTGCATTGTCTTGTTATCTTGCATTTGTTGATTATGCAAATCTACTGTGTTGACTGGTCCTTTAAGTTAGAGAATATAATTTTAAGCAATTTACCAATTTACTTTTAATATCTAATTTGCTTCATTCTCTTGGCATCCTTTACTGAAGGAGCAGCAATGCACTAATTGAAGCTAGCTAAACACATCAGGTGAGCCAATAGCATGAGGCCTTCAATCAGCAGCTCTGAGCCTACCTAGGCATCCTTTTGAACAAAGGATACCAAGTGAACAAAAACAAATTAGATACTAGAAGTAAGTTTGAAAGTTGTTTAAATCACACGCTCTATCTGAATCATAAAAGAAAAACTGTGGGTTTCATGTTCTTTTAATATGTTACCAGATCTGTTTCTGTGTTACAGTAAGGCAACAAGAAAAGTTTTTCTCTGAATCCAGGAAAACATTCCATTCAGTAGATCATATTGCAATTCACCAATATATTTAGCACTTTTTTATATTAAGCTTTTGATACAGAGACAGCCCAGACCCCAAACAAGATTCATAACAGCTTAGTTTTTGGCACAACTAACTCACACTATTCATTGCATGATATATGCACCACTCCCTGGCAGCACCGTACTAATCTGTAACCACGCGACTGCGTCACAAGCGGAGAGAAGGAAATCCTGCCTGATGACTCACACTCCGAACCAGGGACCACACCCAGAGTAGGAGGATGCTGAGTGTTAGACTTGCCACATCTCACACAGCAGCTTATATAAAATCATAACGGTCTATCCCTCCCCAACCAGATACACAAATTATCCACTTTATATGGCACTTCTCCCAGCCAGGGTGACAAAACAGGAGTCCTATGACATAGCCTTTTTATTCCTCTACAGAATGAAATGGCAACAGGCTGAAATTGAATCTGCATTTGCCATTACTTGGCTACAATTCCTCTAGTGTATACAGCAACACACAGACATCAGAGCCCTTGGAATATTATGTGTCAGTGGCAATGTCGGGAGACATAGTAACAAAAGGAAACAGAAGGAACGAACACTCAGTTTTTCCCTCTATAATATGAAGTACTAACAGACAAACAGCTCACACCTAGAATTTCTCACAGATTTGGGAAGCCAAAAATAGCAGAACTCTGGTTTATTTGGATATGATAAATCATTGTGCACGGGTTTGCAATGCAGTAACCAACCCAAGAGAATGAGTTGCTGAATTATAACAGTTTGGTTTTGTTACTTAGAACAGAAATTAAAGTGGCATTAACATTCTTCATAATAATATAATGAGAAATTTAAGGAGCATGAAAATCAAAAGGAAAGCGTTGTGTGTCAGGTAGAATGTGTTATTTTAGGAGAACTTTCAATGTACTTCTGTTGTCACATATGCTTTATTCTCTTGGCATCTTTTGTTGAAAAGCATACCTAGGTATTACAGGTGTAAGCTCACTGGAACAAAGGGCAAAGGCTGTGGTTGGGGTTCCATTTCAACAGCACTTCTTTGGCAGTTTGAAATAAGCAGAAGCTGAACTGGCAATCAGATAGGAGAAAAGGGGGCTGTTTCTCTGTGACTGAGTCATGATCCCCCTGGTTAGTTTGTGCTAACTTGTGCAGCTTCCTGTAAAATTATAGTGGCTGTATACAGCAACACTGT
This sequence comes from Bombina bombina, assembly GCF_027579735.1. NCBI lineage: Eukaryota > Metazoa > Chordata > Amphibia > Anura > Bombinatoridae > Bombina > Bombina bombina. The sequence continues at coordinate 185,186,629 of NC_069508.1, read as the reverse complement.
GACAGCCATCTTGGAAATACTGCTACCATGTTTGTAAGGGCAAATCCTTATAGTTTATAGTGAGGTCTTCTTACCAGGGAGACAGACAGGGGGTCCAGATATGATGCAGGGAGAGCCCAGGCCTCACCTGTAGCAACATCACTAATGACTACAGAGCCAGATAGGACCCCTAGTGGTGTCAGCTTGGTCTCAGTTGAGATCCCTGTAGTTACGACCCTGCTAGTTAGGAGCAGCAATGTGGTCTGACCTTGCTACCCATCTGCAGCCGTTCATTGTCCAGGTTTTCACAAACTGTATAAGCCACACACACAGCCTGCTTAGATATGTCTATGTCCAAGCCCTGCCTCTCCCAATGTGGCCCCATCAATAAAATGAAAATGGCCCCTTTTTTAAAGGGACAGTAAAGTCCAAATTAAACTTTTAGAATTTAGATAGGGCATGTCCTTTTAAACAAATTTCCAATTTACTTTAATCATAAAATTAGCTTTTTTCTCTTGGCATATTTTCTTAAAGGCTAAACCTGGTTAGTCTCATAGGCTGATTTCTAAGACTCTACAGTCCACCGCTTATCTCACAGTCTGGCTGTGAATAGCTAATAACATGTACTGTTTGTTCATGTGTGCAATATAGATAACATTAAGTCAGCACTGATTGGCTAAAATGCAAGTCTGTCAAAACAGAACTGAAATAAGGGGCAGTCTGTAGAAGCTTAAATACAAGGTAATCACAGAGGTAAAAAGTATATTAATATAGCAGTGTTGGTTATGCAAAACTGGGGAATGGTAAATAAAGGGATTATCTATTTTTAAACAATAACAATTTTGGTGTTGACTGTCCCTTTAACCTCTCACATCACAAAAGCATCTGGGCAAAGTTGGGGTATACTACGGGGTGCTAACTAGTGATTTGGGGCTACACATGTGCCTCTTGTCATTGCATCACCACATGTGCTCAGCTAGCTCCTAGTAGTAGTAGTGCATTGCTGCTCTGGAGCTGAATTTAACTATGTGTTTATTGTTTTTACAGGGATTAAACACTTAGGGGGATTACAACAATCTTAAAGAAAAGTTTATTTATTATATATGAAAAATTATGCTGATTTTTCTTTTTTTCCACACTTAAAGGGCCATGATACCCAATTGTTGAAACACTTGAAATTGATGCAGCATAGCTGTAAAAAGCTGACTAGAAAATATCACTTGAACATCTCTATGTAAATAAGAAAGATATTTTACCTCAAAATGTCCTAAGTATTCAAACCCCATTGCAAAGGACTTTAAGCAGCAAATCAGTATATCTGTCCCGGGACAGGCAAGGGAGTGAGCCTTGTGCACACTCATGTTATTTCCCTATTCAGTTTAAGGAAGTTTACTATGAACTCTCATCAGAGTTAAGTCAAATCTCATGAGCTCACAGTAAAATAGTTCATTACCTCAGCACTGTTGATGCTGATTGGCTGCAGTTCATTTCTTCAGTATTATTTTTTTTTATCTGCAGCTGGACAGCAGCTGAAGTATAACTTTTTACACAGCACATACTCTGCAGAGCTGATGAAATTGTGAGGTAAAATATCTTCTTTTTTTACATAGAGATGATCAGGTGATATTTTCCTGTCAGCTTTTTACAGTTATACTGCATCAGTTTCAAGAGATTTAGCATATGAGTATTATGTCCCTTTACATCCCTTTAAACACTGCCCTACATAAAAATAAATGTTGAAATCAGTTACCGCTTTTTGTTATAAAATATGGCATTGTTTTGTAGTTAAAGGATACACCCCTTAAAAAAGGGGCATTTTTTTAAAATTGTATTTCTACTTCTGTGGTCAATTAAGGACAAATGCCCTGATGTGATCACTGCAGAATGTTGCAGAGAGGAAGCTTAGACTGGAGGCCGTGGAAAAACTCAATCTTCATAGAAGATAAGAGACTTAAAGGGACAGTCTACCTGAAATGTTTCATTGTTTAAAAAAATAAATAATAATTTGACCGCATTTATTGGGATTACTTGGATACAGTACTGGTCACAATGGGTATAACGGGAAAGTTTAGGGCTGCAGTCTCCTCTATCTATTCAAACCCTTACGCCTTTGTCAAAATAGCTGGATATAAATCAAAGCCTATAAATATTGCTAATGGCACTCGACAGGGTAACCCTCTTTCCCCATTGCTCTATGCACTTTGCATTGAACCCCTGGCAGCACACATTAGGCAAAATAAAGACATAGCAGGGATTTCTGTGAACTCTATGGAATATAAAATAAGTCTATTTGCAGATGATATCATCGTTTCAATTACTAAACCTGATCTTTTAGCATACGAATGGCCCAAACATCTTTATGGCACAACAAAATGGATGATATTCAATGGGTCCAGTTAGAATCTGACATGATGATAATGAGTTATCCGATTTATAAACTACTTTGGTCTAGCAAGACTTCCAGACCTCCAAACTGGAGGACCTTCCTAGCTATCTCTCACACTGTCTCACTTTGGGATTCACTAACCATTAAATTTAATCTAATCTCAGAGAAATCCAGGGCGACTCCTTTAGTTACCCTCTCTGCAACACCTGACCTGGGGCTTCAGACTAAGAGGCCAATTTAAGAAATGTCTGTCGGACCTAATCTGACAGTGCGGATCAGGTCCGACAGACATCGCTGAATGCGGAGAGCAATACGCTCTCCGTATTCAGCATTGCACCAGCAACTCACAAGAGCTGCTGGTGCAATGCCACCCCTGCAGACTCGCGGCCAATCGACCACCAGCAGGAAGGTGTCAATCAACCCGATCATACTCGATCGGGTTGAATTGTGCCGATTCCTGTCCGCCTCATAAGAGTAGGCGGACAGGGTTATGGAGCAGCGGTCTTTAGACCGCTGCTCCATAACTTGTTTTTCTGGCGAGTCTGAAGACTCGCCAGAAACACGGGCCTTCAAGCTCCGTTCGGAGCTTGATAGATAGGCCCCTAAATGGGCGAATAAAGGCCTATATAGAATTGTAGACACATTACATAACCAATCCCTTATGGACTTTAATACATATGTTGGCCTAGATGAACAAGATGGACCTAGTTGGTTTCATTATCTACAGTTTAGGGCAAGAGTGTTTGAAATTAAAGGTAACTCTCATGAGGGGAATATCACTTACCTAGAATAACTTTGTCTAGCCACTCATAGATTAAAGGGCACTATCTCTAGATTATATTCTATTTTTAATAATCCACCAACAGCACCTAAACTCCCCTTTATGCTTAAATGGGAAGAGGACTTTAAATTTTCTTGGTCACTTGAGAAATGGCACACCACCCTCTACAGGGGCTCCTCGTTCTCCATCTGTGCACACCTAAAAGATAACTACATGAAAGTAGCATTTAAGTGGTATTTCCACCCTTCCAGACTACATGGCCTGGAGCCAGGGGGAGGGAATTGTCTGAGGGGCTGTGGCGAGAGGGGGACCTACCCACACATGTGGTGGCACTGTATTCATGTCTCCAACATATTGTCACAAACCTCAGAGTTACTAAGTGCCATCTTTGACACCACCATAAAATTGACTCCCACACAGGCTCTTCTGCATGAACCATTGCCGAGGTTTAACAATTCCAGCAATGCTGCTGATCTACAAGACACTAAGGACAGGTCCATCTCTATCTGGGAACCGTGGATTATGTATTCAGAGGATAGAGGTAGACGTCAACTAGACACAAATCCATTTTCACAGGTTAATATTGTCGTTCCCTAAAGTTCTCATATTATTTGCAAATAGTTAAAGTTAGAATGCGACTCATGTACTGATTAGATACCTAAGAAATAGATGCCTAGACTCTATGTGTATAGACAATGTCTTTATTGATGTATATATATCGGTAAAACTGCTAGACTGAATTTTGGGAGCACCCTCAGGTTTGTGACACTGATTGTATGAAGTGGAACATCAATTACCAGCCTAAGAGACACTCCTGATAATTAGCCAACATTCCACTAACATGCATTTGCTGTAATTTCTTGATTGTGATCGTGGCCTGTATTTATATTTGTATGCTCTATCTACTGTTATATTGTTTTTGTGATCTATACCTGAGGAAAAAAAAAAACAATAAAAGTATTTTTCAATTAAAAAAATAAATAATTCCTTTATTATCCAGTCTCCAGTTTTGCATAACCAACACGGTTATATTTATACATGTTATACCTGTGTGATTACTTTGTATCTAAGCCTCTGCAGACTGCCCCGTTATCTCAGTTTTTTTGACAGACTTACATTTTAGACAATCAGTGCTGACTCATAAATAACTCCACGGGGGTGAGCACAATGTTTTCTATATGGCGCACATGAAATAGCACACCGTCTAACTGTAAAAAAACTGTCACAATTCACTGAGATAAGCGTCAGTTTCAATGGTTTAGAAATCCCTTTGGGCCTACCTAGGTTTAGCTTTTAACAAAGAATACTATTTGATGAGAAAAGTAAAATTGGAAAATTGTTTTAATTTGCATGCCCAGAATCATGAAAGTTTATTTTTGACTAGACTGTTCCTTTAAGGGATGTTAACCAGTCTGTTTCATTGTTGTTATAATAAGTCACTAAGAAGTAGGTTATACTTAAAAGAAATCATTGCATTTTGTATTTTCAGAATTTTAAAAATCTTTTACCCTTTATTTCTTATTGTACTGTACTGTGTCAAATATTTCCTGTCACAGCCCAACAAGGTAGCTGGTGTTTTGACAGGAAGGCTTATATAGTGTGAGGTACTAAATCTTCTAGAGTAACATGACCTAGTTTACTATTCAGATAATGCTAGAGCAGTGCTTTCCAAACTGTGTGTCGGGACACACTAGTGTGTCGGCAGCAGTGTGTAGGTGTGTCCCTGTTTCAGCACAATTTTTTTAAAATTTAATTTTTGTAAAATTTTTTTTTTTTAGGTTTCTGACTTTCCGCCTGCCTGCTATGCATATCACATGGTTGACACATGATTGATACCTAGTGGGTCACAGATCATCTTAACCAATTGGTGCAGCTCAGTGGGAACTGAAACATTGGCGGCTTTGGCGGCACATTGGCTCCTGACTGCACGTGTAGTCTCCTTAATTGGCTTGTGAATGCACGTGTAGTCAGTGAGTGGGACAGCAGTGTGTTTGCAGCGCAGGCAGTAGTCAGTAGGGCTCACGGAGCTCTGAGGGCAGCAGGTTAAACGCTGAGCTGAAGTCAGAGGGGTTTTTTTTGCAGCTAGCTCCCAGTAGTGCATTGCTGCTCCTGCTCTTGATATATGGATAGGAAGTGGAAGCTTAAAAATGCTTGATGATGAAATGCGAGTATCTTTACCAAATATTCAAAAATTGTGTTCATCCCATAAATCCCATTAAAATAGTAAGTAGCTATTGGTGTTATTAAACTTTTTTTCTAATTCTTGCACATACATACTGTTACTTGTAAATACATATTATTATTATATAATTTATGTATGTGTCCGTATATTTGAAAATAAGTTAGTTTAACCTCCTTTTTGCTAGTACAACTGAATTAATGTGTCGCGAAATGATGTAGGTCTAAAAAGTGTGTCGCCAACATGAAAAGTTTGGAAAGCTCTGTGCTAGAGAGACAGTAAGCCTGTTTTGATCATGCTCCGTAGAGGCAGAATGCAACTTAAGTTTAAAACGTCTGCAGTCTTATCTCCCTGAGGCAGTGGCTACTATGAGAAAATCTAAGTGCTCATTTTGAAAGTAAACAAGTAAGTTGTTTGCTATTTTTAGCACAATTTGTTTCTTTTATGTTTACTTTGATTTAACATATTTGTTTTAAGTATAGGAACACTGTAATATCTTTTTAAGGGGTTTGACCTTACGGAGATACCGTAGCTGTGTAAGTGTGCCGGTGTTCAGAGAAGCAACTCACTGATTATACAGACCAGATTGGAGTACAAGGTCTGTTTAAGGGATTCTGAGCTGAAACCTGTTAGACACATTTGGTTCCATGCTTAGTATTGTGTATCCTTGTATTAATATATGATGTTTTTAATTGTTTTTTCCCCCAATGCAACTATTTTTAACCATCACTGTTTTTGTTTGTATTTTTTAAAGGTACATGAAGCACAAAAATGTTTCCAATTTACTTATATTATAAAGGTTGCTTTGTTCTCATTTTATTCTTTGTTGAAGAGATATCTAGATAGGTACAATGCACATGCCTGGAGCACAAAATGACAGGAAAAAGTGCTGCCATCCAGTGTTCTTGCGTATGTATAAAATTGATGCAAAACTGCTGCCATAAAGTGCTGCAGACGTGCACACTCCTGAATTTAACTTCCTGCTTTACAACAAAGGATAACAAGAAACTGAAGACAATTTTGATAATCAAAGTATATTGGAAAGTTGTTTAAAATTCTATATTATATCTGAATCATGAAAGAAAAAAAATGGGATTTTATGTCCCTTTAAATGATTTTTCAGATACATAGACTGACTTCTGTGCACTTATGCTAAGCCCCTGTCTGCAGGTTTGTGGTGCTAATTGAGCTCTGTGGTAGCAATAAACCGATCTGTTGTCATTTATCATAGGTCCCAACATGTGGAGTAATCCTGTATTGGGATCTTAATCCAGTGTAGACCTACCCTGTCCCTGCCTGTCTCGCCTTCTAATTCAGAGCTCTCGGCCCTATCTCTCCAAGCCTAGTCCCCTACTGCTCCCTAAACACATACAGTGGGCAAGATACAGTTGACTTGACAATACAAAGTGGCACAGGAGGAGGGCTGGGACCTAACAAACAAAGGGTGTTCGGGTTGTTTGTTTTTTGCCTATAGAATGGTCTGGAATTGTAGAAAGAGTTAGAAAAGGTAACTTTAAAGCGATAGTAAAGTCAAAATGAAACTTAAAGGGACATTACAGCCAAAACTGGAATCCACATGGATTTATTTCAATTTTGAAAAGAAGTAATATACATGTATGATCAAAAATGCTAATACTAAAAGCTATAGATGTTTCAAAAGTGTATTTAAGTATGCACCGTGCACCAGCATTTTGAATATAGCACAGCACTCAGAGAGCCTTAGGTGCTTGTACCATCTAATGACTATTTGTTAATTGCGGACCTGATACAAATCCCAGTGGAGCTCTGAGCAGCTGCAGTACTTAAAATGCTGGTGCACTGAGAATATCTAGCTAAAACAGTGATAACATTTACTAGAAGCTTTTTTGCCAATACATGTATATTGCAAATATGTTTCTATTAAAATATGTAATTCATCTATGTGCATTACAATTTTGACCCGAATGTCCATTTAAATTGACTGGATAGAGTATGAAATTTTAAAGAAATTTCCAGTTTACTTCTACAGGTGAAACTTGAAAAATTAGAATATCGTGCAAAAGTTAATTTCTTTCACTAATGCAACTTAAAAGGTGAAACTAATATATGAGATAGACTCATTACATGCAAAGCACGATAGATTTGTCATAATTGTGATGATTATGGCTTACAGCTCATGAAAAACCCAAATCCACAATCTCAGAAAATTAGAATATTGTCAAAAGGTGCAATATTCTAGGCTCAAAGTGTCCCACTCTAATCAGCTAATTAAGCCATAACACCTGCAAAGGGTTCCTGAGCCTTTAAATGGTCTCTCAGTCTGGTTTAGTAGGAATCACAATTATGGGAAAGACTGCTGACCTGACAGTTGTGCAGAAAACCATCATTGACACCCTCCATAAGGAGGGAAAGCCTCAAAAGGTAATTGCAAAAGAAGTTGGATGTTCCCAAAGTGCTGTATCAAAGCACATTAATAGAAAGCTATGTGGAAGGGAAAAGTGTGGAAGAAAATGGTGCACAAGCAGCAGGGATGACCGTAGCCTGTAGAGGATTGTCAGGAAAAGGCCATTCAAAAGTGTTGGGAACTTTCACAAGAGCCACCACACACAGACGTATCCTGGACATGGGTTTCAAATTTCGTATTCCTCTTGTCAAGCCACTCCTGAACAACAAACAAAGTCAGAAGCGTCTTACCTGGGCTAAAGAATAACAGACCTGGTCTGTTGCTCAGTGGTCCAAAGTCCTCTTTTCTGATGAGAGCAAATTTTGCATCTCATTTGGAAACCAAGGACCCAGAGTATGGAGGAAGAATGGAGAGGCAGACACTGCAAGATGCTTGAAGTCCAGTGTGAAGTTTCCACAGTCTGTGTTGATTTGGGGAGCCATGTCATATGCTGGTGTTGGTCCACTGTGCTTCATTAAGTCCAGGGTCAACGCAGACATCTACCAGGAGATTTTGGAGAACTTCATGCTTCCTTCCGCAGACGAGCTCTATGTGGATGCTGATTTTCCAGCAGGACTTGGCACCTGCCCACACTGCCAAAAGCACCAAAACCTGGTTCAATGACCGTGGGATTACTGTACTTGATTGGCCAGCAAACTCGCCTGACCTGAACCCCATAGAGAATCTATGGGGCATTGCCAAGAGAAAGATGAGAGGCATAAGACCGAACAATGCAGAAGAGCTGAAGGCTGCTATTGAAGCATCCTGGTCTTCCATAACACCTCAGCAGTGCCACAGGCTGATGGCTTCCATGCCGCGCCGCATTGAGGCAGTAATTGCTGCAAAAGGGGCCCAAACCAAGTACTGAGTACATACAGTATGCATGCTTATACTTTTCAGAGGTCCGATATTGTTCTACAGGTATGTATAATCTTTGTTTTATTGATTGCATGTCATATTCTAATTTTCTGAGATTGTGGATTTGGGGTTTTCATGAGCTGTAAGCCATAATCATCACAATTATGACAAATCAAGTCTTGAACTATCTTGCTTTGCATGTAATGAGTCTATCTCATATATTAGTTTCACCTTTTAGGTTGAAATAAATGAACTTTTGCACGATATTCTAATTTTTCGCGTTTCATCTGTATTATCAATTTGCTTAGTTCTCTTGGCATCTTTTGTTAAAGAGTTATCCTAGATGAGCTCAGGAGCACGCAGGTGTCTTGCCATTTGGCAGCAGTGCTTGCAACATTGTTTACTGCAGTGTTATACAATGTTGCATATACTGTTGCCATAGACTGCTAAATAAACACACACTCTTGACCTAGATTTATGCTTCAACAAAGAATAACAAGAAAAAAATCCAAATGTAATAATAAAGGTAATTGGTAAAGTTGTTTAAAATCTCATGTTCTGTCTGAATCACAAATGTTTAGTTTTGACTTTAGGTTTAGGAGGGTAGGTGGGGAGCAAGCTTCTCTGCAATCATTTTATCACCCCTGTAAATCACGTTTTTGTTCTTTCTTGCATAATGATGCTTTGTGAGTACACAGGATGGAAGAGGTAAACGCAGACCCTTTCCAAGCCACTTTCAATTCAAGGCTCAGCTTCCATCCGGCCCCACCTCTATTTAATGCCATGAAGTCTCCGCCAGAAGCCCTTCCTGCCAGATGAGAAACATCTGTCCCAGCCCTGCACATCTGGCTGGCAGCCCCCTGTCTGACTGAGATGACTTAGGTGTTAATGTAGCTCTCTAGGTTTCAACAAGTGATTTGCCTGCTGTCTCACAAGCCCGCCTAGAATAGCTCTCTCGGGTGGGCTTAACCTGGGTCAGAGTTTGTGATTCTTTTATGTAATGTTGTCCCCCTCTTTTCTGTGTGTCGCAAATACATTTACTGCAACCACCTTCTGAAATCACATGAAAGACTGGCGCCATTGTCTTTGTAAGATCAGTTCACAAGAGCATCAAACACCTCTTCTTTATGTGCAGTTGTACCTTTTCCCTCAGATAAGTCAAATTGTATTTTGTAATTTGAAAACTTAGGCTACTAATTTAACTTTTTGACCTCTCTAGGGAGTATGGAACAAAGCACAATTTTTTTTGCACACAAACAAGAGGTTTTTAACCCCTTAACAATAGCCTTTCGGCTGTTATTTTCAGTTGAAGAGGTTAAAAGGACAGGAAACCCCAAAAGTTTTTTCATTATATGGATAGAACATACAATTTTAAACAACTGTCCATTTACTTTTATTATATTGCTATCCTTTGCTGAAGGACCAGCATTGCACTAATGCAGCTAGCTAAACAGATCTAGTTAGCCAATCACAAGAGACAATTGTGTGCAGGCACCAATCAGCAACTAGTTCCCACTAGTGTAGGATATATGCGTATTATTTTTATATAGATACAAGGAGAACGAAGCACATTTGAAAATATAAATTAATTTAAAAGTTTCTTAAAATTACATGTTCTATCTGAATCATGCTATTGTTTGACTTTTGCTATCCCTTTAAAAGGACACTGAACCCAATTTTTTTTCTTTAGTGATTCAGATTGAGCATGAACTTTTAAGCAACTTTCTAATTTACTCCTATTATCAAATGTTCTTCATTCTCTTGGTAGCTTTATTTGAAATGCAAGAATGTAAGTTTAGATGCCAGCCTATTTTTAGTGAACAACCTGGGTTGTCCTTGCTGATTGGTGGATAAATTCATCTACCAATAAAAAAGTGCTGTCCAGAGTCCTGAACCCAAAAAAAAGCTTAGATGTCTTCTTTTTCAAATAAAGATAGCAAGAGAACGAAGAAAAATTGATAATAGGAGTAAATTAGAAAGTTGCTTAAAATTGCATGCTCTATCTGAATCACGAAAGAAAAAAATTTGGGTTCAGTGTCCCTTTAATTATTCAGATAGAGCATGCAATTTTAAGCAACATCCTGATTTACTCCTGTTATCAATTTTTATTTGTTCTCTTGTTATCTTTATTTGAAAAAGCAGGAATGAAAGCTTAGGAGCCAACCCATTTTTTGTTCAGCACCCTGGATAGTGCTTGCTGATTGGTGGCTTCATTTAGCCATTTCATTCCTGCCTTCACTGCATTTATCTAAAAGGGATTCTCAGAGAGTTGCATATGTTCAATAGCACAAGACAACTTACCATTGGCTTAGATTCATTAAAGGCTTGTGAGGTGGGAAAGAAACCTTATTGCAAACATGAGGTCAAATTCCAAATTCACTGAGCATCGTTTCACTTATCATTACCAATGTTTTGTTCATTGCGTGAGGTTCCCAGTACCTGATATTGCGCACAGATCAAGCACAGATCTGTTTTGTTATGGTATGATGCTCATACTTTGCTTTACTGTTATCTTGTGGAAATTTCCTTTATTCTCTAGGTATTCTTTGTTGAAGTAGCAGCAATGTACTACTGGGAGCTAGCTGAACACATCAGTGAGCCAATGACAAGATACATATATATGCAGCCATCAATCAGTAGCTAGCTTACAGTACTACATTGCTGAGCCAAACAAGGAATGTTTTTGAGCAAAAGACACCCAGATAACAAAGCAAATTTAATAACAGGAGTAAACTGATTACTTTTTTTAAATTGTATGGTCCACTGTCTGGGATTTCCTCCATCTTTGTTCAAGGGCCCTCTCTTTTCCATCTCTCTTATGATGCTGTCAAACCTGGGAGCCTTATGAAGAGTAGTGAGAGTTCAAGTGAATATTGGGGCAATGAAGTCGGCATTCTTCATATCTGTGTTGTGGTGTTCTACCAGAGACATTCTCACAGTTGCTTAACATATAGGTAACAGCTTTAAAATAAGTGTCTGTGGGTCTAGACCCTCTAGTGGTCAGAAAATAGTAATCTCTACAGGTACTAGGGTATTTGAGGGACTAGTTATAGAGACATTAAATAGAATGGTGGTCAGACCACATAACTAGGGTTACTAATAGGCTAGAGACTTCTATTCAGTTGCTAATACAACTGAACACTCTTGTGTGTAGCAGAAGGGAACGCTTTGGTAAAACCCAGTATAGACATAATGAAAAGTAGGTCTTGTCCAAATTTTCCAGTTTGCTTCTTTTTTCAAATGTACCTATTTCTCTTGGTATCCTCTGTGAAACTTAGCTCTTTTCCATGAGAGCATACCATGGTAGCATGCATCTGTTTTGTACCCTGTGACTGCTGTTAACTAAGCCAGTGCTGTATAGCTAGAAGCACTGTTTAATAATAAAGACTGAACACAAACTGAGAGTACATCTGTCTTTAGTTAGGAGTAAGAACCAAGGATGCTCAGTTGGTGCTCTGTGCTGTCACTCACCACTGTCTGAGGCAGCTCACTCTCAGGTTGCTGGCATAACATACTTACACACTACTGTCATTCAGTTCTTGATATGTGCACAATCCTGAGCCTACCTCAGTATGCTCTTATGAACAGTGAAGAAGTAAGATATAAATGTTATAATACATTTTTTTAAACTGTAAGCTCTGTCTTAATCATGAAATATATATTTTGACTCCCATGTCCCTTTATCTTTTTCTCCATATTATAATAATATTTATATTTACATGTTTATTTGCTAATGTTTAATTTCCATAAAATTATGTTTTTGGTGTTTAATTAAACTTACTGATTCTATGAATAACAAACACACAATACGAACATATGAATTGGAATCTGGGCTTGTGGCTCTTAAAAAGTAATAGCCTGAATGGGTAAATTCTCAGGGCTGGGTAAATTACGGGATCTATTGTAAAGATACATTAAACACTTCTTGCTTTTGGTTAAAATTATGCTTAACCCATACTCTCTATAAAGGCCAAAAAGCACATTCTATAACCTAGGTTGTCTTCAAAATGCTGCAAATCAATAGCTGGTCTAGGGAGCGTGGCATAAGCACAATTTTTACACAAAAGCATAAGATGTTTAATTTTTAAATGTCTCTCTACACATTAATGTCAGAAGACAGATCTTTTCACAATATTTTTGTCTTCATCTGCCCATGATTAGAGGCACAGTAGACTTGACGTTTCTTCTGGTTCATACATAATTCGATTTCAGCAGGATAAATAGATACAAAGTAGCAGAAATGTTTATAATGCCATAGTTCAATCACTATATATTTTCAGCTCTGTGCATTCTAGGAATACAGGTGAAAGCTTTTCTCCCACCACCAATTCCATTCTAAAGAACTGTCACTAAAGCAAGATGGTTGATTGGAAATCTCTGGAGAAGGTCTCATGTATTCTGTTATGACTCATTCTTTGGATGTGCAGTACTCTGTAGCTTGATTATGCTGCCTGCTTCAATAGGCATTCAGCGCATCCTCCCTGCCTGGCACCTGCTATTATCCCAATGCAATGCAGCCAATCCAATTTCTCTTAATATTATATAACTCTGCATGTGTCTTATCCAGACTCACATGCATAGCCCCAGTTTGCTATGAGATCTGTTCCTTCTAGTCCTAAAATGACATGGAACCTACTCTAATATTCAGGTTACTCCCATGGAATGCACATCAAACTCCCACGGAATGCACATCAAACTCCCACGGAATGCCTATATACAGGGTCACCACTAGAAAATTTGGGGCCTTTTACTTAACCATTGATCCGCCCTCTCCCTCTTTTGACATGTGCAATTTTTGACCAAGTGTCTAAAAACGTATATGCACTTTATTCTTAAGTGTAGTCAAACTTGGAAATGTTGTAAAGGTAATAACACACAAACACTCATACACTGAAACACACACTCACACATAAGGATTCACATATAGACACTCTAGCAGACACGCAAAGAAAGACACAAACACACTCAGACACAGACACCCACACAGACACACAGCACTTGTTTACATTGACCTGACAAGTAATGAGGTAGACTACAGTTTTGTCAAAAAAGGAGATTTACAAGACAAAATATGGAGTTGTGATTAACTTTTTGTCAAGGAAGATGCCAACTATATGATGACAACAGCATGCAGTGGCTGAAAGGAAGGTCCCTGAACTGCCTAAACAATAATTTAAAGGTTAAGTAGTGGATTGGTGACTTCCGGAGAGGTCTCATTAGTCTCAAAGTCTGTAGAAAGATGTAAATAATCAGTAGTAAGGTCAAAATGTCCTAAAAAGGAGCAGACAATGGACACACACACAAACTCAAACACAAACTTGCACATTCACCCAAGGAAAAACCCACAGAGACAGCCTCAGAAACACACAGACATACACACTTACAGACACCCACAGAAAACACACAGACACCCACAGAAAACACACAAAGACGTACCCAGTAAAAAAGAAAGTCCAAGAAGCCTCAGCAATGGAAAGTAAAAAGTCATTCTTTATTGTTATCCAAATTGAAATGATACGTCTATGATTACGGTCTTCTAAGACCGAAACCGGTCAGACGTTTATCTGTTTGGCTTGGGATTTCTGCTATTTCCTGTGCCTCATTTTAATTTGTATTACAATAAACAATTACTTTTTATTTTCCATTGCTGAGGCTTCTTGGACTTTCTTTTTTACATTGTTACTAAGCGGATTTCAGGGATTCGCTCTGCTATTTACAGCTTCTGCTTGCCTGGGATCAAGTATCCACTGTTACAGCCTTGTTTGTAGCCAGTGACGTCAGGCACCTTAGGCATACCGCTGAGGCATTGGCCCTGCTGCTGTCATGTGATCTGTTTCAGCTACGGAGAGTGATGCAATGAGGAAGTGGGCTGTGTGTTTCCCTGCCAATCGTTAGTGTTGCAGCTGTTTACCTTTATTCCGGACTGCAGTGATGCAGGACCTATATGCCCTGGACTCAAGTGGATGAGTGAAGCTCTCCTTTGACTAAGCAATTACTCTGTGTGCCATGGTTGTGAACTGACATGCCGATACCTGTGGAGCTGGTGTCAGTAAAGACAATAAGGCACCAAATTATTCCTCTCTCTTGTATATGAGTACACACTTATGGGAAAAGGCTTGTGTCACTAATGCTGCACGTGCACTGGTCAGAGTGCTAACATTAGTACAAAAAGTCTCACCCACTTATCAGGTTGCCATCTCATTGAGTATTTGTATCTGGAGTGACGTTACATGTACAGGTATATATACTGTATGCCGGCTTATACTTTCCACACTACCCTGTTCATATATTGAAGACATACACACTCACAGACACCACAGAAACATTAACAGGTGGTACAATTTCTGCACATTGTCATTCCTTAAATCAATAATGTGTGACATGCATGATAAAAAAATAGCAGAAATTAAGAGATCCCTTTTTAAAGAATCATATTTGTAAATGTGCAAACAAATATACTTCTGTGAATTCAAAATTGTACATTAATGATCTGTCAGAATGGGTAGATGAAGAAAAGTACTTTTGAAAGGTTGACATATGTTTGGGGGTTTTTTTTCCCCATTTCCCCCAACCAAGAGCTCCACTTCAAATCTGGAGTACAAATGTTCCCATCTGTCAGCTGTTTTTATGGATTTTGAAAATGCTGTACTCTATATGGTGAAAACATAAGCTGCGGTCTCACACCATTAGATCTGGTTAAATGCAGGATTTATGCTTGTTTGTATGTATTTAAAAATTAAGTCAGCTGTAGTGTAAACTGAACAGTGTTAAATTAACCTGTTGTATTTTAAACACTGAGCAATCTTAACCTGAGAGTATAACATTTTATGCAGATCTTGGATAAAATGCCTCCTGGCATCTGGAAAGTACTTGCATAAAGGGTCAGTAAACTGGAATGTAATTAATATATATATATATATATATATATATATATATAAATAAAATCATATCTGTCAAAAGGGCACCTAACATTTGTGTTTTGAGAAGGAAACATTTCTGCATGGTTTTAAATAAAGAATTAAATACACTGCTGCATATTGCTAAAAAATGTGTTTTTATAGACCCCTGGCCCCACCATACAATTTCAACACTGAAGTTACAATCTGATATTGCACAAAGAAATAAAAAACATTTACTAAGTAAGTCCTACCTCTTCTGCAAAAAAAGTGATCTGCCGTCTGACTCAGACACAAACTGTACAAACTTAAGTGCCAAGTCTGTCTCACACTGTGCATAGGGGCTTAGTTCACACTCAAAAATCCTCTCAAATTATAATGCTTTACTCCTTGTAATGACATTTCCAGCGCTCAATAGCACTCTGCTGTAGTGATGGCTGCCAACATTTTTTATTTTTATTTTTATTAATAATAGTTGTGCTTGCCTCATGGGGTCCCATGGCCCAGTGGGTCACTGACAGGAATCACCCCTTTTACCCCATGATGGCGGCCCTGCCTATATATTCATTATGTCTTCGATATATCTTGCTAATAAAGAACAAAATAACCTTATTATTAATATTACTTGCTATTAACCCTATAGGAACTGTGGCGATACGTGTTTATACAATGATATAATGATTTATTTATGTGTATTTTATTGTATAATGTATTTTAAGTATTGTCCTGATTTAAAAAAGTTTTTTCTTTATCCGTTTGTGGGGTTTTTTGGAAGAAGATTGATTTTTTGTGATATAACTACGTCATAAAAGACAGTAGCCGTGACTTTATAGTTTTACATAACTGTATTTTTCACAACATTGCAAAGTAACAAAATGCAGTTATGTAAAACTAGAAGGTCGCAAATGCTGTCTTCTATGACATATTAATATCACAACATCAATATTAACCCCTAAAACACTGTAATCCCCACTGCAACCTAATCCCACTACACTATTAACCCTTAAAGCAATGTAATCCCCACTGCATCCTAATCCCACTACACTATAAACCTCTAAAGCACTGTAATCCCCATTGCAACGTAATCCCACTACACTATTAACCCCTAAAGCACTGTAATCCCCATTGCAATCTAATCCCACTACACTATTAACCCCTAAAGCACTGTAATCCCCATTGCAATCTAATCCCACTACACTATTAACCCCTAAAGCACTGTAATCCCCATTGCAATCTAATCCCACTACACTATAAACCTCTAAAGCACTGTAATCCCCATTGCAACCTAATCCCACTACACTATTAACCCCTAAAGCACTGTAATCCCCATTGCGATCTAATCCCACTACACTATTAACCCCTAAAGCACTGTAATCCCCATTGCAACGTAATCCCACTACACTGTTAAACCCTAAAGCACTGTCATCCCCATTGCAACCTAGTCCCACTACACTATTAACTCCTAGAGCACTGTAATCCCCATTACAATCTAATCCCACTACACTATTAACCCCTAAAGCACTGTAATCCCCATTGCAATATAATCCCACTACACTATTAACCCCTAAAGCACTGTAATCCCCATTGCAACGTAATCCCACTACACTATTAACTCCTAGAGCACCATTAGGCCAACCACAATCTAATCTCACTACATTATTAACCCCTAAAGAAAAGAAAAGGACCCCTTGGACTTATTTTTCCTCCTGGATTTTTTTGTTTTTTTTCCCTTCATACCCCTTGTGGATGAAAAAAGAAGAGGACCCCTTTTTTTTTTTTTTTAAATTCACCCTGGATTTTTTAATGGTTTTATTTTTCACCCTGGATTTTTTTTTTTTTTCATCCTGGATTTAATTTTTTTTTGTTTTTTATCCTGGATTTTTAAAATGTTTCCCCCCCCCCCCCCCTCTGGACCCCTTGTGGATTACATCTGATGAAAGAAAAGAAGACTTTTGATGGTGAGTAATACATATTTGTTGTAGTTTACTGTTAGGGTTTTGTTCGTGTATTGTGTATTATGTTGTTGTTTAACCCTTTCGTGACTGGGTTAAAGTGTCTACATCGGAACAACTGTTCCGATGTAGACAAATTGAAACCACGCGATCATGCACACGATCGCAAGATTTCAATTATTGGATTGTGTCTGGGGGGCGTCCCTACAACCCTAGGAACACCCTCCAGACCACAATCAAATCCTGGAAGCACAGAAGGCTTCAGGAGAGCCGTTTGTTATGACGTTCTATTCCGTCATAACGGCTCTAAAGCCCAGTGTAATTATGAAGGAATAGAACGGCATAACGGCGTTAAAAGGTTAATGGTGTTACAATATAAGCAAACAACAGGGACATAATAAAATAACACTTTAGATCATTTTCTTTTTGCACTTTTCTGTCCCTTTAATGGAGAGAGGTGGTGTGTGAAGTTGATATGTTGTCCTATTTCACATTCTTATTTAAACTACATGCAGATTATTTTTTTCCAAGGTTATAAAATGTGTTTATGCCTCTGTAGTATGAAGGTAATTCCAGCCTCACAAACGATCTATTTAATTCCACAATTCAGGTCTGCACAGTTCTGCTGAGTGCTTTGGAAAAGGAGTTGTTAACAGAATTTGTAACGGTTCTTTAAGATCAAAGAATTCATTCATGTCCGCTTGGCAACAAAATACAACAGTAAACACAGAATTACAAGCGATATAGTAATAAACAGAGTTACCTACAGCTATAGCAGACATAAAATACCAGGTAGATTTAACCCCTTGACTGCCAAAATGTAATGCAGGAGTACAAACTGCTCTACATTCATTGTTTTTCTCTATTACTGCTATTTTATGGTCGTCATACACACTATAGCCCCCATTTATCAAGCTGTGTACGCAGCTCTGGGGGATCGCATGACTGAGCCTGCAGACGAAAGTTAAGAAGCAGCGGTCATCAGACATCAGCTTCCTAACCAGTACATGGCAGATTAAATCACCCCAGGTATGATCTCCCCAGGGTGATTTACAACTCCCTACTCGCACACCATTGGCTAGTATGAGGAGGATGTGGCTTTGCAGAATCAAATGCTTGTGCAATGTTAAATATGAGCAGCGTATTGCTGCAATACGCCACCCGCATTTTGTGATCCCGGGTGGAAAGTTTTACGTGAGCCTATGTCTTTAGTTTGGATGACAACCACATGTTATTATGGGGGGGAGCTTTAGGAGCTAATCATGCCCCCCCACAAATACCGCAAAATATGAGGCGGTCAATTGTGAATCTGGGGATGCCAGTGACGTGACCATGCATGGGAGTGTTGACGTCACCAGCCCCGAAGACCCAGAAGTGCAGTTGGGAGTTTAAGGGAGCTGAATAGAGGGGTAAATATATAAACCTCTCAATCTCAGCTCTCTAGAAACACACACAATCTACAGTTTGAAAGGCAATGTCTGCTCTTTCAAATGATGTATGTATTGGGAATGAAAAAATAAAACAGGGGTTTCATCTGGTGTGAATAAATGTACATTTTATAGTCTAGTATAGTCTCATGGGAGCCCCTATGTGCACAACAAAGTTATATAACTTTACCCTTATTTATTTGAGAGGCCATTTTCTTTTTAACTTGTTTAGAACAAAATAGAACACAAACACTAATGCTTACAACTTTGTTTATTATATATACACAGTATATGTGTGTGTGTGTGTGTGTAAAGTAATGGTATCATTTGAATCTGTTGGGTTTACTGAAAAAACAATATATATGTGTGAGTTTCACACTGAAAAATGGCCTACAGTGGGACTTAAAGGGACATTAAGCACTTTGAGATCGAAATATAAAATAATAAATTGTATATTTAAAATAAAGTCTGCAATTTACTTTCATTATGTATTTTGTCCCGTTTTCATGTAATTCCTTTCTGAATTGTGAGCTTTTCAGTTCCTGTTAGAAATGGAAGTACAGAACACTGTTATATTCCACACAGCCATTGGCTGCACACTCTAGTGACCGATTTATAACTGTCCCTAATTGGTCACAGCAGAGAAGGTAACCTAAGTTACAACATGGCAGCTCCCATTGTTTTACAGACACTAAATTTATGCTTATATTAGCAATAATTTAAATTTAAGGTTGACTGCATGATGTCTTTTTAACCACAATTAAAGGGATAAAATACCCATATCATAAATTACTTAAAAATGATTTGGCATAACTGTAAAAAGCTGGTTAGAAAATATCACCTGTACATCTTTATGTAAAAAAGGAATGTATTCTACCTTGATTGCTTTCAGCTCACAATAGTAAGTGCTCTGTAAGGAGTTATTCTTCAGCTACTGTCAGCTACATGTTGGAAAAAATCCAGCCAATCAGCTTCATCAGTGCTGATGTCACTTTGGTTTACTGTGATCTCATGAGATTTCAAAGTAAACTTCCTTAAACTGAGGAGGGAAATAACATGACTGTGCCTGCACATGCAACATGCATACTCCCTTGCAAGTCCTGGGACTAGAATCCTGATTGGCTGCTTAAAGTCCCTTTACATTGGGAAGTAGCAACTGAGGAATTTTTTTTATATAAAATATCTTCCTTTTTAATATAGAGACGTTCATTCTTACAGTTATGCTTCAACATTTGGGTAGCATGTCCCTTTAATCTACAATGTGAAATTTATATGATCAAATTAATAAAATACAGAGTAAGAGAAATGTTCTTTTCATGTATATCGTTGTCTTGTTCTCTGGCTCACACCTACTCATAGGATATGATTCACTACACAACTGCAAACTCAGCAAGGATGGCGACATGTGGGACAGCAGACTTCAGCACAACTTGTGCCAACTTCAGGCCAGTTTTTCATACTAATCTAGTTTAAAGCGTTAAAAGACCGCACACCTGTCTGGCATTGTTTTTTTCCAATAAAAATGTGTTCTCAATAAGACTAAACACTTCACTTTGTATCATTTAGAATCCATGAGGTGTGGGCATTGTTAACACCTTGATATAATAATGTTCATAGAATTATAAATAATATTTTAATTTAAAGGGACACTTCACCCAAAAAAATTATTCTCTTTAAATTATTCCGAATTATTCATTTTACCTGCTGGAGTGTTTTAAATTGTTTCCAAGTATCTCCTTTATCCCTAATTTGGCATTTGAAATAGCTGATTTAGCCTGTGGTATTCCAACCTATACTTAAAGTTTCTATACTGGAGTATATTCTATTGAATAGCCTAAGTAAACACAGCCAGCAGAAGAGATTACACTCTCAGTGGGGGGCATGATAGTTAAGTAATAAAATGATAATTTTACATTGTTCTCTCTAAGTATTGAGCTTTGCTTTACAAACATATATAAGATAAGGAAGCAAGTGTGTGTACACAAAGTGATAACATAATGAGATCTGATATTACCTGAAGCTCAACCCATTGTAAAAGGCTGTGGTTTAAAAGCACAAAACCAGCTACTTCATATACACAAATAAACCTGAAAATGCAGTTTCTCATACATTTTATTCTCTGCAGCTGGTATAACAAGTCATTGAAAATACATTCATATAAAAACAATTTTACAGTGTACAGTCTCTTTAAGGATTGGATCATTCCTGTAAAATGTAAAATCCAGACGTAATATTAAATAACCAACCCACATTTTTAGAAGGCAAAAAATATACATTGGTCTTTGTTTTAGTTATTGGCCAAGAAAGGATAAACCCATGGTTACTTCAATACTTGGGTTTCTAACTGCAGCCCTCTATGTTAGCATTAAAGGGACATTAAAGACAAACTAAAACTTTCATTATTCAGATAAGCATTTATTTTAAATAACTTTGCAATTTACTTTTGTTATCAAATTTGCTTTGTTCTCTTAATACCTTTTATTGTGTCTTTAGTACTCTATGGCAGCAGTGTTTTGCAACATTAATTGTAGCTTTGTTATACAATGTTGCAAAACACTGCTGCCATAGAGTACTAAAGACACGCGCACACTCCTGAGCTCTTATGAGCCTACCTAATTTTACTCTTCAATAAAAGATACCAAGAGATCAAAGCAAATTTGATAACAGAAGTAAATTGGAAAGTTGTTAAAAATTGTATGCTCTATCTGAATCATGCAAGGGTAATTTTGACTTTACTGTCCCTTTAATAAAGCATGTTTAGCAGCACATGTGAGTGTGGTTCTATCTATATGGGGTTTTCCAAGAAAAAGAAGCACAAAACATGGCAAAAGGCTACACTCTTTATGTGACCTCAGTGCATATTCCCCAGGCACAACTCAGAATAAACTAAGGGCATGGAAAGCCCATTCTTGATAAACTGGGCGCACATCCAATGACACAAGAAAAAGAGATAAGGGGGCAGTCTGCAGAGGCTTATATGCAAAGCAATCACAGAGGTAAAAAGTGTATTAATATAACTGTGTGAATATGCAAAACTGGGGAATGGGTAATAAAGGGATTTTCAGCTTTTGTAAACAATACCAATTCCAGAGTAGACTGTCCCTTTAACTAATTTAAATGCTAACTAACTAATACAATCCTAAATGTGTGTGTATATATATATATATATATATATATATATATATATATATATATATATATATATATATGTGTGTGTGTGTGTATATATATACAGGAAAGGAATGTCCAGACAAAGGCTCAAAGCAGGGTGAGTTTATTAAAATTAAAAGCTCAGTGTAACTAGGCAGTAGAAAGAATGGCTATGAACAAGGCCGTGAGGGGAGGGAGGCTGGGGGGGCGTCTGACGCGTTTCAGCTCCTATGGAGCCTTAATCATAGACAGTTAGTTGCCCTAATGCCCTATTCTAGTTTATATAGACACACATCAATAGTAATTGGTAATTAAAGAGGGGCCTGGCTACATGTGCTAATGACCTTACTTTTAAAGTGAAACTCCCACAATAAACTGTATACCTGCATGGAACCTAATTTTAACCCCATATGGTTGTTGCAAGGGAGAGAAAAAACTCTCCTATAATAACTCTAAATTTGTCTATCTTGACCAGAGTGTATTATCATGTTAAAGCATACCAACTAATGTTATTCAATTTACTTGATCATTTTAGTTTGTTCATGTCTGTATGAATATATATTAGTGGCTGTTAAATAACTAACCTTATGTTTGGTACTTAGGTATTTACAGTGGAGAGTACTACTTGAAAAGTATGGGGCTAAGATACAGTAGACTAATTGAAATGGATAAAGAGTTAGGATAAAGATCCTAAAGACAAGTGATTTTAAATACACAATGATATTATTACTGATTCAAAAAGGGGGGAAAAACTGCTGCATATTATTAGTTAGATTTTACAAGGGTAATTATTAACCTCTAATTATTAGTTTGAAAGGAATAGTTCCTTATTGCCTTATTATCTTATTAATCCATCATTTTATGGCCAAGAAATTTCAACCTTACTAGATGGAGAGGATAACTAAGGAGCTTATTACAATGAAATTTAAACTCACTATACTAAAATATGTCTGTGAAGTTTCCTTTCCCCCTATTTATCAAAGGATGAGAAGCTTGAGCGAATTAAGAACAGTTGTTCTTAATATTGGTAAAGATATTGGTTTGGAATTCCAGAACCATTTATTATTCCCAATAGTTGATTAAGTCTGTCTCAATATTGAGACCAAGCGGTTGTCGACTACCTAGGGTAAAGATCCAGAAGACCTCCTTTTAAAAGAGGTCCTTTGATCTATCCCCTCCTCTTGGATTTTTGTTTATCTGATCTAACACCATCCATGAGAAGCCTCTTACGTCCTTACTGTGTTCCTCCACAAAGTGTTTGGAAGCTCCAGTTGTCACATTACCTCGTTCAATATCATTGAGGTGGGCTCTTATCCTCTCCCTGACCTCACGTGTGGTGCACCCTATGTATTGTTTCTGACATAGTGAACATGTAATCATATAGATTACATAGGTAGACCTACAGTTAGTACATTGTAGGAGTGAGTACACCTTCTGTGTGGCCAGGGATTGGAAAAACTTACCTGTGGTGACGTGTCCACACGCCTTACAAGTACTGTTGCCACATTTGTAATGTCCTTTTTGTGACAACCAACTACTTTGTGGTTTAGACTTTTTGATCATTGAAGGAGAAATTCGGTTACCAATTGTGGTATTGCGTCTTGCTACGCAAAAACAACCATCAATTACCTCATCCTTCAGTAGGTCATCTGCCAATAGAATTGGCAAATTTCTACGCAGAATCTTACAGATAGAATAGTATTGTGGACTGTAAGTTGTCACAAATGTAGGTTTATGTCTGGTTTGTTTAGGACTTCTCCTGACTTCCAGGAGAGACTCCCTGTTGTTGTAACTGGCATCATTCAGGGCTTTTAGTACAACTTCAATGTCATGGCCACATTCTAACAATTTGTTAGTAAGTTTTTTGCTTTCTACTAGGAAGGTGTCATCCTCTGAGCAATTCCGTCGTAATCTTAGAAATTGCCCTTTTGCTATACCATAACTGGTATGTGGCAGATGATTGCTCTTCGCGTGTAGAAAGGTATTTGAGGATATGGGCTTAACATATAATGTGGTACTCACTCTGTTTTCCCCCGGGAGCCCTATAAGGATCAAGTCCAAATAGGGAATCTCAGTCTTCTCAAATTGAAAGGTGAATTTCAGTCCAATTTCATTATCGTTCAAATAATTTACAAAAGATTCACCATCAGTCTGTGTACCTGACCACACAACTAAGAGGTCATCAATGAAACGTTTATATCCAATAATGGAACCAAAGAAGGGGTTGGAGTCTGTATAAATGTATTGATGCTCCCACCAGCCCATGAAAATGTTTGCATAGGCTGGCGCAAACTTTGCCCCCATTGCCGTACCTAGTTTTTGTAAGTAAAAGTCTCCTAGAAACTCAAAATAGTTGTGTGTCAAGGAAAATTTTAAGACCTGGAGAATATATTCTTTCAGATCTGTAGAGTAGTCACTAAACAAATCAAGCATACATTGAGTAGCCAGCAAACCCTTTTCATGAGGGATTGCTGAATACAGCCCTACAACGTCTATAGTGAGCCAGCCCATATTACTATCCCATGCACACTCACTTAGTATATTCAATAGGTGTTTTGTATCCCGTAGGAAGGATGGTAGTTGATATACCAGAGGTTGGAGTAGGGATTCTAGCCAGTTGCCCAGGTTCTCAAGGAGCGATCCTATACCTGAGACTATAGGTCGTCCCTTCACCTCCTCCAAGGATATGTGCACCTTGGGGAGGTGATGGAATATAGGTACCACAGGATTCTTAACATATAGAAATTCAAAGGTGTCATCATCAATTAGACCAAGATGTCTACCGTCGTCTAACAAATCCAAAAGAAGGGCCCCAAAGTGCCGTGTGGGATCTCCTGTCAATTTTTCATAGACTTCAGTGTCCCAGAGTTGCCTATGTGCTTCTTCGATATAATAAGATCGATCTAGCACCACTACGGAGCCCCCCTTATCAGATTGTTTGACTATGATGTCCTCTCTCTTTTGTAAATTTGTAACGGCTAGTCTCTGCTCCCTGGTGAGATTGTTCTTTGTTACCTTCTGTTCACGATCTAATTTAATAAGATCTTCCTCCATGCATTTCTGAAATGTTTCCAGAGCATGGCCCCTGTATTGTGTAGGGTAAAACACTGATTTGGGCTTAAAGCCATTGTGTGAACCAGTGCCACATTGCTCACTCAAGCCCTCCCTTTCTAATGCATAGAGGCTCAGAAAATCACTTGCTTCAGCAATATTAAAGTAATCATGTTGTGGGGTTGTAACTAAATCAGGAATCATCACTTCTGTAGTGGGATTAACCTTATAGAATTTCTTCAAAGTTAAGCCACGAATAAACCTGTTTATGTCAAGCAATGTGTCAAATACATTGAATTTAGAGCAGGGGACAAAGTTTAACCCTAGACTAAGGACTTCTATCTCTGGTCTAG